>NC_064824.1:94808107-95134357 GCF_024166365.1 Elephas maximus indicus
AACAGAAGTATCACAAGTGGATGGCTTTAACAAACGGAAATTTATTCTCTCATTCTCTCATAGGCTAGAAGTCCAAATTCAGGGCACTAGCTCCAGGGGAAGTCTTTCTCTCTCTGTAGGTTCTGGGGGAAGGTCCCGGTCATCAATCTTCTCCTGATCTAGGAGCGTCTCAGCACAGGGACCCCAGGTCCAAAGTATGCACTCCACTCCTGGCACTTCTTTCTTGGTGGTATGAGGTCCCTCTCCTCTCTTCTTGATTCTCCCTTGTATCTCAAGAGACTGACTCAAAATACAGCCTAATCCTGTACACTGAGTTCTTCCTCATTAACATCATTTAAAAAAAAAAATTGCCATTGAGTCTATCCCAACTCACAGCAACCCCATAGTACAGAGTAGAACTGCCCCACAGGCTTTCCAAGGAGCAGCTGGTGGATTTTAACTGCCGACCTCTTTGTTAGCAGCCAAGCTCTTAACCACAGCACCACCAGGGGTCCCATTACCATCACAGAAATTAGGATTTACAACACATAATCACAACAGGTCACAAAATGTTGGACAACCACACAATACTGGGAATCATGGTCTAGCCAAGTTGATATACATTTTTAGGGGACACAGTTCAATCCATAACAACTATTTATTCACATGTACCTTTTATCAGTTTAACAATGAGCAATGTAAGAAAATATACATCATCAGTCAGCTACCATAAAGGCTTACATTTTAGCAGAAGCAGAAATAGGGGTGGATGGATAGATACCACAAAAATCATTAAACTATAAATTGAGGGAAATGAGTATATTTACTACTGCATATTTACTCTAACAATAATAATATTCTCATATCAAGCACAAGAAAGCCTTCTCAAGAAATTCTTCATAAACATTCATTTGGATACCAGCTCAGAAAATCTCACTAGAGGTTACAGGCCTTACTTAGTAGTACCAGCTTATAAAGACATCTATTTTGTGGGTTATTGTGAAGGAGCTCCACCTTGTTGTACTATGGTGGCTTGCATGTTGCTATGATGCTATAAGTTATGCCACTAGTGTTTCAAATGCCAGCAAGGTAGCCCATGTTTATTGTTGTTTGCTGCCGTCAAGTCAATTCAGATTCATGGTGACCCCATGTGTACACAGCAGAACCGCTCCTCAGGGTTTTCAAGGCTGTGATTGGAAGCAGATCACCAGCCCTGTCTTCCGAGGAATGAAAACCCTGTGGATCACAGAGATTATCCCAGACTTCAACTCACTTACTTTGGACACATCATCAGGAAGGACCAAACACTAGAGAAGGACACCATGTTCAGTAATGTGAAGGGCCAGTGAAGATGAGAAAAACCCTCAGTGAGATGGACTGGCACAATAGCCACAACAATGGACTCAAACATACCACTGATCATGAAGATGGAGTAGGACCTGGCAAAGTCTCATTCTGTTACACATGGGGTCACCATGAGTTGGGGGCAACTCAAGGACAACTAACATGAAGTAAGGGAACTAAAAATAAAAAAAAATATATCTCTAAAAAAGGTACAAAGCTATGTGACATTTCACAGCTGTCTCTATTACTTCCTACTTTTTTAGGATTGCTTCTTACAAGGATATAATGGATCATCCAGGATAGGTAAGTTTTTTTCTAAAAAAGCATTTGCTAGGATTTCTAATTTCTTCCCTCAAGTGAATGAGACTAAGCAAATGAATCACTCTAACATCCAGGTTCTTAAAGCAATGGCCCACTTATTAAAACATGATCAATATAGAAAACGTGGTATGTATCATGCTCCCACACCCATCCTTAACCCTTTGGCACTGGAAGAGGGGGCATATCATAGATGAGTCTCCACAGCTTACAAATTTCTCCGATACATAACAGTGGCTTGGTCCGTGGTGGCTCCACCTTCCAGGAAGAGGCAATGAAAGTTCTTTAGTCAGAAAATTGGTTTTCTCTGAGACGCTCAAAATGCCCCAGGACAACATGGTCCCCACTGCCCTGGTTTGACATCCTTGATGCAGTTGAACAATTCCTCCTTCAGGCCAGGGGCAGAAATGAGGAGCTGTTAAGGTTGAATAGTTTCTAAATCTTCTCACCTTTTGCACTAAAACTCTCAGGTGCGAATGAAAGAAAGGAGAGAAAGACAGAGGAAAGGCAGGGAAGGGGAACAGAAAGAGAAAAGAAAGGAAGAAGGCAGGTAAACAGGCTAGCTGTCTCACATAACTGAAAAACTGAGGTGTGGACCTCTTGTACCTTCAGACATGGCTAGATCTAGAAGACAGCATCAGAACTTGATCTGTTTTTCTCCATTTCTCACCTCTGCTCTTCTCCATCTTATTTCCATTTTCTGGTAGGGTCTCCCCTAAGCAGTGGCAAGAGATCTGTCGGTAAATACAGGCTTACACCTCCCCAGCTTTAAGTCCAGTGAAAAGAAAACATCTCTTTCCAAAGAGTTCCAGTGAAATTCCAGAATGAAAACTTCAGCTCTAACTGGCTTTTTGTGGGTTACCTGCCCATCCATGATCCAAGACTTCTCTGATTGGCCCAGTCTGGGTCATATGCTCACCCCTGGTGTTAGCAGAAAAGGGCAGTTTCCCAACTGAACCTAGAGGGCTGCCACAGAAAAAATGGCACTTAGGCAAAACCACAACTGATCTCCGGATTCTCCTGTTCTGCTCTTTGTCTTCAAATCCCCTAACACATTATCCCTTTGTAGGACACACAGTGGTGAAACAGTTAAGTGCAGTGCTGGTAACTGAAGGGTTGGTGGTTCAAACCCACTCAGGGGCTGTGTGGGAGAAAGACCTGGCAATCTGCTTCTGTAAAGATTGCAACCAAGAAAATCCTATGGGACAATTCTACTCTGTCACATAGGGTCACTGTGAGTCACAATCAACTTCATGGCACCCAACAACAGCAGGACACTTTGTCCCCTACCATGTCTGTTTAGCATAGAACCTCTAGACAGGGTTTCCCAACTAGGACGAACCCATGTGGTTTAGTGAACTTAGAGTCAAAGAAGTTATCGTTTCTCTATCACTTCAGTAAGTTGCAAAACCTCTCTGGGCCTAGGTTTCCTCTTCAAAAAGAGTGGGGGGCATCAATTGACATTACCACATCTAACATTAGGTTTGCAGAGAATTAAGTAAGAGAATACTGCAAAACGCTTAAAACAGTGCCTGGCACAAAGCTGCTTCTCGATAAATGTTAGATATTAGTAGTCAATGACTGGTTAACATTTCACTAATGCTCACTCATTTCTACTTGTATCTCATACTTTTTATAAATGAAATTTTAAAAAATATTGCTTTAGTACACACATAAGCATGGGGTAAATATATCTAAGATCATGTTTCCAAAAAGGCCATACTAATTTAAATTCTCACCATCACTGTATAAAGGTGCCTGTTTTACTGCATCCTTGCCAAAGTAGGTACTATTTTTCAATCCTTCCCACAGAGCCATTATGAAAAAATCCAGTTAGCAACTATCAAGTAGATCTTTTTTTAATTCACAAGACACTAAACACTTAAACATCTTAAAATACATTGGTTAATTTGCATTTTATCCAAAGCTCTCACCGATTTCATACTGTGCATATTATCTATGCTGAATACTGATAAACCCAAAATAGAAGGGGGTAGGGCTTACAATTTGGGGTACACAGGAAAGTGGAATTCTGAACTATAAAAGACTGAGTTTTTTCCTCAGAAAGAAAAGCAAAAAACCTAGATAAAAATAATATCATGTTCTCAATTCATTAAAAGGAAAAGCTAAATGAATACATGCAAAGGAGAAATTAGCCATTATTTAATATATGAAAGAAATCTGTAATGAATATCTTTCCTGGCAGTTGTCTAATAAAAAATTTTAATTGATCCAATTTCATCAAATTTCTGCCATTAAGAATAAATCAAACCCAATCTAAATGTCCTTATTACAGCTAAAAA
This sequence comes from Elephas maximus indicus, assembly GCF_024166365.1. Taxonomy (NCBI): domain Eukaryota; kingdom Metazoa; phylum Chordata; class Mammalia; order Proboscidea; family Elephantidae; genus Elephas; species Elephas maximus. Next base: position 94,812,052 of record NC_064824.1, read on the forward strand.
TTAATAGACCATTAGTACTAAATCTTACATGCTTTTAAAAATAAAGAAAACATTTCTCTCTGAACAGTTCATAACTTTCAAGCATTACATGAGAAAAACTCTACAATGCAGATTGTGTTTACCCTCAATCTCCCTTCAAATGTCCCAGGGGTTTCATTTTCAATAATGCCATAATTTAATACAAGTCTGTGCTGTTAACTGGTTTTTCTTTAATGCTTTCCCTTTCTTTACAAATGCTTGTCATCAAAAAACCTGAATAAGTGCTTCATACTTCTCCAAAATGAAATCTGAATAAAATGACAGGAACACACTAAGCTCCCACTGCCTGCATATCTTGGAAAGAAGGGCTGTTGAGGACCACACCTGTCTTCCAGGAGCTGACCACCTCAGAGAGGACACAAGACACACTCATGAAACAAAGTGTCCAGCAAGACTTACATGCTAGATTGGGAGGCACAGAAACAGCAGCAAATTAAAAAGGAGCAGTTAGTGTCTCTGCTGTCAAGAGGAGCTTTATGGCCCAAAAAAAAAAAATTTTTTTTTTTAAGAGGGGACTTAACCTAGGCTCTGAGAAGAGCTAGGATTCAGAAAGGCAGAACGAAGAGGAGGGAAAAATTCTATTACAATTCCCAGGCAACTTACAATGGTTCTTATGAAAATGAACACATTTCCACAGTAATGTCTCTTGGCTGCTGGTATATAATGTTATTACTGTGTCTACTTTTCAGTGATATAAAAAGATTTCATATCGTCTTAGTAGCTTTAACTTTGCAGTCATTGTTGTTTGACTGTATAGTCCTTGAAGGTAAGTTTGATCATTCAGCTGTTTCTATACAATAACCAGAATGTAAAACCAGATGCCATCGAGTCAACGCCAAGTGATGGCGACCCCATGTGTTCAGAGTAGAATTGTGCTCATTAGTGCTTTCCATGGTTGATGTTTCTGAAGTAGATAACCAGGCCTTTCTTCCAAGCACCTCTGGGTGGACTCGAACCTCCATCATTTTGGTTAGCACCCAAACGTGTTAACCATTTATACCACCCAGAGACTCCACCGTTGTTGTTAGTATTATTTACTTTAGCTTTATTCAATAGTTTTTGTTTACCTAATCCCCATGAACACTTTCAGAAAAGACAGTATCAGAAAAAAATACGTCAAAAGAATCACAGGAGATACCAATTCACTGGAAGAAGCAACTCAGCCCTACAATTGTGAACAGGGTAGTCTAGGACTCTAGAAAGCTTTCATCTCCACTTTCTCAACTGATAGGAAATTCTATACTGATTTATATCCCTAAACAGAAACTCACTGACAGCAACTGTAAGAACAGGCAGCAGTCAAGGCTAGGATAAAGACAATTTCTAAACTGTGGTACATAATGAGGGGCCATCTTATAACAAACTTGGTGATTTGATTTCATTCCAAGAGAAGTAAGGGTCAAGTAGTATCCATCAGGGCACCTGTTAGAGTTCCACCTAGTAGAAGTCACAGCCATGTTGTTGTTGTTATGTGCCACACGGTCAATTCCAACTCATAGCAAACTTATAGAACAGATTAGAACTGACCCACAGGGTTTCTGAGGAGTACCTGGTGGATTCGAACTGCTGACCTTTTGGTTAGCAGTCTGAGCTCTTAATCACTTAGCCACTAGGGCTCCCAGGCTAAAGAAAGGGGTACAAAATTCAGCCCGAAATAACTAAGAATTGGCCACAATATAGAAGAGCCTCAACTCACACCACTAGGAAATTACTGTCGCTGCTGTTGTTAGTTAGTTGCCATTGAGTTGGCTCCAACTCCTGGCAACCTTATGTGTAACAGAAGGAATCACTGCCCGGCCCTGCACCATTTTCATCATCATTGGTACGTTTGAGTCCACTGTTGCGGCTGTTGTGTCAACCCATCTCACTCGGGTGGATTTTCCTATGTAATTTCTAAATAAGCAACAGTACAGAAAACTGACTACCAAGAGCACATACAAGTCAGTGGCAGAAGAAGGAAGCAAACCTGGGGCCTTTCACATCACTTTAGCTCCATCTCAGCCATCTGTCTTCCCTGTTATTGTTGTTGTTGTTAGGTGCCGTCGAGTCGGTTCTGACTCATAGCGACCCTAAACACAACAGAACGAAACACTGCCCGGTCCTGCGCCATCCTCACAATCGTTGTTATGCTTGAGCTCATTGTTGCAGCCACTGTGTCAATCCACCTCGTTGACGGTCTTCCTCTTTTCCACTGACCCTGTACTCTGCCAAGCATGATGTCCTTCTCCAGGGACTGATCCCTCCTGACAACATGTCCAAAGTATGTAAGACGCAGTCTCGCCATCCTCGCGCCTTTAAGGAGCATTCTGGTTGTACTTCTTCCAAGACAGATTTGTTCGTTCTTTTGGCAGTCCATGGTATATTCAATATTCTTCGCCAACCCCACAATTCAAAGGCATCAATTCTTCTTTGGTCTTCCTTATTCACTCTCCAGCTTTCACATACATATGATGTGATTGAAAATACCATGGCTTGGGTCAGGCGCACCTTAGTCTTCAAGGTGACATCTTTGCTCTTCAACACTTTAAAGAGGTCCTTTGCAACAGATCTACCCAGTGCAATGCGTCTTTTGATTTTTTGACTGCTGCTTCCATGGCTGTTGATTGTGAATCCAAGTAAAATGAAATCCTTGACAACTTCAATCTTTTCTCCGTTTATCACGATGTTGCTCATTGGCCCAGTTGTGAGGATTTTTGCTTTCTTTATGTTGAGGTGCAATCCATACTGAAGGCTGTGGTCTTTGATCTTCATTAGTAAGTGCTTCAAGTCCTCTTCACTTTCAGCAAGCAAGGTTGCGTCATCTGTATAATGCAGGTTGTTAATGAGTCTTCCTCCAATCCTGATGCCCCGTTCTTCTTCATATAGTCCAGCTTCTCGTATTATTTGCTCAGCACACAGACTGAATAGGTATGGTGAAAGAATACAACCTTGATGCACACCTTTCCTGACTTTAAACCAATCAGTATTCTCTTGTTCTGTCCAAACAACTGCCTCTTGATCTATGCAAAGGTTCCTCACAAGCACAATTAAGTGTTCTGGAATTCCCATTCTTCGCGATGTTATCCATAATTTGTTATGATCCACACAGTCGAATGCCTTTGCATAGTCAACAAAACACAGGTAAACATCCTTCTGGTATTCTCTGCTTTCAGCCAGGATCCATCTGACATCAGCAATGATATCCCTGTCTTCCTTATCTCTCCCAAAAGAAAATTTCTGATCTATAAATTCCTGAAGTACCTGCAGTCCTTGGCATAATAGTCATCACTCTATTACAGACACAAAAACAACAAGGGAGTAAGAGTTTACACTCGCCAACAAGATCACATGCTCTTTGACTGCCATGGTCCTTGAGGCCATCATCAGTAAAGAGCTTGCAATCTTCTCAACAGGAAGTACTATTGGCATTTGTGCAGGGATGTCTTGAATACTGCAAGGCATACACATTCCAGGCCCCCACCCGCTAAATTCCAGTAGCCCCTCAGTCACAATCAAAATTGCTCCAAAGCATTCCCCAGACTGCCTCTACTTGAGAATCACTGGGTCACTGAGCCGTAAGTTATTCACTCTGTGCGGGTGCCTGTGTCTCCAATCCTTAACCAAGCACATTACACTACATTAACTCAGTACTCAATGTTTCAGAGGAGAAGCTGAGGATCTCTCTCCTCTCCTCCACGAGCTCCTTCCCCATATTTCCTTATTTCTGAAAACAGAACCCTGCCTCAAGAACTTAGTTATCTTTGATTTCTTCTACCTGTCCCATATTTTCTTTTCCATCTTGCTCTGCCTTTCCATACCTGCTACCATCCTCTTGCCTGGAGGACTATGATAGTTTCTTAACTTGTTTCCCTACAACAGTGCATACTGGAAACTGGCTCTAGTCATGCTAGATCACAGCTCAGTTAGTACCCAGGCTTAGAAGCACTTGAATGACTCCATAAACCAAACCCACTGCCATTAAGTCAACTCAAATTCATAGCAAACCTATAGGACAGAGTAGAACTGCCCCATAGGTTTCCCAAGACTGTAAATTGTAATGGAAGCAGATTGCCACATCTTTCTCCCATGCAGCAGCTAGTGAGTTCAAACTGTCAACCTTTTGGTTACCTGCTGAGCGCTTTAACCACTATGCCACCAGGGCTTTTAATGACTCTACACTGCCTACTAAATTAAAGAATTACTCTAGCATTTGAGACTCTTCACAACATGACCCAAAATGCCTTTCCCACCGTAACAACCATTAAACTAAAAAAAAAAAAAAGCAGTTGCCATCAAGTTGATTCCAGCACAAGACAATCCCACATGCGTGGAGTAGAACTGCTCCGTAGGATTTTTAAGGCTGCTGCCTTTTGGAAGCAGGTCATTAGGCCTTTCTTTTAAGGCACCTCTGAGTGGGTTCGAACCACCTATCTTTTGGTTTAGTAGTCAAGTACTTAACCGTTTCTACCACCTAAGGACTCCTCACTGACAATTACTCCCCAGAAAACATCTATTCTCCAATCTTTGTACTATTCCCCAATCTGGCTTCCACTTACCTGTCTCTGCCTAAAATGGCTTTCTACATTTCTAGCCAATTTCCATCAGTTTTGGAGGCCCCCCCCCCAATGCTTTTCCAACTCCCCCAACATAAGATTTCTTTCTCCTTTGATCCTCCCCCCACACACAGAACTTTGTTGTTTTTTTTTTTTTAATATACTTATTTTTGCACTTGCCTTAACTACTGTAGTGAGAAAAGTGTATTCTGGTTATTCTGCATGTAGTAAAATCCTCAATTTTTGTGTGGGGACCCACTTCTCGACCTTCTCAATCCATTGGTATAGGGTGAGGCCTCTCCCAAGGCTCCAACAGTGGAGCAGAAGACCCGAGCCTCAGCTATCAGTATATCTGTTCCCCCAGGCACAGCAATGGATTCTGGGATGTACACATCACATAAGTCAAGGCAACAATCCTCGTCAGAATATTGCCCCCAGCTTTTCTTCAGGGACCAGGAAAAGCCACTGAATTGGGAGGAGGTAAAACTGGACCTGCTGCAGGACACAAAGCTGAAAAATGAGACACTCCAGGCCTGGCCACACTGTCTGAGGCCTTAAAAAAAAAAAAAAAATCATATGTAAAAACTTAGCCCCTCTCCTGGGGTTTTCAGTTACATGAATAAAAAAATACTCTTTTCTTGTTTAAGCAAGTTTGAGGTCCCTCACAACCATAAGAGTCCAACCTCCTTTCTCTTGTCTGTTGGCTACTTAAGCACAACACCTGGCCCTTAGTCATGTTCCCCCTCCATGCTCAGCTCAATATATTGTATATATTAAGTGTTTGTACTTAAGAAATATTTTTGACATGAATTTGAGAATAAATATTTTAATTGGGAGGAAATAAAAGATTTAATTTTAGCCCTTTGCAGTCTGTCATCACTTTATCACTTGTAGTCAGTAGACACTGAAGAGCTTTTATTAGCAAGTTTCAAAAGGTTTTGCATTCATAATTAAACTCTTCTGTGAAAACTCATCCTTGCTTTCAGGATTACTTATATACTAGTGGCATATGGTAAAAACAGGTGTTTGGCAGCAAATGTTTTTTAAAAGATCTTTTGAAGACCACACACTCTCTTTTCATTCTAAAATTAGGAAGAATATCACAGTTTTAGCTTGGTTTCCCTGGCCCTTACAATTACATATAAATTTCATCCTACTCAGAAGCCTTATTAGGTACTGCCAAAAGAGGCGTAGTTATTATGCTTGTTTTGTTCTAGGCCAAACCAAGCTTTACAGTTTCTGTTTCTGCCCAGAGAAAAAATGCTTTGGCAAAATAAGCACATACATGTCCTGCCACACTGGGATGTTGTGGACTCACTTGCATTAGAAACCAGGGGTGGGGCCATCTCCTGAGAGACCTCCCAGAGTGTAATTCATTACCAGGACTAACCCACCATGGGCCATGGTCCACCCCTCAGGCTTGCAAGCTCAAGCACCTACTTGTGGCATCCCATCAAGCTGGGTACACACTGAAAGGGGGACTTTGATAAAACAAGCTTACAGACCAGCATAGAAAATCAAAATACCAGATATTTTAGTTTACCATAAAAAATAACTATCACAAGAATTAGAAAACCTGAAGTTCATCTGATGACTACATTCTCTCCCACAGCTAAGCTACATGGAAGACAAGTCATAATCATTAGATTGCTTTGGTAAATACAGAAGTCAAAGAAAAGAGATTTAGATGCCCTTAGCAAAGTGTACATTGAGTGACCATCTAAGATACATCTACTGGTCCCATTCCATACAGAGTAAAGGAGAATGAAAAAAAAACAAAGACAAAAGGACTAAGGGACCACATGAGCAACAGCTCCACCAGCCTGAGCCCAGAAGAAGTAGATGGTGCCTGGCTACCATCACCAACTGCTCTGACAGAGATCACAATACAGGGTCCTCATCAGAGTGGGAGAAAAATGTAGAACAAAATTAAAATTTGCAAAAAAAAGACCCAACTTACTGGTCTGACAGAGAAGGGAGGTACTCCTGAGAATACGGCCCCCAGACACCCTGCTGGCTCAGAATTGAAGCCACTCCTGAAGCCCACCTTTCAGCCAAAGATTAGAAAATTCTATAAAACAAAAAATAACACACGCGAGGAACACGCTTCTTAGTTTAATCGAGTGTATGAGACCAAATGGGCACCATCTGCGTAAAAGCAAAGATGAAAAGGCAGGAAAGGAGAGGATAACTAGACGAATGGACACAGGGAACCCGGGGTGGCAAAGGGGAGAGTGCAGGGATCGCAATCAATGTCACAAAACAATTTGTGTATTAATTTTTGAATGAGACGCTAATTTGCACTGTAAACTTTCACCTGAAGCACAATAAAAAAAATTAAGTCTATCTCAGATGACATTGCTTAAGAGACTGTTCCTGTAAGAGGCAAGTAAACTGATTCTCCCAGGGGAGAGCGAGTGACACAGTGATCAAGTTCCCAGCTTTTTTAACATGCCTTCTAAGCACCTCTCTTCATAACTTGCGGAACCCTGTGCAAAATTAAAATGCTAGGCTTCTTGCTTATGAAATGGGATAAAAGTGTGGCTAAAGGAATTAAGTGTTCCAGAATTCCCATCTGTCACAATAGAATCTGTAATTTGTCATGACCCACACAGTTGAATATCTTTGCATAGTCAATAAAACATAGGTAAACATCTTTCTGATATTCTCTGCTTTCAGCCAGAATCCATCAGACAGCAGTAATGATATTTCTCATTCCACATCCTTTTCTGAACCCTGTTTGAATTTCTGGCAGTTTCCTGTTGATGTGCTGCTGTCTTTGAATTATCTTCAGCAAAATTTTACTTGCATGTGATGCAATCTCTGGTATTGTTTCTATTATCAAGGCCATATTAATGATATTGTTCACTAATTTCTCCTTTCTTTGGAATGGGCACAAATATGGATCCATTTCAGTCGGTCTTCCAAATTTCTTGGCATAGATGAGTGAACACTTCCAGCACTGCAACCATTTGTTGAAACATTTCAGTTGGTATTCTTTCAATTCCCAGAGCCTTGTTTTTCGCTGATGCCTTCAACGCAGCTTGGATTTCTTCCTTCAGTACTATCAGTTCTTGATCATATACTACCCTCCTGAATGTCTGAACTCTGACCAATTCTTTTTGGTAAAGAAACTGTGTATATTCCTTCATCTTCCTTTGATGCTTCCTCTGCCATTCAATATTTTGCCCATAGAATCCTTCCATATTGCAACTTGAGGCTTGACTTTTTTCTTCAGTTCTTTCAGCTTGAGAAAGGTCAAGTGTGTTCTTCCTTTTTGGTTTCCTAACTCCAGATCTTTGCACATTTTATGGTAATACTTTGTCTTCCCAAGTTGCCTTTGGAATTTCCTGTTCAGCTCTTTTCTTTATCATTTCTTCCACTCACTTTAGCTACTCTACATTCAAAAGCAAGTTTCAGAGTCTCTTCTGACATCCATTTTGATCTTTTCTTTCTTTCCTGTCTTTTTAACCACCTCTTTCTTTCTTCTAATATGATGTCCTTGATGTCGTTCCACAACTCATCTGGTCTTCGGTCATTAGTGTTCAGTACATCAAATTTATTCCTGAGATAGTCTCTAAACTCAGCTGGGATATACTCAAGGTAGTGTTTTGGTTCTCATGGACTTTTTTTTTTTTTTTTTAGCTTCAACTTAAACTTGCATATGAGCAATCGAAGGTCCGTTGCGCAGTCTGCCCCTAGCCTTGTTCTGACTGATGATATTGAGCTTCTGCATCATCTCTTTCCACAGATGTAATAGACTTGATTCCTGTGTACTCATCCAGTGAAGTCCACCTGTATAGTTGCTATGTACACTGTTCAAAAGATGTATTTGCAATGAATAAGTCCTTGGTATTACAAAATTCTATCATGCAATTTCTGGTATCATTTCTATTACCAAAGCCATATTTTCCAACTGCTGATCCTTCTTTTTGTTTCCAACTTTCATATTATAATCACCAGTAATTACCAATACATCTTGACTGCATGTCTGATCAATTTCAGACTGCAGAAGTTGGCCAAAATCTCTATGTCTTCATTTTTAGCATTAGTAGTTGCTGTGTAAATTTGAACAACAGTCATAATAACTGGTCTTCAGTGTAGGCATACAGATATTATTCTATCACTGACAGCGCTGTACTTCAGGATAGATCTTGAAATGTTCTTTTGACGATTAATGCAATGCCATTACGCCTCAACTTGTCATTCCTGACATAGTAGACCATATATATGATTGTCCTACTCAAAATGGCCAATACTAATGCCTTAGATATTGATCTTTATGCATTCCATTTCATTTTTGACAAATTCCAATTTTCCTAGATTCATACTTCACACATTCCACGTTCCAATTACTGATGGATGCTTGCAGCTGTTTCTTCTCATTTTGAGTCATGCCACATCAGCAAATGAAGGTCCCAAAAACTCTACTCCACCAGCATCATTAAGGTAGACTATTTTGACTACTTCCCCAGGAGTATTGTGAGTGCCTTCCAACGAGAGGGGCTCATCTTCTGGCACTATATCAGACAATGTTCCGCCGTTATTCATAAGGTTTTCACTAATTTTTTCAGAAGCAGACCTCCAGGTTCTTCTACCTAGTCTTAGTCTGGAAGCTCTGGTGAAACCTATCCATCATAGGTGAACCTGCTGGTATTTGAAATACTGGTGGCATGGCTTCCAGCATCACAGCAACACGCAAGCCACCACAACAAACTGACGGGTGACTAGAGGAGAATGTATTTATCTCCACTAATTATTCAAAGGATATTTAATAAAACCTCTGTACCTAAATACCATGCATTATGCCCAGCTCCATGTTACAGAAATCAAGAATTATACAGTCCCTTGTAGAGTGCACATTCAAATGGAGAAGGCATATAAGAAAGCGGAAAATTTAGTTTGAAAAGTACTACGGAAAGGGAAACCCTGGCGGCGTTGTGGTTAAATGCTACGGCTGCTAACCAAGAGGTCAGCAGTTTGAATCCGTCAGGCGCTCCTTGGAAACTCTATGGGGCAGTTCTACTCTGTCCTATAGGGTCACTATGAGTCAGAATCGACTCAACGGCAGTGGGTTTGGTTTGTTTTGGTTTTTCCACTAAGTAATGGGAATGCTTTTCCCTAGTAAATTCAAAGCACCTTTGAGTTACATATTCCTTTTCACTACGAACTTTCAGAATCAAGTATTTGAGAACACACTTATTAAGTAAAAAGTAGTCTTGGAAAAAAAAAAAAACAAGCCCAAATCTGTTCAAGGCCCTGGATCCAACTACCAACCTGCAAAAAATACAACTGGCAAGAGAACATATTAAATTCAGCACAAGGGGTGCAATAAGCAAAACTCCAAATGTGGGAAATTCTAATTCTAAAGAAACAACAAATACTCACCTACTCCAAAAAGTAACTGAAAGGAAAAAAAAGGTGGAGACACACTTGTTACATTAAGAGATTTAGAAGACATACCAACCAATTGCAATGTTGAGACCTTGTGTGGAAGTTCTTTGAATCCTTGTAGGAAAAAGAAAACATTACGATATCTACGTCATATCTCAAAATTTTTTATTTCATATGCCTGTAATATATAAGAGAATTTTCCTATTAGTCTTGTAACTTCCATTTAAAATAATTTTTTAAATTTGGAATTTTAAAGAGAAGTCTTACTACATTTATAAATATTCAGTATTAAAACACTCAAAGAAAACTCCGCCATAGCCATATTTATGTTTAATTTACTAGATTTTTAAGTACAACTTAAGTACTTGGAAGGTTTGTCAGTCAGATCATTACAGTGACTAAAGGGGAAATAAGTATTAAGATATCTGAGTTTAATGAAATTTGTAAATGGGCAAACTTCTAAGGCCTCTTAAAAATGACTGTAAAAAATTACTAGATTTATACACAGAACAAGATCTGCTAACTAAAATGTAGTAATAATAAAGATACGCATGACCAATATTTCTGAAGTACTTACTGTGTACCATGCACTGTTTTAAACACTTTATGTATATTACCTCATCAAGTCATCATAACAACCCTATGAATTTGATACAGTATTATCATCACTTTACAGATGAGCAAACTGACGTGGAGACAGTGTGACTCGAACCTGCATGCCAGTCACTGTACCAACGCCTAAGGCGGGGAATTTGGTATTTTTAAAGTCAAAGAAAACCTTGATAAACTGATTTGTGTGCAGAAAAAAGTACCTACCTCATACAGTTGCAGTGAGGATTAAATGTAAAGTGCTTTTAGAAAAAGCCCTCAAGGAAATATTAGCTATCATCATTACCATTAGCTATTATCATTGCCATTAGTTTTTGCCCAAAAAGGTAGAAACTTAATCCACCAAATTATTTTTGGGTAAATGCTGTGCTCATAATTTGGAAGATGAGGTCTGAGGTGGCTGCCAAGGCCACCTAAGGCCTAAGTGTGATGATGTCCAAGCTCTGCCTGGCACATTTACAGACTGATGTGCATAACCGGTCTAAGAAAACCTGCAAAAAGTACACACCATGAATAACCATAATTTTCCATAAATTACTAAAACATCCTATTTCCAGAACAGAAAAGTATCTATGTACTCCGAAAATAACTGCAGAGCTTTGTCTGTGATGTAGTAAGTCTACACTTTGAAGGTGCCTTGTATGCATGTGAAAGCTGGACAATGAATAAAGAAGACCAAAAAAGAGTTGATGCATTTGAGCTAAGGTGTTGGTGAAGAATACTGAATACACTATGGACTGCCAGAAGAACAAGCAAATCTGTCTTGGAAAAAGGACAACCAGAATGCTCCTTAGAAGGAAGGATGGCAAGACTTCATCTCACGTATTTTGGACATGCTATCAGGAGGGACCAGACCCTGGAAAAGGACATCATGCTTGGTAAAGTAGGGGGTCAATGGACAGGAGGAAGATCGTCAATGAGACAGGCCAACACAGGGGGTCCAACAATGGGCTCAAACATAGCAACAACTGTGAGGATGATGCAGGACCAGGCAGTGTTTCATTCTGTTGTACACAGGTTCACTATAAGTTGGAACCAACTGGACCATACCTAACTATAACACCACCACTTTGGAGAAGGGGCCCTGGTGGCACAACAGTTAAGAACTTGGCTGCTAACCAAGAAGCTGGCAGTTCAAATACACAAAGCAGCACCACGGGGAAAAAAAGACCTGGCAATCTTCTCCTGTAAAAGTTACAGCCAAGAAAACCCTATGGGGCAGTTCTCCTCTGTCACACAGATTGACTATGGATCGGAATCAACTCAACAGCAGCCAACAACAACACTATGAAGGCCCTGGCTCTTTCCTCTGGAAGTTGACATCCTCATACAGTATATCAGGGCCTCTGGCAAAGAGAAAGCATTTGAAGGATGCGATGCATCAACAGAGAAAAATCACTGAAACAAAAACCAAGATGATACAGAAAGAAAAGAAGAACAAGTAGAAATGTCTTGTGAACAACAAAAAAAAAAAATTCATGGTCTTCAGGAGTACCAGGCTTCGTAGGAGCTGAAGCTTATAAACTTGGGGGTGCCAAGCATGCAAAGTACACTGAATTTTTATACATGGAATTTGTATATCACTTGCCAAAGAGCTTCACCACATACGATCTCATGGAATTCTTTCTGTGGCTCTTATTAGGTAGATAGGCTGGATATAACTACCTCCTCATTCTCAGAATGAAGGGACTATGGCTCAGAAGAGTAATGCTCCTTGATCAACATCACAGTTGGTAAAAAGTGACAGTCATGTCAGGTCTTCTACTTTTAACTCCCTGTTGTTGTTAGGTGCCGTCCAGTCAGTTCCAACTCATAGCAACCCTAAAGGCCAGAGCAGAACTGCCCCATAAGGTTATCAAGGAGTGGCTAGTGGATTTGAGCTGCCGACCTTTTGGTTAGCAGCTGAGCTCTTAAGCACTACACCACAAGGGCTCCTTTAACTCCCTAATAAGATTTAACAGCCTACTACAGAGGTATAGGTATAGAGGTAGAAGGGCCCTTGGTGGTACAGTGATTAAGCATTTGGCTGCTAACCAAAAGGTCAGCAGTTTGGATCCACCAGCTGCTCCTTGGAAACCCTATGGGGTAGTATTACTCTGTCCTATGGGGTTGCACTGAGTCAGAATCGACTTGACAGCAACTGGTGTGTGTGTGTGGGTATGTGTGTATTGTGTGTTATGTATTTGTTGCTCAGTTGCTCTAAGATCTGAACCACGTTATTCTTCTTGGCATCTTTCATATGTAACATACTCATTCGTTGATCAAAATGTAGGTTTTCCTTTAGAATTTGTATTAAAAATTACTTGAATCATGATCTTTCTAAGGTTGCTTCTACCAGCCTGATTCCTTGAAGCTACCTCACCTGCCCCTGATGCCCATAAGATATCACTTACTGGGGAGCTCACCAGTCACATCCATGGTCCTCCCTCCTGCAGTTGCCCTAGTCCACTCCGGCCTTCCCAGCTTCCAGATTGACAAATCCTTGTTTTTTGCCCTTACTGCCCAAAGGATCTGAAGAGTATCTTCCCAGGAATCAGGGATCTTCCTGGAAATGGTTCTGGTTGATCTCGCAGGCAAAGTTTCTTTGGGTAAAATCTCTCTCAATTCATACAGTCACTCCTTCACCCCAGCAGGACCCAGGCACTGACCTCCATAACCCTGAGAGTGACCAACTCATGCTTCTTCTTTCACTCCAGGTTTGTGCTGTATGTCCTGGGATCCAACAAATGAAAAAAAGTTCACTGCTGCTGCTCATGGCTTTCAGGCTACAGAAGCACCTTCCAAACCAGAATACTTCCATTCTCTGTTATACTACGGACCTTTTCTCCAAAAATAATAAGGTTTTCTTTGGAGGATTTTTGGAAGTAGATCACCAGGCCTTTCTTCCCAGTCCTTCTTAGTCTGGAAGCACCACTAAAACCTGTTTAGCATCATAGTGACGTGCAAGCCTCCACTGACAGATGGGTTGGGTGGTGGCTGTACATGAGGTGCATTGGCTGGGAATCAATCACGGGTCTCCGCATGGAAGGTGAGAGCTCTAACACTGAACCATCAATGCCCCTCTGTTTCATCAACATATTTAACCAAGGGTCAATGCCTTTAAGAATAAATTTAACTCTCATTACACTTCAGTTTAACACCTCTAAGCTGATGCTACTAATCTTGGGGAAAACAGGTTCTTAAATAAAGGTAGGCTAGTGCCAGAAGAAATTCAGGGAGGGAAAAAAAAAAACCCACAAACAAAACAATGAAATATATACAGGACTTGAACAGGGGGGAGAGTCTTTGAAGCACAAAGTTCAGGAACTTAAGGCTTATGTAAGTGGCCTTCAGTAAAACACCATGTGTTTACCTGACAGCTTTCTAATTAGATCTTCATTTGCAAGGCTTATTTGTACCTTTCTAGAATAAGCAAGGTGACTACCTCACCACATTAAAAAGTTTTAAGACTATATCACAACCGATAAAAGTCATTCAACAATATTTATAATTTTTAAAAGTCAGCAGAGGAATTCAAAAGACAATTATTAATTCAACAAATGTTTATTCCACAGCTACTCTGTACCAGTTCCTTTGATGGAAATTAGGAATATAAACAAGATCGAAAGATCATCATTGTTCCATCCATCTCAGTAGTACTTTATTTTTCATCATTATCTTTCATATGTTGGTCACATGTATGTAGTAATTAAAGAGCCAAAAATAAGGAGACATCAAACCTAATGAACCATGGACTATAACTGATAATTCATGCATCACTTTGAGAAGAAGAATGGAAAACAGGAAAGAAATGAAGAAGTACGGGGAAAGGAATGAGCTAACCTCACTCTTCACAGCTACCCTAGAGTTTCTGCACTGCATAGAGAATAGGCAATCTTCAGCATTACTGCCCACAGGTTCTCAGTCTCCCTGCCTAGAAGCTCACTTGCTTTCAATAGCAGTAATGACATTAAATAGCACTGAATACATACACTTTTAATCAACCCAAGCACTGTCTGAAAGAAATCTGTTTGGTTTTTCATACTTTAAATTGTGATATTTCTCTCTCCCCAGGAAGTAGGCTTAACCACTTAGACCTGCAACTTTCTCGTACCATATATTTTTAGTATCCAAGGAAAGTCATGTTAATAAAAACCGCATTACCAGAGTACCTAGGTCATAAAAATAATGTTAGGGACCTTATTATCATCCTCCCAATTCTACAACTCCACAGTCTTTTCTTCATTCCCTTTGTTCTTCTACTTTTGGATATGAATTGTATTAATTATTGGATCAGAGGAGGAAAAAATTTATTATTTAACAATCAGGCTAGAATTTAAATTGATTCCATGAGAACAATGATTTAATTTCTTTTAAAACATCAATAACATTAGGGGTAAATGAAAGGAAAACAGTACATTTCTGGTGGGGGTGATATAGTAATATGCATTAAAATGTTTGCCTTAAAAAATTACAAACTTTTTAACCTATAATTCCACTTCCAGGAATTTTTCCCCCAAAGAAACAACAAAAGAAGCTATAAAAATTTGAGTATAAGAGGCAGGACCAAGACGGCAAAGTAGTCAAATGCTTCCTGTGGTCCCTCTTACAACAAAAACCTGAAAAAATGAGTGCATCGATTATATATGAAAATCTAGGAGCCCTGAACATCAAGGCAAAGTTGAGGAATCAGACTGAGTGCCAGGGGGAGGGAGATAAAGTTCAGAATCAGCGAGGAGTTGCTAGACCTGATCCAGCAGGAACTGACACCCTGCAGGCCAGATCAGCTGGCGCCAGTGGTGAGGCAAGCGGTGGCACTCAGGACGTGTTTTCCACATCAGGAGAGACCGAGCGGTGGACAGTCTACTCAAGCCTCCAGAACAAGTAAAAAGCAGCGCTCAAGCGGCAAAAGATAAATACACGTGTCTAACCTACAGCACGGATCCAAAAACACCGCTTTGGGAAAAATCTCTCTCCCATTTATCTGCACCCTCCCCACTCTGCACCAGGTCCTGGGCCAGCTTCAGAGATCTCCAAGTTCCCCGGGCCAGAAGTAGGACCCGTCACTCACCCTGAGCCATCCTACCAGCCTTGGAGAGGGAACAAATTAACAAACAGGAAAATTAATCTCCCAGCTCCCCTAAATCGGGAACTCAGGGTGGCTGCAGCTCCTTTGCCTAGGCACAGGTATAAGGGGTCCACGGACTTTGAACTCCTTTCACCCATGTATAGACCTGTGTGAGCCCACAGTGTAGGTCCTCATTAGCACAGTACAACATGGTATATACCTAAAGCGTAACACGAACTGTATCAGCTGTATGGTGGAGTGGCATGTTCGTGACATTTGACACCACTGTGCCTATTAATCAGGGTCCTCACCCACCCACATCAGGGGCCAGAGGACTGGAGGCTCCACCCACGCCACCTAGCCACCCACAACAGGGGTCCAAGAATAGGGGGTGCCTCCCAGTCTTTACAGCCAACAGAACTGGGTGCCTATAGACCAGGTGCAAGACTCACCCAACTACAAGCTCTAGGGAACAGGGACATACCTTTCTTCCAGACAATCAAGGGCAGTTGTCAGCCCCCTGCCTTGCTCAGGACACGACCCCCTACTGCAGCCAGATACCTATGCCTGCACCAATCACCCCTGCTCAACTAGGACTTAGGTAAGGGCCTGCACCACACACTTGCTGACCAACTACCTGGACACCTGAGCTGAATCCATACAAGAAAAGTAAATGGACTCCTAGGCTCACATACCTAGTAACAGCTCTAACCACCTGGTGACAGGACGTTATGGCTTCAAAGGTACTCAAACTAGCTCACACAAGCAGCCTATTTGGGTATTATCAAAACAAGAAACTAGGACACAGTAAACAAACATAAATGAATACCATAACTTACCAATGGCTTGAAGGAAACAGTCAACATCAAATCACATAAACAGGCAGACCATGATGGCTTCAGCAAGCTCCCAAAAAAAAAGAATCAAGAAATCTTCCAGAGGAAGAGAACTTTCTGGAATTTACAGAGGTAGAATACAAAAGATTAATATACAGAACTCTTCAAGATATCGGGAAGGAGAGCAAGCAAAACACAGAACAAGCAAAGGAACACAAAGAAAAAGCAATAGAGGAACTTAAGAAGATTAGAGAAGAATATAATGACAAATTTAACAGGCTGCAAGAATCTACAGACAGCAAGCAGAAATCCAGAAAATTAACAATAAAATTTCATAATTAGACAATTCGACAGAAAATAGTAAGAGCAGAATTGAGGCAATGGAACTCAGAATTAGGGAAATTGAAGATAAAGCACTTGACACCAACATATTTGAGGAAAAATCAGATTAAAAAAATTTTTTTAAACTGAAGAAAGCCTAAGAATTATGTGGGACACAATCAAGAGGAATAACCTATGAGTGGTTGGAGTACCAGAACATGGAGGGATAACAGAAAACACAGAGAATTGTTGAAGATTCGTTGGCAGAAATATTCCCTGATAACTGTGAAAGATTAGAAGATAACTATCCAAGATGCTCAATGAACACCACACAAAGTAGATCCCAAAAGGAAGTCACCAAGACATAATTAAATTTGCCAAACCAAAGATAAAGAGAGAATTTTAAGAGTGGCTACGGATAAACAAAAAGTCACCTACAAAGGAGAGTCAATAAGATTGAGCTCAGGCTACTCAGCAGAAACCACTCAGGCAAGAAGGCAATGGGATGAAACATATAAAGCCTTGAAGGAAAAAAATTGCCAACCAAGAGTTATATATCCAGCAAAACTGTCTCTCAAATATGATGGTGAAATTAGGGCATTTCCAGACAAACAGAAGTTTAGGTAATTTGCAAAAACCAAACCAAAATTAAAAGAAATACTAAAGGGAGTCCTTCGGTTGGAAAGTCAGTAACATCAGATAACAACCCAAAACTAGAGAACAGGACAAAGCAACCAGAAATCAACCCAGGTAGGGAAATCACAAAAAGAAATCAAAGCTAAAACACTCAACAGGGAAACAGAAATGTCATTATGTAAAAGATGACAACATTAAAACAAAAGAGAAGGATTAAAAAGTGTAGTCACAGATCTTTCATATGGAAAGGAAATCAAACCAATATAAAGAAATAAAAACCTGGTTTAAACTTAGAGAAATAGTGGTAAATATTAAGGTAACCACAAAGAAAACTAACAATCCAACATATCAAAATAAAAAACAAGAAAAACATGAAGGCTCAGAAATACAAAATCCACAACGAAGAAAAAGAGGAAAACGATTCATCACAGAAAATTAAGTGAACAAAAAAACTGTCAACAACACACACACACAAAAAGACATCAAAATGACAGCACTAAACTCATACCTATTAATAATTACGCTGAATATAAATGGACTAAATGCACCAATATAGAGACAGAGAGTGGCAGAATGGATTAAAAAACACAATCCATCTATATGCTGCCTACAAGACACACACCTTAGACTTAAAGACACAAACTAAAATTCAAAGGATGGAAAAAAATATATCAAGAAAACAACAGTCTGAAACAGCAGGAATAGCAATATTAATTTCTGACAAAATAAGACTTTTAAAGTAAAATCCACCACAAAGGATAAGGAAGGACACTATTTAATGAATAATGGGTCAATACACCAGGACGACATAGCTATAATAAATATTTATGCACCCAACTAAGGGATCCAAAATATATACAACAAACTCGAACAGATTGAAAAGAGAGATAAACAGCTCCACAATAATAGTAGAAGACTTCAACGCACCACTTTTGGTGAAGGACAGAACATCCAGAAAGAAGCTCAATAAAAACAAGTAAGACCTAAATGCCACAATCAACAAACTTAACCTCAAAAACACACATAGAACACTCCACCCAACAGCAGCCAGGTGTACTGTCTTTTCCAAGGCACATGGAACATTCTTCAGAATAGATGACATATTAAGCCACAAAGCAAACCTTAACAGAATCCAAAACATTGAAATCTTACAAAACAACTTTCCTTAACCTTAAAAGTAGAAATCAATAACAGAAAAAGCAAGGGGAAAAAAAAAAATCAAACACATGGAAACTGAACAACACCTTGCTAAAAAACTACTGGGTTATAGAAGAAATTAAGGAGAGAATAAAGAAACTCATAGAATCAACTGAGAACAAAAACACATCCTACCAGGACATTTGGGACACAGCAAAAGCAGTGCTCAGAGGTCAATTTATAGCAATAAATGCACACATCCAAAAACAAGAATAGGCTAAAATCAAAGAATTATCCCTATAACTCAAACAAATAGAAAGAGAACAGCAAAAGAAGCCCTTCAGCACCAGAAGAAAGCAAATAAAAATTAGAGCAGAATTAAATGAAATAGAGAATAGAAAAACAATTCAAAGAGTTAACAAGACCAAAAGCTGGTTCTTTGAAAAGATTAACAAAATCGATAAACTACTGGCCAAACTGACAAAAGAAAAACAAAAGAAGCAAACAACCTGAACAAGAAATGACATGGGCGATATCACAACAGACCCAAATGAAAAGAATCATAACAGAATACTATGAAAAACTGTACTCTAACAAATTTGAAAACCTAGAGGAAATGGACAAATTTCTAGAAACATACTACCTACCTAAACTAACACAAATAGAGACAGAACAACTAAACAAGCCTATTAACAAAAGAAGAGATTGAAAAGGTAATTAAAAAACTCCCAACGGAAAAAAAAGCCCTGGCCCTGACAGCATCACTGGACAATTCTACCAAACTTTCAGAGTTAACGCCACTGCTACTAAAGGTATTTCAGAGCATAGAAAAGGATGGCATACTCCCAAACTCATTCTATGAAGCTAGCATAACCCTGATATCAAAACCAGCTAAAAAAAAAAAAAGACACCACAAAAAAAGAACATTACAGATCTATATCCCTCATAAACATAGATGCAAAAAATCCTCAACTAAATTCTAGCCACTAGAATTCAACAACATATCAAAAAAATAATTCACCATGACCACGTGGGATTCATACCAGGTATGCAGGGATGGTTCAACATTAGAAAAACAATCATTGTAATCCATGACATTTATAAAACAAAAGACAAGAACCACATGATCTTATCAACTGATGCAGAAAAGGCATTTGACAAAGTCCAACACCTGTCCATAATAAAACTCTCAGCAAAATAGGAATAGAAGGGAAATTCCTTAACATAATAAAGGGCATTTATACAAAGCCAAAAGCCAACATCATCATCCTAGATGGAGACAGTCTGAAAGCATTCCGCTTGAGATCGGGAACCAGACAAGGATGCCCTTTATCACCACTCTTATTCCACATTGTGCTGGAGGTCTTAGCCACAGCAATTAGGCTAGAAAAAGAAATAAAGGGCATTTGAATTGGTAAGAAAAAGTAAAGGTATCTCTCCTTGCAGATGATATGATCTTACACACAGAAAACCCCAAAGAATCTATAAGAAAACTACTGGAACTAATAGAAGATTTCATCAAAACATCAGGATACAAGATAAACATTACAAAAATCAGTTGGATTCCTCTACACCAACAAAAAGAACTTCTAAGAGGAAATCACCAAATCAATACCATTTACAACCGTCCCCAAGAAGATAAAATACTTAGGAATAAATCTAATAAGAGACCTAAAAGACCTATACAAAGAAATATACAAGACACTACTGCAAGAAACCAAAAGAAATCTACGTAAGTAGCAAAATATACCTTGCTCATGGATAGGAAGACTCAACATTGTGAAAATGTCAATTCCACCCAAAGCGATCCAAAGATACAATGCAATCTCGATCCAAATTCCAATGGCATTTTTTAATGAGATGGAGAAAATCACCAACTTCATATGGAAAGGGAAGAGGCCCCCAATAATTAAAGCATTACTGAAGAAGAAGGACAAAGGAAGTCTGACTGAGACTGAAGGGACCCCAGAAGACACAGCCCCTAGGCTCTATGTTAGCCCAAAACTAAAACCATTCCCGAAGCCGACCTTTCAGACAAAGATTAGACTGGACAGTAAGATATTAAATGATACTTGTGAAGAGTGTGCTTCTTAGCTCAAGTAGATAGAAAATAGACAGCTCCTACCCGGAGGCGAGATGAGAAGGCAGAAAGGGACAGGAGCTGGTTGAATGGACACAGAAAATACAGGGCAGAAAGGCGGAGTGTGCTGTCACGTTGTAAGGAGAGCAGCTAGGGTCACATAACAATGTGTGTATAAATTTTTGCCAGAGAAACTAACTTGAAATGTAAACTTTCACTTAAAGCACAATTTTAAAAAAGGAAAAAAAGACAAAAATTTTTTTGTGTACACTTGCAGCGGGCTGAATAGTGTCTACCTCAAAATTCATGTCTACCTGGAACCTCAGAGTGGGATCTTATTTGGAATGAAGGTAAGGTTTGAAATGAGATCATATGGAACAGGACGAACTCTAAATCCATTGAGTATCCTTAAAAGACACTCCTATAAGGAGGAGACAGAGGGACACAGAGAAGGCATTTTGAAGATGGAGGCAGAGACTGGAATGATGCACCTACAAGCCAAGGAACGCCAAGGACTGCTGGCAACTACCAGAAACTAGACGTAGGACAGTTTTTCCCTCAGAGCCCTCAGATGGGCTCATTTCTGCCAATGTTTGGTTTTAGATTTCCAACTTCCTGAACTCTCAAAGAATAACTTTGTTTTGCTTTGAGCCAAACTGCTGTGGTGACAGCCTGGTTATGGCAGCCTGTGGAAACCAACACAACATTTATTTTCATCACGTGATTTATAACAACAAAGTCTGGAAATGACCTTAACCCCCAAGATACTTGGTTAAAGAAATTATGACACATTCGAAAGGCAAAACACTAAGTACCCACTAAAAAATGTTTAACAATATGGGAAATGTTAAAATACAGTTAAGCTTAATATTTAAAGTATCCAAAACAGTACTTTAACATGACCTCACTGCTTTTAACTCTATTACATTTCTTTCAGATGTGTCTTTTACATACGCCCTGACTTCAGAATAGGACCCTTGCTTAAAATGAAATTACGTACAATGAATCTATTAAAATACATTAAAGTTATAGAGGTTTGATATTAAAACAAATGTAAGTAAATCCAAAAATGAGTAAATTTTAGAATTCTCCACCTTGATTTGGAATTACGTTAAAAACAGGATGGTCTCAATACCCACAAAGCTACGTATACACCTTCCTTTTGTTACTTCCTTTAGTGGAGCCCTACTGGTGCAGTAGTTAAGAGCTATAGCTCCTAACCAAAAGGTTGTGAGTTCAAATCCACCAATCATTCCTTGGAAATCCTACGGGGCAGTTCTACCCTGTCCTTTAGGGTCAGAATTGACTCGATGGCAACAGGTTTGGTGTTTTTTGGTTTAGTCTAGCTCAGTGGTTCTCTAACTTTAATGTGCATATAATGTTCTATCCCACGTTACACACCTAAATTCTTTTATATCCTCTTTCATAACTAATTCAAGGGGTTTTTGGTGATGCTTTGATTTACTAAATCTCAGCAGTTACAATGTATGTATATATTTATCTGTGTTGTTGCTGCCATCGAGCTGATACTGATTCATGGTGACCCTATATGACAGAGTACAATTGCCCAAAAGGGTTTCTCAGGCTGTACTAGCCTTAAAAAAAGACTGGCTGGATACACACGAGAAGAATGGGATTCCAGGCTAACTTATTACCTTCTTGTGCTTTTCAACAACTAACAATTATCTTACAATCAGAAGAAAATGTTATCTTTTAAAATGAGATAGCAGATAGACTTTTTTCCCCCCTCTAATTTTACTATACACCTAACCACATTACAAGGAAATCAGGCAAAACAATTCCTCATTTATGGTCATTTCCCAAATTAACGATCCAGAGCCATCCTGTGGTTATCAGACACAGGATGTATGTTATGGGTTGAATTGTGTCTCCCAAAAATATGTGAGTCAACCTGGTTAGGCCATGATTCCCAGTATTGTGTGACTTGTCCACCTTTTTGTCATCTGATGTGATTTTCCTATGTGTTATAAATTCTGTCTCTGTGATATGATGAGATGGCATTAGCAGCGCTTATGTTAATGAAGAGGACTAACCTACAGAATTAGATTGTGTCCTCAGCCAGTCTCTTTTGAGATATAAAAGAGAGAAGTGAGCAGAGAGACATGGGGACCTCACACTACCAAGAAACAAGAGCAGGGAGAATAGCATGTCCTTTGGACCTGGGGTCCCCATACTGAAAAGCTCTTCGACCAGGGTAAGATTGATGACAAAGACCTTGCCCCAGAGCTGACAGAGAGAGAAAGCCTTCCCTAGGAGCTGGTGCCCTGAATTCGGACTTCTGGCCTCCTAGACAGTGAAAGAATAAATTCCTCTTTGTTAAAGCCATCCACTTGTGGTATTTCTGATATAGCAGCACTAGATGACTAAGAATTTGGTACCGGGAGTCGGGTACTTCTCTAACAGATACCAGTAAGGTGGAATTGGTTTGAAACTGTGAATAGAGAGAGGCTAGAAGAGTTTTGTCTTTTTCTTGCATGTCTTTTTTTTTTTTTTTTGTACTTTAGATGAAGGTTTATAGAACAAACTACTTTCTCATTAAACAGTTTGTACACATATTGTTTTATAATACTGGTTAACAACCCCATGACATGTCAACACTCTCCCATCTTGACCTTGGGTTCCCTGTTACCAGCTTTCCTGTCCCCTCCTGCCTTCCAGTCCTTGCCCCTGGGCTGGTGTGCCCTTTTAGTCTCATTTTGTTTTATGAGCCTGTCTAATCTTTGGCTGAAAGGTAAACCATGGGAATGACTTCATTACTGAGCTGAAAGGGTGTCTGGGGGCCATACTCTTGGGGTTTCTCCAATCTCCAATCAGGCAGTAGGTCTGATCTGCTTTTTGTGAGTTATGTGTTCTACATTTTTCTCCAGCTCTGTCCAGGACCCTCTATTGTGATTCCTGTCAGACCAGTCAGTGACAGTACCCAGGCACCATGTAGCTGTACTGGAATCAGTCTGATAGAGGCCGTGGTAGATGTGGTCCATTAGTCCTTTGGACTAATCTTTCCCTCGTACATTTAGTTTTCATTATTCCTTGCTTCTGAAGGGGTGAGACCAGTGGAGTACCCTAGATTGCCGCTCACAGACCCCAGACACTACTCACCGTACTCACCAAAGTAGAATGTAGAACTTGTTCTTTATAAACCACGTTATGCCAATATGAGGTAGGCATTCCCTGAGACCACGGTCCCCACAGCCCTCAATCCAGCAGTTCAGTTCCTCAGGGAGTATGGATATGTCTATGGAGCTTCCATGACCTTGCCTTGTACAAACTGTGCTGGGTGAGGCTGGAAGAGTTTTAAAGTGCCTAACAGTAAAACCTAGATTGCCTTGAAGAGATCATTGGTAGAACTGTAGACATCTATGATAATTCTGGCAAAAACTCAAAAGGAAGTAAGGAGAGCTGTTACACTGGAGATGGAGCAGATGGCAAGGAACAGCAGCAGGGAATCAGCAGCATCAGAGAAACGGCAAGCAGAGAACTGGCAGCAGCAAAATCAAGAGACCAGCATGAGATAGCCCTGGAGTCGACCTACAAAGCAAAAGAGCTAATTGCCTGCATGCAGGAGGCTTCTTCGCAGAGTGGGGTGCCTCTAGGCACTTGTTGGTGGAGCTAGACATGCTGACTCATGAAACAAAGGAGCCAAGTGCATTCCAGCCAAACTTTACTGGCAAAGTGGGGTGCCTCCAGGCACTTACCGGTGGAGCTACAGAGCTTTGGAACACTTGCCCCAGCAGAACAGACACGAGCAACGAGGGGCCAAGAGTGAAAGGAACTAGAAAGCAGAAGCTGGAGAGACAACAAGCACAGGAAGCAGAGCTGCCTCAGTCTCAAAGGTATGGCCACAACTTCTGCAGTCTCAAAGGATGGAGTAGGAGAATGGGGCCTCTCAAAGCCTAGAGAGCACAGCTGCCATTCCAGTGGGCGTGGAAGGTGGAGTTGAAGCCCAGGGCGGAGGGGCCTTTACTCAGAATCTTGAGAGTGTGGCCAATACCTAGGCTCTGGAGGGCAGGGCCATTGTGTAAATGGTCTCAGAGAACAGAGGGTTATTTTCAAGCCTTGAGGGCTAATGTAATGTGCTCTGCTGACTTGCTTGGTGCATCCCTTCTTTCTCTCCGTTCTCTCCCATTTGTAATGGAAATGTCTAGTTTGTGCCTGCCCGTTGCACCACTGTACCTTTGGATGAAGATAACCTATATTCTAGATTTCGCAGATGACAAATTTATGGGTTTTGGACTTGGAGTTGACTTAAGGCTTCTGCTATGATATGATGTGGTAACTGTGTTTTACATGTGGCAAGGACATGAATTTTGGGGGGTCAAAGGGTAGAATGTGCCCCCAAAAAATGTGAGTCAGCTTGGCTAGGCCATGATTCCCAGCTTTGTGTGACTTGTCCACCACTTTATCATCTGATGTGATTTCTCTATGTGTTGTAAATCCAATCTGTGATGTGATGAGATGGGATTATCGGCAGTTATGTTAACAAGGACTAAATCTACAAGATTAGATTGTGTCTTAAGCCAGTTTCTTTTGAGATATGAAAGAAAGAAGTGAACAGAGAGACATGGGGACCTCATAACACCAAGAAACAAAAGCAGGGTCCCTGCACTGAGAAGCTCCTCAACCAGGGGAAGATTGATGACAGGGTCCTTCGCCAGGGCTGACAAAGAAAGAAAGCCTTCCCCTGAAGATGGTGCCCTGAATTTGGACTTCTAGCCTCCTTGACTGTGAAAGAATAAATTTCTCTGTGTTAAAGGCATCCACTTGTGGTATTTCTGTTATAGCAGCCCTAGATGACTAAGGCAATGTGTAACACCTGGGAGCCTGTTAGAGCTGCAGCCTCTCAGACCATCCCAAACCCACTGACTCAGAATCTGCATTTGCATCCAATATATGTTGGATTGCAGTCTAGTGCAGTAATTAAAAGGACGGGCTTTGAAGGCAGGCAGCCCTGGCTCGAGTCTCAGCTCTGCTACTTCAGAGCTGTGCAGCTCTGGTAAAAAGTTCTTACCCTGAACGAGCCTTGGCTTTCATTTCCCAAGTGGTGGTTACTATACCCACACAGTTGGGTCTTGTAAGGATTAAATAACACCTGTGAAGTACTTAAACACAGTACCAGCCACTTAGGAAATGCTCGATAAATATTCAATCACATTCATGAATTTAAAAAGTTTCATGTCAGTTCAGCATTCAACTAGATGCTCGGTTTCATGAAAAGGCCTGGCATGCAAATCAAGAGTTCATTACAAAAAGCTCTTCAGTTACAACCCTCTTCGTAATCACCTATTGGGAAACAAAATGGCAGAATGCTACTAATTACTCTTTGGAAATCAGTAAGTACTTAACCAGAAGATGGAAAAGCTAAGCAAATTTTAGCCTCGAAAGATAAAGTTTTCTCTGAAACAAAAATGAGGTATTAGGCCTGTTATTCTTGATAACCTGGTTTGTTTCCCAAAGAATACATTCAAAATTCAACTTTTAAAAATCCTACCACTCTGTTTTTCACAGTACATTTTCCTACAGCCATCTTTCATATTAGATTGCACCGCTCCCCATCCAGCTGTGTTACTCCATGCATTACTCAAGCAAAACAAGCTGCCATCCATTGACAGCTCAACATGCAGTGCTGTAGGGGCCTGGGTGCCAAAGACAACAGAGTTTATTGTTAGAAAAACTACAAATTAAAATGTGTTAAATTACTAAAAATAAATAAGCATCTGAGGATAAGTACACTATTTAATAATAATTATAGTAAAAACTCAGTAAAAGCTATTGTTATTATGTTCCATTTATTGCTTAAACTGTCTTACCGATACAATTGCATTTTATGCTCTCAACAAGCCTCTGCAGTAGGTACTATCGCTTTTGTTTTACTGATGAGGAAACTAAGGCATAGAGAGGCTAAGCAACTTTCCGAAGTTCACAGAGCTGGTAACTAATAGGGTCAGGACATGAACCTAAGCACCTAATTCTAGTACCAGTACCAGCTGCTACTGAGTGCACTCTGACTCATGACAACACCATGTATGTCACAGTAGGGCTTTTCAATATCTTATGGAAGTAGATCGCCAGGTCTCTCTTGCAAGGTGCCTCTGGTAGACTTAATCCTCCAGTCTTCCATTTACTAACCAAGTACATTAATGGTTTGCACTACCCAGGGACTCCATCTAACGCTAGATTACATGAAAAGAATGTTTTCATTTACCTCATGGTCCTTTGGATATATTAATACCACGCAGAATGAAAACCTTTTACTGTTCATATTAAATAATTATACCCAGGAAGCGGACAGAGAAAGCAAATATATATAAACATAAACATATATATAAATACACAATGTATGTATATATACACACACTTTATAAGGGACTGGAACTCAGCCTCTCATCTGTAAAATGAGGATAAGAGTATCTAACTCGGGGCCTTTATGGGGATTAAATAATGAGTGAAAAGTGCTTCACAAAATGCTTTTAAACAGTGTAGCGGGAAGCACTCAATACATGTAGATATTATTAGTAGTATCACTAATAATGCAAATCTTTCCTTAAAACTTGAACTGCAGAGACCACAATTATTAGGTCGCCTTACATCTAATAGTCTATGTAGTTGTGGAAAGCACTCTTCCTGAACTGGGAAAGGATCCTGAAGAATTATGCCTCTTAATGTTAAGCAAGTTCTTTCTCAGTAGGAAACCTGCACACATTCTGGACAAAATACCACAGGGGTTCCAGCAAGAACGCCACACACATTATAAATTTGGAAGTGGTGTCTGCAGCCTCTGCACTTCCCTAACAGCCATTTTTATTCACTACTCCACAGATTTGTTGGGTTCTGTGCTAGGCTCAGTGTTTGAGTCCAAAGAAGTGGAAGACATTCCTTTTGTGTATATGAAGCACAGGGCTTGTATAAGGCAATGGTTCTCCCCCTGGTTGCATGTAAGAATCATCTGGGGGCTTTATAAACAGATAATCCCAGGCCCTCCTCAGACACTAATTAAAACTGAGTCTCTGGGATGGAGCCTGGGTGTCTTCAGTGTCTTCTTTGGTCTTGAAGTTCCCCAGGTGTTCTAATGCACAATGAGGACTGAGAACCACAGGTGTAGGAAATAAAGGCAAAAGAAGAAAATCCTGGAAGGAGAGATCAAGCCAGTTCGTGGAAAGCTGTAAGTGTGCAGTTACAGATTTAGAGTGTTACTGAGAATTCTGAAGACAATAAGACAATTACACCAAACAGAATTAAACACTAAGCCCCAAACTAATGAAAACCAGATATGATCAAACTCTATTATTCCTGTTAATCAAGTCGTGTATGGTGTCAGATTTTTGTTTAGGAATAACCTAGACTTCAGAACGACCTAAAGATTCATAAAGGATTGCAGTAGCCTTTTTTAGTGTGACAAAGCAAGAACTGAATCTACCACAGATGTCACATTCACCTTCTTTACAGCTATACCCAGGTCATCACTGAGTCATGTTTATGCTGCAAGAGAAAGCCACAAAAGGGACAGAAAACAAAGACAGTCCCTGTGCATCAAAGCTGTGCTCACGTCACCACAGCAGCTTAAGACTTCCTAGAAGACAAATGATGGCATATGGCATATTCTGGTTAAGAACAGAAGCTGGTAACCAGCCTGGTAAGTGGGAGTCAGGGAATGGCTGCTTTGGTTCAAAAGAGGTATGAGCAGAGAGTTCAATGCTATACAAATCTCTTCAACCACCATTATCAATCACAGTTTGAAACCCCTGTTCTAAGTCCCTTGTAGTGGAAGGCAGGGAGGTGCAGCCATGAGTTACAACCTTATCGACAGGCAGTCACCACAATATCCAGAAGACTAAAAAGAAACAACCCTTTAACTTAAGTTTGAGTCATGTCTCCAAGCCCATACACAGTCCACAGGAAGTCAGGAGTGGCTCCTCTCCTCCAGTGGGCACTTACCCCAGTACCCTACCTCTTCTTCCTCACCAAGGCACGTCGGTCCTTCAGTTTCTCATGATTCCTCTTTGGGTTGGTGATGGTGTGTGTGTTGAGGGATCCTTGGGGATCGCAAAAGAGCCCTCGACATTTGGGTCTTGGGGGTAGGGGTATATCTAGATTATAGGAGAGGGTATGAGACTTTCTTAGAATATTTCTGGTAGATTATTATTCTACTTTTGAAGCACATTACCTAAGGATTCTTTTTTAATATACATAAAACAAAACTGTGTCCTTGTATATAGTTTCTCTCCTTTAACAATATATAATGACTGAGCATATATATTAAAATTAAAAATCTTTTTATCATTTTTAAAGGCTTTTCACCCTGATTATGAAATAACATATGCTCAATGTAAATAAGAAAGGTAAGGAAGAAAATGTAAACAAACAGCAATTCCTCAAGCAGATAGCCACTGCTAACAGTTTGATGTATTAGTCCAGAATATTTTCTTTTCTGAGGATGAAAATCTGTTTCCAAATTGTAATCAGACAAATATTTACTGATATCCTACTATGTGTCAGTCACTATACTTTAGGTGCTGGGCCTACAGCTACAAATAAGACAACATCACCGGCACCTAGCACACACAAATATTTGTTAAATAACTGAATGAACAGAAGGTCTGTAACCTCAGTGAATTTATGGTCAGCCCAGTTACGCAGCAAATAAAAACAAAAATCACTGCAAGTCAGAATGATAAAGGACAAACAACAGGCTATGCCAACAGTGGTGGAAACACCAATGCACAGAATAAAGCACCCCACACTGACTGAAGTGGGGTGCTGGGGAAGCAAAGAATGTTAGGAATTTCCTCCCAGAAGGACAGATGGTACCTATTCTGAGTCTTCAAGGAAGAATACAAGAAAATGCCCAGGTAAAGAAGGGCAATCAGAAGGAGCAATGTGTTGCCCAAAACAAACCAACAAACAAAAACAAAAGAATAAGAGTATGGCATGTTCAGGAAACTGCATAGGTGCACCTGCATGGGAGGATAAGACAGTGAGTGTGTGTGTGCATATGTGTATGTGTGTTTATGCTCATGTATGTGAATATGTTTTGGGGTTGGGGGTAGGTATGTGACAAGACAGCAACTCACAAGGCTGAAGAGCCCTCAAGAAGCCAAATCACAGACAGCTTTGAATATATACTCAAGAGTTTTAACTTTATCTTGGCAACTGTGGGAAGTTACTGAAGGATTCTAATCATGAAAGTTACATATTCAAATGTGGTAAACATGCTGCCAGCATTACACTCACGGGTGTTCCTAACAGCAAAAATCAAAGAAGCAAAAACACTGAGCATCCTCTCAGGGACTAGGATGTGGGCGGCAGCCCTCCCCTGGAAAGGACTGAAATGGGAAGAAGATGTGTGGGATAAAGTACCCCTGATTATTACTGCATATTCTGGTCTATTTTTAGAGAGGCTTAATGAATGGAATGATATTTTAACCTAGTAAGGACTGGTGGCCCAGCATCCAATGGCACTATTATACGAGAATCAAAATCCTCAGAGGCCACCTCTTATCTATGTGTTTCCAAATATAAGTTCAGAGAAATCTGAGCAGCTTCACCTGTACTCACTAATATTAGGAAAACAAGGCTAACAATAAATCCTCAAACAGAAATCTCTACTATTATTGCCCAAGAGGTGCCTTGAAAGGTGGGTAATTATCACTATATCGCCAGTCTCTGGATGATAAGGCTCAGGCTAGCTCATGAAGAAACCCTCCCTGTTTATTCTAGGCAAAGTTTAACCCCATCCAGGCCTTGCTTTACTAATGCTATAATACACATATATTGAGACATTAGCCTTGGAATGGAAACGCTGTTGACGTAGTGGTTAAGAGCCATGGCTGCTGGCGAAAAGGCTTGCAGTTCGAATCTGCAGGCGCTCCTTGGAAACCCTATGGGGCAACTCTACTCTGTCCTATAGGGTTGCTATGAGTCGGAATTGACTCAATGGCAACTTTTTTTTTTTTTTTTATAGCACTGGAATGCAACCACACTCCACTCTCCAGAGAGATAAGACGGTCCATTCAGACTCAACACCTGCTAAAGAGCATCTCCAGATAACCACCTTAAATTACATCCCACACCAGGCCATTCTTTGTCAGAAAATTTGACTTTGACACAGATGGTCTTCTTAAACGGGGGCCCAAAGATTGGGTGATTTTAATCAAGCTGTAGTAACTGACCACAAATGCATGGCTCAAGCATTTGATGCTATTATAAAAATTTCACATAAAAACAGCAATTCTATTAGATCAATGCATTTACTAGGCTGTATTTCCAAGGGTTCAGTATCAATGGCAGCTGTCCAAAATGCAACAGCTTTAACAAGAGCCCTCAGATCTTTCAGAATCCTTCTATTCTTAATTTAGCTGGCTAAGGAATACGAACAAGGAAAAAAAAAAAAAAAAGGTATATAACTCTAGAACAAATTGAGATAGCTTCCAAAACCATGATGCTTTAAAACCCCATTTACTACATTCTGTTTTTAAGTAGGAAAGTGCATATGCACATTCTAAGATTGGGGAGTACTGGGAAGTATCACCACACTGAACAAGAGATCTACATGGATGTAAGTCAGAGTGCTGGAATCCTCCAAGGAGTCTCTTGCGATCTCATTTCTCAGGGGTTTGTTATAAGAAACAGGATCAAATCACTTCTTACATCCAAAGCAACAAAACATGCAATTCTTCTCTTAACAGTATCTGTTATGGCATGTCAGATTATAATCTTGACAAATATTTCCACCCATATGTAAATAGCTCTCTTAAAGGAGACTAAGAATGGGGGGGGGGGCTCTGAAAGCATAAACACAAAACAGTGGTTCTCCCTATTTTTTCTTTCTGAACTGTCTGAATTACTATGAGCTCTATCCCCCTTACAATAGCAGGGAAAAGTATTAAACTGACATCATAGAAGAATACTTAATGTTTATTCCACTATATGATGTTTAATGAATAAAAAGAACATCTCAAAGAAACATACACAATAAGATCCTGATTTTGTCACAAAGAACTGTAACCACACACTCCAAACAAAACAAAACCACACCTGCATCCAAATAAGTCTAAGCGAAAAAAGGTGTAAAATTAATTTTCCCAAAATATTACCTCTAAATGGTTGGACTGCTAATGATTTTCTTCTTAGGATTTTCCAACTTTTCTACAATGATTATAACTCTTCAAGTTAAGATAGTATCTAACTTCATAAGGGTGATGTGGGAATTAAATGAGATGATACTTGGGTATAGCACAAAACAGTGCCTACACACAGTACGCCATGTAACAAGCAGTAACTTAAAAATTCAATGCATAAAAATGCACACAAACAAGTAACTTAAAAAGCACAGAGTAAAGCGTTAGATATACAGATTACAGTATATTGTAACACAGTATTAACAAAAACTAAGAAATTTTGGAGTAATACAAATACAGCTAGTTATCTTTTACTCCTGTAATCTTAAATTTGATTTTTTTTTCCTTTGGTTTTTTTCAGGTAGATGACCTCAAGAAACATTGAATTTACAGAAGCAATAAGTCCGTGACATTGTTTTGCTTTGTTTATTCAGAAAATGCTGTCATGGATTGGTGCTTTATACAAAGGTACACTGAACATATTTTTTAAAATAATGTTTTGTTTTTATGCTATGCTAGAAACTGTGAAAAGCTTTTTCAAGGACTCAAAGAGGGAGACAGACCCACCCTATCATAACAGAGCTACCACTTCCCATAACAATGTACTGTTTTTCTTCTAAGGTCCTCAAAGCTATGTATTTTGAAAGAAACTGTTATAATAGTGTGTTGGAGGGACACAGCTAAATTCAACAGGGACTAATGTGCAATGGCAGTGGGTTTTTTTTTTTTTTAATGTGCGACCAGAGGAAAGATCAAAGGAACCTACACCATGGATCCACAGATGTAATGAAAGTCCCACAGGGTCAACATCCCACCGCCTTTGAGTCAACTCCGACTCATAGCAACACTGTAGGACAGACTCATAGCAACACTGTAGGACCGGGCAGAATTGCCACATGGGGTTTCCAATGCTGTAAATCTTTAAGGAAGCAGACTGCCACATCTTTCTCTCATGAAGCAGCTGGGGGGTTCAAATTGCCAACCTTTTGGTTAGCAGTCAAGCACTTAACCACTATGCCACTAGGGCTTTTCCAAATCAGGGTTGGAACCCTTGCTAAGAATTTGCATTTCCACCCCAGATACGCTAAATCAGAATCTACATTTTAACAAGATCCCAGGTAATTCTTATGTATAATAAATTTTGAGAACCATTGCTCTACTAGTGGTTCTCAGAATTGGTCCCTAACCAGCAGTGTTAGCATGGCCTGGGAACTTGTTAGAAATGCAAATTTCAGCAAGGGCTCTAACCAGAATGTACTGGTTGGAAGCCCTGCTCCAAATCTTTTCCTTTGAAACACTAAACTAAGGAATTCCAAAGGAAAACAGCCCTGGGAGTGTGTCAGAGCCATCTAAAAGGTTTTTTTTTTTTTTGAATGCTTAGCCCCCTACTCAAGTATGCCATTGCAGGGTCCATCCAATCAGCCCCCAGTCTAGGGAACCAGGCCTTGTTAACTAGGAAATAGAGACACTGAGGATATGCACAGCAAAAGGTAAGTTAACAGGAAGGTACTGTCCCCTCCTTTTTTCTATTCACTGGGTGATACATCAACCTCCACTGTTACAGCTGAGGACCACCCACAGAAGACTGCAAAGAGGAAAGAGCCAGGTAACCTAAGAGAAGGAAGTAAGCAAAGGTTGGGTGGCCAAGGGACTTGAGCAGGTTTACTAAGTAAGTAAGTAGCAAAGACAAATTCCAAAGCTGTCTGGTTCCACACTGGAGTCTTTCTTACTGCACAATGTTCACTCCCTTATGACCATGGCAAAGCCAGAGATGTCAGCACCCCTAACTTCCCCACACTCAGCACACTGAGAGGCTGCAAAAACAACAACAAAAAAGTACAGAGGTGACCCGGGACACTCCATCCATCCTCTCAGCTGGGCCTTCCTTGGAGAGGATTTTATTTAGCTATTCTTTATTTTATCATACTTCAGATGAAAGTTTACAGAACTAGCTTCTCATTAAACAGTTAGTACACATATTATTTTGTGACACTGGTTACCAACCCCACGTCAACAATTTCCCTTCTCAATCTTGGGTTCCCTATTACCAACTTTCCTGACCCTTCCTGCCTTCTAGTCCTTACCCCTGGGCTGTTGTGCCCCTTTAGTCTCGTTTTGTTTTATGGGCTTGTCTAATATTTGGCTGAAGGGTGAACCTCAGAAGTGATTTCATTACTGAGCTAAAAGCGTGTCCGGGAGCCATACTCTCCGGGTTTCTCCAGTCTCTGTCCGGCCAGTAAGTCTGGTCTTTTTTTGTGAGTTAGAATTTTGTTCTATATTTTTCTCCAGCTCTGTGCAGGACCCCCTATTGTGATCTCTGTCAGGGCAGTCGGTGATGGTAGCCGGGCACCATCTAGTTGTACTGGGCTCAGTCTGGTGGAGTCTGTGGTAGTTTCGGTCCTTTAGTCCTTGGGACTAATCTTTCCCTTGTGTCAGTTTTCTTCATTCTCCCTTGCTTCTGATCGGGTGAGACCAGTAGAGTAGTTTAAACGGCTGCTCACAAGCTTTTAAAACCCCAGATGCTATTTACCAAAGCAGAATATGGAAAATTTTCTTTATACACCATGTTATGCCAACTGAGCTAGATGTTCCCTAAGACCATGGTCCCCACAGCCCTCAGCCCAGTAATTCAGTCCCTCAGGGAGTTTGGATGTGTCTATGGAACTTACATGTACACAACAATATGGAAACCAGCACAGCCTGTACATGGCAAGGTCATTTAAGCTCTATTTAACTATTCTTGACAAAGAGTCCTAGTGGCACAGTGGTAAAGAGCTATGACTGCTAACCAAAAGATAAGCAGTTTAAATCCACCAGCTGCTCACTGGAACCCGATGGGACAGTTCTACTCCATCCTATAGGGTAACTATGGGTAGGAATCAAATTGATGGCAATGGTTTTGGTTTGGTTTATTGATAAACACTGAAAACACTACAACAAAATCAAATGAAAAAGGGTTCTCTGGGTCTAGAAAGACAAAAAGTAGATTAGTGGTTACCCCAGACTGGAGATGGAACACAGATTAAATGTAAATGAGCATAAAAAAATTTTATTATGGTATATCCCTTCCAAACGTAAATGCGAAAATCCTCAACCAAATTCTAGCCAATAAAATTCAACAACATATCAAAAAAATAATTCACCATGACCAAGTGGGATTCATACCAGGTATGTAGGGATGGTTCAACATTAGAAAAACAATTAATGTAATCCACCACATAAATAAAACAAAAGACAAAAATCACATGATTTTATCAATTGATACAAAAAAGGCATTTCACAAAGTTCAACATCCATTCTTGAAAAAACTCTCTGCAAAATAGGAATAGAAGGAAAATTCCTCAACATGATAAAGGGCATTTATACAAAGCCAACAGCCAACATCACCCTAAGTGGAGAAAGCCTGAAAGCATGCCCACTGAGATCGGGAACCAGAAAACGATGCCCTTTATCACCACTCTTATTCCACATTTTGTTGGAGGTCCTAGCCAGAGCAATTAGGCTAGATAAAGAAATAAAGGGCATCCAGATTGGCAAGGAAGAAGTAAAAGTATCTCTATTTGCAGACGACATGATCTTACCCACAGAAAACGCTAAGGAATCCTCCAGAAAACTGCTGAAACTAATAGAAGAGTTCAGCAGAGTATCAGGATACAAGATAAACAGACAAAAATCAGTTGGATTCCTCTATACCAACGAAAAGAATATCAAAGAGGAAATCACCAAATCAATGCCATTTACAGTAGTCCCCAAGAAGATAAAATAGGAATAAATCTTACCAGAGATGTAAAAGACTTATACAAAGAAAACTACAATACACTTCTGCAAGAAACCAAAACGGACTTATATAAGTGGAAAAACATACCTCGCTCATGGATAGGAAGACTTAACATTATAAAAATGTCTATTCTACCAAAAGCAATCTATACATTTAATGCAATTCCAATCCAAATCCCTACGACGTTCCTTAATGAGATGGAAAAACAAATCACCAACTTCATATGGAAGGGAAAGAGGCCCTGGATAAATAAGGCATTACTCAAAAAGAAGAATAAAGTAGGAGGCCTTACTTTACCTGATTTTAGAACCTATCACACTGCCACAGTAGTCAAAACAGCCAGATACTGGTACAACAACAGATAAATAGACAAATGGAATAGAATTGAGAATCCAGACATAAATCCATCACATACGAGCAGTTAATATTTGACAAAGGCCCCAAAACAGTTAAATGGGGAAAAGACAGTCTTTTTAATAAATGGTGCTGGCATAACTGGATACCCATCAGCAAAAAAATGAAACAAGACCCATACATCACTCCATGCACAAAAACTAACTCAAAATGGATCAAAGACCTAAATATAAAATCTAAAATGATAAAGATCAAAGAAGAAAAAATAGGGACAATGCTATGAGCCCTAATACATGGCATAAACAGTATACAAAACATTACTAACAATGCAGAAGAAAAACTAGATAACTGGGAGCTCCTAAAAATCAAACACCTATGCTCATCCAAAGACTTCACCAAAAGAGTAAAAAGACTACCTACAGACTGGGAAAAAGTTTTTAGCTGTGACATTTCCGATCAGTGCCTGATCTCTAAAATCTGCATGATACTGCAAAAATTCAACTACAAAAGGACAAATAACCCAATTAAAAAATGGGCAAAAGATATGAACAGACACTTCACTAAAGAAGACATTCAGGTATCTAACAGATACATGAGGAAATGCTCAAGATCATTAGCCATTAGAGAAATGCAAATCAAAACTACCATGAGATTTCATCTCACTCCAACAAGGCTGGCATTATTCCAAAAAACACAAAATAATAAATGTTGGAAAGGCTGTGGAGAGATTGGAACACTTCTACACTGCTGGTGGGAATGTCAAATGGTACAACCACCTTGGAAATCCACTTGGCACTTCCTTAAAAAGCTAGAAATAGAACTACCATACAACCCAGCAATCCCTCTCCTTGGAATATATCCTAGAGAAATAAGAGTCTTTACTCGGACAGATACATGCACTCTCATGTTTATTGCAGCACTGTTTACAACAGCAAAAAGATAGAAGCAACCAAGGTGCCCATCAACGGATGAACGGATAAATTATGGTATATCCACACAATGGAATACTACCCATCGATAAAGAACAGTAAGGAACCTGTGAAACATTTCATAACATGGAGGAACCTGGAAGGCATTATGCTGAGTGAAATTAGTCAGTTGCAAAAGGACAAATATTGTATAAGACCACTATTATAAGAACATGAGAAATAGTTTAAACTGAGAAGAAAACACTCTTTTGTGGTTACAAGAGGAGGGAGGGAGGGAGGGTGGGAGAGGGGTATTCACTAATTAGATAGTAGATAAGAGCTACTTTAGGTGAAGTGAAATACAACACACAAAACGGGAGGTCAGCACAAGGGAACTAAAGCAAAGAAGTTTCCTGAATAAACTGAATGCTTTGAAGGCCAGCATAGCAGGGGCAGGGGCCTGGGGACCATGGTTTCAGGGGGCATCTAAGTCAATTGGCATAATAAAATCTATTTAGAAAACATTCTGCATCCCACTTTGAAGAGTGGTGTCTGGGGTATTAAATGCTAGCAAGCGGCCATGTAAGATGCATCAATGAGTCTCAATCCACCTGAATCAAAGGAGAATGAAGAACACCAAGGACACAAAGTAATTACGAGCCAAAGAGACAGAAAGGGACACGTGAACCAGAGACTACATCATCCTGAGACCAAAAGAACTAGATGGTGCCCAGCTACAACCAATGACTGCCCTGACAGGGAACACAACAGAGAACCCCTGAGGGAGCAGGAGAGCAGTGGGATGCAGACCCCAAATTCTCATAAGAAGACTCAGACTAGAAGGACCCCAGTGGTCATGGCCCCAGAACTTCTGCTGGTCCAGGACAGGAATCATTCCCGAAGCCAATTCCTCAGACATGGATTGGATTGGACAGTGGGTTGGAGAGGGATGCTGGTGAGGAATGAGCTTCTTGGATCAGGTGGACACTTGAGACTATGTTGGCATGTCCTGCCTGGAGAGGAGATGAGAGGGTAGAGGGGGGTTAGAAGCTAGGGAAATGGATACGAAAAGAGAGAGTAAAGGGAGGGAGCGGGCCATCTCATTAGGTGGAGAGTAATTGGGAGTATGTAGCAAGGTGTATGTAAGTTTTTGTGTTAGAGAATGACTTAGTTTGTAAACTTCCACTTAAAGCACAATAAAAATTATTTAAAAAAAATTTTATTACGGTGATGAATATATTCTAAAACTGGATTATGGTGATGCTTGTACAATTCAATAAATTTACTAAAAATCACTGAATTGTACACTTAACTACGTAACTTATACCTTAATAAAGTTGTAACAAAAAAAGTTTGCAGTGCCTGGAGCATTTTTTAAAAGGTTTATCCCACTCCTACTACATTCAAAACCTGGCTAAGCACTGTGACACAGAATCTATTATCGACAAATTTACAATATAATGGAATGTCAGCATTTAAAATTAAAAGAGAGAGAGAGAAGCTTTAGCCTTCTGACTGATTTGTTTATTCACCAAGAGCTTTGTGTCATAATGGAAGAAAATCAACCACGAGCAATGAAACCTAAATTTCAGGATGTTATCAGATAGTCCATGTAACTTAAAATAATAAAGGTATCATTCGAAGACAGTCTCAATTCCAAACTCTTCAGTATTATAATTGTCTATTTACTGGTATAATAATTAAACAAAATTAAATTCACCCCAAATATGTGATTAGTTTCTAAGGTAAATAAATATAAGGAATAAATGTACTCTTCCAAATTAGGGTTTCAAAGATTTCATTTAAAGTGAATATTAACAGGAATAAGAGATAAAATTCCATTAAGATTTTTTTAAATAGGTGGGTTAAATCTCTAAATTTGGGTAGAATAGTAAGGCCTGATTTTAAACTAGTTGTTGTTACAAACAAGACAGGAGAAGTCAGCACAACTAGACTAATAAACCAAATGCAAAAAAATTTCCTGAATAGACCAAACGCTTCAAAGGCTAGAGTAGCAGGGGCAGGAGTCTGGGGACCATGGTTTCAGGGGACATCTATGTCAATTGGCATAATAAAATCTATTAAGAAAACATTCTGCATCCCACTTTGGTAAGTGGCGTCTGGGGTCTCAAATGCTAGCAAGAGGCCATCTAAGATGCAGCAACTGGTCTCAACCCACCTTGAGCAAAGAGAATGAAGAACACCAAAGACACAAGGTAATTATGAGCCCAAGAGACAGAAAGGGCTATATAAATCAGACATCAGCCTGAGACCCAAAGAACTAGATGGTGCCCGGCTACCACCAATGACCCCCCCAACAGGGAAGAACACAACAGAGAGTCCCTGATGGAGCAGGAGAACAGCACGATGCAGACCTCAAATTCTCATAAAAAGATCAGACTTAAAGGTCTGACTGAGACAAGAAGGACCCCAGAGGTCACGGTCCCCAGACCTTCTGTTAGCCCAGGACTGGAACCATTCCCAAAGCCAACTCTTCAGACAGGGATTGGACTCGACTATAAGACAGAAAACGATACTGGTGAGGTGTGAGCATCTTGGCTCAAGTAGACACATGAAACTATGTGGGCAGCTGTCTGGAGGCGAGATGAGAGGGCAGAGGGGGACAGTAGATGACTGAATGGACATGGGGAATACTGGGTGGAGAGAAGGAGTGTGCTGTCTCGTTAGCGGGAGAGCAACTAGGAGTACATAGCAAGGCATGTATAAATTTTTGTATCAGAGACTGACTTGATTAGTAAACTTTCACTTAAAGCACAATAAAAATAAATAAAATAATTGTTGTTAGGTACTGTCGAGTCAGTTTCAACGCATAATGACCCCATGTGACAGAGTAGAACTGCCCCCACAGGGCTGTCTTGGCAGTAATCTTTATGGAAGCAGATTGCCTGGTGTTTCTCCTGCAGAGCCGCTGAGTGAGTTCGAACTTTCAACCTGCAGCTGAGCACTTAACTGTTTACGCCACCAAGGCTCCTTAAATTTTAAAATAGTATACAATGACATTAAATGCTTAAGATAAAAATATATAATCCCTTAAGAAAAACGACTTATCAGGGTCAAAAACACGTAAAGGTAAACAGAGAAAGGCAAATGTTCGTGTTGGAGAGTAACTCCTTAAAACAAAACTTGCAGTTTGTCATCACAGAATGTTCCAGAGACAATAGATGCATGGTGGTCAACAAGCCAGAGTGTCCCTGTGTTAACCAACAGGCATTATGCAGGCTGGAATACCTTCCCAGACCAGGTACTCCCATGACGCCAGGGCCACTAGACAGAGTTGTGGTGACCTTCCCATGCCTCACTAAAAATCCCCAATGCTAAATTAGTTCCACAAGTCACTGGGCAAATGTCCAGTGCCATGGGTGAAGCCGCCAACGAGGCTTCCCCCTGCTCTGCCACAGGTCCCCCCCATCGCAGCCCGCCAAGCCGCAGTTTCTAACATGCGCAGGACCTGAAGAGCCGTGGCCCCAAACTTGACCCTGGACTTGAACTTCCCTGCAGCAGCAGATGTTCTCCCACACAGAGCTGCACCTGAGTCAGTTTACAAACTGAAAGTTCCCTTCCTTTGCAAATGACTCAGCACCTGGATCTCCAAATATGGATATGGGAAGTACCGGGGTGCTGGATTTTGGGGCACCAATCTCACCCCCTGGGGACTGTACGGCATAAAAGCTCCAAGCTCCCCTGCGGCTGGAAGCATGTGGTCTTTCAGCTATTAGGCCCCACGTTGCTCCTTGTTTGCGCAAACAATAAACTTCCACTGTTTCCCTTGCAACTGGTGGTGTGGCATCCATCTTATTTCAATCAGCTAATAAGACAGGAAAAGTACCCTCGTTCAGTTATAGGTGGAGTCGCCTTACCCATAAGCAGCTTATAGAAGGCAAAACAGGAAAAAAAAAAAATTATATAGTCCGTAGGTGTCATGCCCACTGAAGACTAGACTATCAAACTGAAACTATTAAACTCTCTATACAAGGCCAGCAAACTCATCTTCAGTTAGAAGCCAAAGGATTGGGCGTAGGAAGTAGCAAGGCCCAGATGAAATACATTTTTCTTTTTTGAGGTACTCATTTTATGATGCCACTATTACTACCAAAGTGTTCTCTTTCCTGAAATTTAAAAGAAAATTTGGGGGAAAATACTAGACTCAAAACATTAACACTGGTAGCATCAAGTAAGTGTTGTCACAGCTTCTGCTGTTCTTGTCATCTCTAATCTTGCCTCACAACCTTTGAAGCAGCCAGAGAAACTATAACAAAAAATTCGATACAGACTCATTTCACTGACAAAAGCAACAAAGGTTTTTTAAGTTTTTGATGCTGGAGAGTAGAGATGTAACTTTAACAAAAATCTTGACTCTTTTTAAAAAAAAAAAAAACCTGCTGCAAAGTTACATGTGGTGAAGAGAACAAGAATGGCTGATTGAAACAGCCGTATTCAGGATATTTCAGAAGAATCTGCCTGCATGTTTGTAAGAACAATTAGATAAGAGATAATAAACAGAAATGCAGATACATCTTCGCCATTGAGAAGGCACTAATGAAAATACTTTTGTTCTTGTTGTTTTTAACCATTGAGTCTCTGGGTATATGAATTCTTCAACTTGATTATCTTTCAAAGAATAAAACAGAGATGTCAGTGTATTAGGTACTGTCCACATATTTTTAAAAATAGTGTATGTTTCTCTTGCTGGCAAAGGCCTAATCACCCATAATTTAAGCTAGAGAGGGAGTAGTGTGTCCCAACGGCTTCAAATGCTTTTCAAAGTGAAAATTTTGGGCTAGAGATGAGTGACGTTACAATCAGATTTATACAATACTCAACATCAGCTACTAAATGGAACGGAGGGGAAAGGACCTATTTATTTACTATCCAGAATTGGCTTCCCCCAAATCAGCATTTACTGAGTGACTCTTAAATGCTTATGAGCCTGGCACTGGTCAAGTTGCTCATAATCTAGAGAGGAGACAATCACATATGTAGGTATGTTACAATTCAACTTCTTAAGACCTGTAAGTACAAACTGAGCTGGGAACACAGAACAGGGAGTGGCTCAGTCTCCTTGGGGATTCAGTGACATCTCACAGAAGTCAGTCTTGAAGAATAAGTAGGAATTCACCAGGGAGAGAGAAG
The DNA here is from genome assembly GCF_024166365.1 of Elephas maximus indicus. NCBI lineage: Eukaryota > Metazoa > Chordata > Mammalia > Proboscidea > Elephantidae > Elephas > Elephas maximus. The sequence continues at coordinate 94,854,009 of NC_064824.1, forward strand.
CATTCCAAGAAAAAGTAATCATAAGCACAAAGGCACAAAAGAGACCATAACCTGTTCAGGAAAATGGCGGTTCTCTGTTGCCAAGAGGGGAGCAGTGGGAGCTGAAGCTGGAGAGGTAGTCGGAATCCACATCATAAAGAAACACGTTTGCCATTCTGAAAAGTTGGCAGTGGGGGGGCCCACAAAACGGTATTTTCAGCCACAAGTGATATGACCAGATTTTCATTTTAGAAAGAACATTACAGCAGCATTTGTAGGATAGATTTGGGAAGAAAAAACCTGAAGCCAATTGGAATGACCCTGATTGACAGGGTAGATGGTACACATTCAATACATAATTAAGAAGTAGAATTTCCAGAACTCAGTATTCAGTTAGATGTGTGAGGGACAGGACAGAGAGGGCAGTTATAGAAAAAGAGACGTTTAGGAAGATTCCCAGATTTCTCAAGTCAACGGGGTAGATGGTACTGCGTTTATAAAAAATACAGCACACAAGGGGAGGGTATGCTAAGTGAGGGTGGGTAGTTCAGTTCAAGATACTTTTGGAAGCTCAAGATGTCTAGGACAAACTGGGTATATGAAATCCAGAAGTTTCAGACCACTGCAAACTCCCAGTACATTTTCTATATGCAGAACTCTCTTGAAGTGACGGTCATGGTGGTTTATGTTTATTCATTTGACGGACATTTACTGTGTGCCTACCAGGTGCAAGGCACTCCACCAAATGTTGTAAGGATTCTTTGAGGCTTCTGTGCAGTGGAAAGAGCTCCAGACATGAAGTCAAGAGCCTAGGATTACAATCTTGGCTTTGCACCTGCTCTGAGATCTGAGCAATCAGTCACCATTTCTGATCCTCAGTAAAAGGCAGGCGGTTTCTTCCACCCAGCACTGTTGGAAGGGTTGAATAAAATAATTACATGAAAAGGCATAGCACAATACCAGGCACATAAAAGTTGGAAGAATGTAGTATTTATCATTCTTTATACTCAGCAAGCTTGTGAGTTGGTGAGGAAGATGAAACGTGCATAAAAATCCTGTAATACACTGAAAGGTGATGAATGCCTCTAATGAGATACAGTGGTTGGGTAGTCAAAGGAGGGACAGACCACCTATAGAAAGGACTTACGGAAGGATTTTCATATAAGCTGGACCCACAGAATGGGTAGGATTTAGACATGCAGAGATAGAGACAAAAGAGCATTCTGGGTTGTGGAGAAAGGCAGCATAGCATAAGCACAGGCTTCAGGTCAGAAAACCTGGGTTTGCATTAAAGTTCCGACACACACTAGTTATGTGACCTTGGGCAAAATGCTGAATCCAAATGAGAATAACAACTAGCTTTCAGTCACCATTAGGATTTTACGAGGTAATGTACGTTTCTTAGTACAGGGGACATGGTAGCTGCCATCATGTTTAGCAGAAAAGTAGAAGCAGGAAATTGAGGGAAGGTCAGTTTGGCTACCCCCACATGTCCGTTACTTTGTCGTACTGTGGGGGCTTGCGTGTTGCTGTGATGCTGGAAGCTAGGCCACAGGTATTCAAACACAGCAGGGTCACCCATGGTGGGCATGTTTCAGCTGAGCTTCCAGACTGAAACAGACTAGGAAGAAGGACCCAGCAGCCTAATTCTGAAAAGAATTAGACAGTGAAAACCGTGTGAATAGCAGCAAACATTTCAAAGGACAGCTTGAGAAAACAAAGTATTGTAATGACATGTGCAAAGAGCTGGAGGCAGAAAACCAAAAGGGAAGAGCACACTCAGCATTTCTCAAGCTGAAAGAACTGAAGAAAAAATTCAAGCCTTGAGTTGCAATAGTGAAGGATTCTACAGGGAAAATATTAAACGATGCAGGAAGCATCAAAAGATGGAAGGAATACGAAGAAAAATCACTATACTAAAAAGATTCGGTCAATGTTCAACCATTTCAGGAACCAGTGATACTGAAGGAAAAAATCCAAGCTGCAATGAAGGCATTGGTGAAAAACAAGGCTCTGGGAACTGACAGAATAGCAACTGAGATGTTTCAACAAACGGATGCAGCATTGGAAGTGCTCACCTGTGTACAACAAGAAATTTGGAAGACAGCTACCTGGCCAACTGACTGGAAGAGATCCGTACTTACGTTTATTCCCAAGAAAGGTGATTCAACCAAATGTGGAAATTATCAAGCAATATCAGTAACACCACACACAAGTGAAATTTTGCTGAAGATGATTCAAAAGTGGCTGCAGCAGTATATTGACAGGGAACTGCCAGAAATTCAAGCTGGTTTCAGAAGAGGACCTGGAATGAGGAGTATCACAGCGGATGTCAGATGGATCCCGGCTGAAAGCAGACAATACCAGAAAGATGTTTACTTGTGTTTTATTAACTATGCTAAGGCATTTGACTGTGTGGACCATAACAAATTATGGATAACACTGCAAAAAATGGGAATTCCAGAACACTTAATTGTGCTCATGACGAACCGATACATAGATCAAGAGGCAGTCCTTCAAACAGAACAACGGGATATGAATGATTTAAAGTCAGGAAAGGTGTACATCAGGGTTGTATCCTTTCACCATACTTATTCAATCTTTATGCTGAGTAAATACTCTGAGAAGCCAGACTATATGAAGAAGAATGGGGCATCAAGACTGGAGGAAGACTCATTAACAACCTGCATTATGCTGATGACACAACCTTGCTTGCTATAAGTGAAGAGGACTTGAGGCACTTGCTGATGAATGAAAATCTAAGGCCACAGCCTTAAACATCAAGAAAACAAAAATCCTCACAATTATACCAACAAGCAACATCATGATAAACAGAAAAGACTGATGTTGTTGAGGATTTCATTTTACTTGGATCCACAATCAACATGCATGGCAGCAGCAGTCAGGAAATCAAAAGATGCACTGCATTGAGCAGCTCTGCTGCAAAACACATCTTTAAAGTGTTGAAAAGCAAAGATGTCACCTTGAAGGCTAAGGGGCGCCTGATCCAAGCCATGGTGTTTTCAATTGCCTCACATGCATGTGAAAGCTGGATGATGAATAAGGAACACTGAAGAAGAACCGACGCCTCTGAACTGTGGTGTTGGTGAAGAAAATTGAATATACCATGGACTGCTAAAACAATGAACAAATCTGTCTTGGAAGAAGTATAACCAGGATGCTCCTTAGAAGCAACGATGGCGAGACTATGTCTCACATACTTTGGACATGTTATGAGGAGGGATCAGTCCCTGGAGAAGGACATAATGCTTGGTAGTGGGTCAGCGAAAAAAAGGAAGAACCTCAACAGTGGCTGCAACAATGGGCTCAAGCGTTAACAACAATTGTGAGGGTGGCACAGGACTGGGCAGTGTTTCATTCTGTTGTATATAGAGTCGCAATGAGTCAGGGCTGACTAGACAGCACCTAACAGCAACAACAATTTGGCTACAGTATATAGTTCACAAAGATTGAGAGGTAAACAGAAAGTGGAAAATGGACTGTAGAGAATTTAAAAAAAAAAAAAAAAAAGAATTTTGGACTTTATTCTGCAGGCAAGAGATACCACTAAAGTTCTAGAACAGGAAAGGAAGATGCATGTCCTTTATCTTCCAAATATCAGAATTTTTATTTATAATTTAAGGAAATCTAATTATAGAGTTTTTCACTCCATACTTCCCTATATACCAGGTTTTCAACAGCTTCATACAGAGGTTGAAAATACTGACTTTAAAATAAAAAATGGCTGAAATTCCTATAGCACAAGTTTGCACATTTTTTAACTTTAATTAAACATATATATATAATTAAAGTTAAAATTAGCCCTATATCACTAATAAAATATAAAACTCTTGTGCCATGGACCTCAAAGCCTAGTATAAAATCTAAGACTTAATAAGACTCAGAATATTTGTTGCCCACTCGGAGAAAACCGAAGACACAAGGAAACATTAAAGGACCACATGAACCAGAGACTCCACCAGTCTGAGACCAGAAGAACTATGTGGTGTCTGGCTACCACCAACAACCACCCTGACAGGGATCACAACGGAGAGTCCCACACAGGGCAGTAGAAAAATATAAAACAGAATTCAAATTCACATAAAAAGAGCAGGCTTAATGGTCTGACAGAGGCTGGAGGAGTCCTCGAACTCTCTGCCAACCTAGAATGAAACCATTCCCGAAGCCCACTTTTCAGACAAAGATTAGACAGGCCTATAAAACAAAAAATAACATACATGAGGAACGTGCTTCTTAGTTCAATCAAATATACGAGACCAAGTGGGCAACTCCTGTCCAAAAGCAGGATGAGAAGGGAGGAAGAACAGGAACTGGACGAATGGATATAGGTAACCCGGGGTAGAAAGGGCGAGCATGCTGTCACATTGTGGGAATTCTAACCAATGAAACAAAACAACGTGTATAATTTTTGGATGAGGAATTAACTTGAGCTGTAAACTTTCACCTAAAGCACAATAAAAAAAAAAAAAGAAGAAGAAGAAGAAAGAAAACCCTATGCGGCACAGTTCTACTCTGATGCACTTGGGGTCACCACGAGTCGGAGTCAATACAAAGGCAACTAGGTATTATTGCTACCGTTATTTTAAAAAAAAAAAAAAATTGTTGATGCTTTTGACGATCTTTTTTCTTACTAGTCACAATCCTAGTACATTGGTACTGATATGAGTAACACTGATTAACTTTTTCTGTGCGTGTATAATACAAACGTATATACACACGAATGTATACAGGGATTCTCAAGTTTATATTCTATCAATATGACTAATCTCAAGCATTTTTTGTAATTATCACACATATAGCTCATACCCTTTTTACAGAATGTTTTCATCCAAAGCTTAAACCCTTTTTCACTCTTCATTTGCCACTGAACTCCCACTAGGATTAAAAATAACCAAATTTCCAATTTAGATATGCATAGCACCTTCTTCCAAGGAGCTTATGTTGCTTTATAATTAGTCTCAGTTTTTTTTTGTCCTTGTGAGGTAGTATGAAATACTATATACCCTTACTGGTCTGTAAAACAGAGGTAAATACGCATCCCAAAGGTTCACCCAGGGGAGTGATAGCACTGAAGAGACCATGTTTTTTGCATGTCAGTCAAATGTTACCCTGGTTTTTCTCCAACCATCTATTACATATCACCGCAGTTGTTAACTATAACTGTATCAGTAACTCATTTTTCCAAGCACTTATGGAGGGCCTACTATTTGCCAAGAACTATGAAAGGCTAGAAACCCTAGTGGCATACCGGTTGGTTAAGGGTTACGGCTGCTACCCAAAAAGTCAGCAGTTCAAATCCACCAGGTGCTTCTTGGATACTTTACGGGGCAATTCTACTCTGTCCTACAGGGTTGCTATGAGTGGGAATCGACTCGACAACAGGTTTAGTTTGTTTTTTGGTTTTTTTATGAAAGGGAAGGGAGTGGTAGATAAGTAAGTCTTGGTACCTGCCTTTAAGGAATTCTCAGTTAAGTTGGGGAAGACAGACCCATTCCCAGTTCACAATACAGACTAATACAAACCAGAGGGGCTGAAGGTTTTTAAGAGCCCAAAAGAAGGAGAAATGTGGACACACGTTAAAATGTATATCAAATCTTACTCCTAAATCCCTATTCTAGGGTCTCCCAAAATATGCACACTGAAAATGTTCAGACCAAATGTCCACTTAAGATTTTCTATACATTCTATACATTCCAGGTTCCGATTATTAAAGGATATTTGCGGCTGTTTCTTCTCATTCTGAGTTGTGCCACATCAGCAAATGAAGGTCCTGAAAGCTTTACTCCATCCACATCATTAGGATTGACTCTACTTTGAGGAGGCAGCTCTTCCCCAGTCATCCTTTGAGTGCCTTCCAACCTGGGGGGCTCATCTTCCAGCACTATATCAGACAATGTTCTGCTGCTATTCATAAGGTTTTCACTGGCTAATGCCTTTCAGAACTAGACTGCCGGATCCTTCTTCCTAGTCTGTCTTAGTCTGGAAGCTCAGCTGAAACCTGTCCTCCATGGGTGACCCTGTTGGTATCTGAATACCAGTGGCATAGCTTCCAGCATCACAGCAACACACAAGCCCCGACAGTACAACATACTGACAGGCACATGGGGGAAGATTTTCTAAGGTAACTTGAATTTCCTGGCTTCTTTTCTGCTGTGCTTTGGTTTGTACCGCCTTGATTTCTTAAGCAAACAAAGCCTTTCACCCAGGGAAGAAATTCAGGCTGTGACATTTAACTAGAACTCCATCTCTCCCTAGTAAACATTTATGAGTAAATATCACGTTTGCATTGAATACTGGGTTCTTAGGCTACTCTTCTTTGTATCTCAAAGCCCAGCTCAATACCTGGCAAAGGAGATGGGAAATGAATGACTGCTAACTTAAATGAATAGATTACAAGACAATGATGACACACCAACTCACCGGGAAGGTAAAGGCATCTTGGAAACTCAAGCACTACTGTCACTCCTAATAACTGAAAGCTGCATAAATCTTGCAACCTGTCTTGTTTGTTTGTTTTCACTTAACATTCTAATATATGTGTTTCCTCATTTAATTAAAAATTCTCAGTATATGTCATTTTAGAAGCTATGTAAATATCTTCATTATATGGCTACATCACAATTTTTCTAACCATTCCAATTTACTGAAAATTGCCCAAAAGTTCATTTTTTTTTTTCATTTTTATGAATAATTTTTATGGTGAACATGGTGCATAAAGCTTTGTATATATTTCTGATTATTTCTTAGAATAGGAAACCAGAAGTAGAATTAAAAGCTCACATATTTAAAGTTCTTACTATATACTAACAAACCAAATTAAAAAGAAAAAAAAATGCTGAAATGCATTCTGACTGCAATATATAAAAGTACTAGTTCACTGGGTGTTTACTAGAATTAAGTATTCTTAAATGTGTTTTAATCTTTGCTAATTTAATTATAAAAAGATGCTAGTTTGCTAACTTAAACACATCTTGACAAATATACATAAATAATGGCCCCTTGCATCTAACAGTTTCAAAGCAAGGGGACCCTGAAAAAGCTTAAGAATGTATAATGAAGTAAATTGGCCATTCAGATCAGGGTTTAAAACTTGGAAAATGATGCTGTGTTTATTTTTAGAATCTACAGACAGCTTCAGACATTTTTTTATCCTTACAGGTAACCTTCTCAGGCAAACTTAGAGCTCTTCATTCTGTAAATTTTCATAGTAAGTTTAATTACTTCTCACTCTTGGGACTCAACAACATATTAAAATGCATGCATTTTTTAAAAAGGAAAAAAATGAAATAAACATAGTACTTAACAGACACTAAAAATTAATGTTGACCAAGCCCCAAACACCCTCCTAAAAAAATTCAAGTGCTTCCAGAAAGTTCTTTTCCTCAAAGGTTTTTATTTATTTTAACTTCACTGTTCTTAATTATTCTGAGTTGAAGATTTTGTTGCACGTCCTTTCCTAGAGCTCTGACTTTGTTTCAACAAAGCTCCCGTGTACTCTTTTCTGTAAGTGTATGACAGCAGACGGAATAATGAGTCTTGGATTTCATTTTACTTCAAATTTTACCAAATATTTTGCTCCAACCTCAAGCATCACCTTAAAAAAAAAAAAAAAGATGCAAAGGCCTTGTAATTGTTGAAATTCACAAATGAATTCTCTATTACTCTAAGTTGTAAGAATGAAATGATACATGTGAAAATACTTTAAAAGAACTGCAGAACTTCCTCTCTTCACATTTTTCTAAGATCCAAGACTTTGATTATTAACTTTCAGAAAAAATAAAAAATAGCATAAAACCTGACATAACTCAAGATAAAGCAAATCCAAAGCCCAATTCCCCATCTCGTGATCTAAAGATAACACACGCATCACAGTAAATTGGCCTTCTTCCTACATACATACATACATACATACATACAGAAGTAAAATCTTCCACCTTTACAGGATATGAGCTTTTCAAAAATGTGCACAGAAACAATTCCCACTGCTTGGGAAAAAAAAAAAAAAAATTCCAAAAGCTAATAAAGAAATTGCTGCTCCCACTATAAGACTTCTGGGTTTCACAAACAGTAAAATTCCAAAAACATTTGGCAGGTTGACATATAGTAACTAACTTTTGACTTTGCCAAAAAAAAAAAAAAAAAAAGGAGCACTATTAATACCATTTCATAAAAGATATTTTATTATTTAATTCTTTGAGTTGAATAACTCCAGTTTTATTAAAAATTCTGTACACTTTTTCTAAACCCATAAAAAGTGTCTCAGAACAGCATTTGGAATGACTTACCCAGGCTATACTGGATTTAAGTGGATTTAAGGACAACCACTGCCTCCCCCCCAATCTGAATTTCTTGTCCACGCTCCCGTTACATCTTACTTTAATCTCCCACCTAGTCTCTGTCAACAGGGCAGTCACCTACCCAGGATTCAACACTTCAGAAAACAAGGTCTAAGCAGGCTTAGCTGGAGCCACAGAATGCTGGTGAATGGAAGGCCAAGTTTCACTAGCCAGGGCATCCTTATCTTCTTGCCCTGATTAGCTACGTTAAACCATTTCCAAAAGTAAAGATTATTCTCTTGTAGTGTAAAAGGTACAGAAACCCTGGTGGCGTAGTGGTTAAGTGCAATGGCTGCTAACCAAAAGGTCGGCACTTCGAATCTGCCAGGTGCTCCCTGGAAACTCTATGGGGCAGTTCTACTCTGTTTATAGGGTCGCTATGAATTGGACTCGACGGCAGTGGGTTTAGTGTAAAAGGTAGGGAAGGATAAGGAGAAAGGTTAAATAAGTGTAAACGATGTAATGGAACTACCTACTTAACCTTGTTTAGCAGGGGGTTCCTTTCAGAAATTAAAATAACAATGTACAGAAATCTTATGCAATAAATAGTAATCTGGAAATATAAGTAAAGACACATTTTGTTTATCTATTTCTTTTATGCAAACCCTAAAATACCAGAATAACTTTAAAATTGTTAAGTTATAAAAGGTGATTAATGTTTTGGTTTTTTTAAACTGTGTTTTCTTTACTATGAAATGCTCCTTTCAAATTTTCCATGGCACTAAAGAGACAGGTGGCAGAGGTGCTATACTTTAAGAAAATGACAAAAAAAAAAAATTTTTTTTTTTTTAAGGAACAAACTACCAATTCTCAAATTATCACCAAAAGCCCAAGTTCTCCATGTGTTTTGTATTTATAGTTATAAAAGCACCAACTTTCTCCTGCTTTGGAATTTTTAAAAAATACTCTCTTACTGGAAGGGCTGACTCATTAGGGGGAGAGTAAGTGGGAGTATGGAGTAAGGTGTATATAAGCTTATATGTGACAGACTGACTTGATTTGTAAATGTTCACTTAAAGCTCAATAAAAATTATTTAAAAAAAAAAAAAAAGATTACAGCATTGGAAGCCCCATGGAGCAGTTTTACCCTTTCCTATAGAGTCCCTGTGAGTCGGAATTGACTGCAAAGGGCCAGATAATATTTAGACACAGGATCAGGTGACATTTTCTTCTGTTGTACCTAAGGTCACATGACGCGATGCCTACTCTACAACAACTAACAATAACTACAACACAAACATTTAGGCATATTTGCTTCCATTCTCTTTTCTGTGTACAGAAACTATCTTTACTCTTCTGCCTCTTGCCAGTGGGAGAGTTCTATCATCAGTTTTTCTTCAGACATTGCTTACTGTTATAATTTGTTTTTAAAATTCTCTCTTTAGCACATTTATTATTTAGCAGACTGTTTTTAAATTTGAAGATGCATGAAAGGTTGATTTCTTTGTAATTTTTGATGAATAAATATCATCTCTCATGGTATCCATTTCTATGGAACATTTTGAGACTTCTATAAGGACTGTGGTTGTGCAATGGTTAAGCTCTCAGCTGCTAAACAAATGGTCAGTGGTTTGAACCTACCAGCCACTCCAAGGGAGAAAAGACCTGGTGATCTGCTCCTGTGAAGACTGCAGCCTAAGAAACCCTATCAGGCAGCTCTACTCTGCCCTGTAGGGTTGTTATGAGTCAGAATCTACTCAACAAGACACAGCAATGTTAGCAACAACATTGTGAACATATACATAATCAAGATCTTGTACCTGATCATATGTAAGTTTGAGAAGAGTGTATATTCTATGTTGGGTACAGAGCTCAGTTTCTATGTGCTAGAGTGAACTTAAATGTTAATTGTATTATTCAAACATTCTATAACTTATTTTGTTTATCTCTATTTTATTCATTTATTTGATCCATCAATTTCTGAGAGAAGCGTTTTAAAAACACTGTCTCCGATGATGAATCAGTCCCTTGTAGTAATTGGGTTAATTTTTTTAGTACTTTAAAACTGTATTATTCAACATATACATGTATTAATGATAACTGTACCTTTGAAGTGAATTATTTACTTTAAACAAAGTGAAAGAAGCTTCTTTATGCTTTTTTGTATATATCATTTGATAGAAATAATATGATCCTAAAAAAAAAATTTTTTTTTTCTTTTGGTTGTTATTTGACTTGTGTCATATTTCATTCCCTTCTATTTTTGTGACCTGTTTTGATTTAGAGGCTTCACTTTTAATTATCAAGTAGCTGAATTGTTTTCCCTTCAATCTTAGTGTCTCTCTTTTTAAATAGGTGAGCTTAACCTCATTATGGCCATTATTGATATATCTGGAATTACTTTAACCACCTTATTTTGCCAGGCTTTCTGTTTTTTTTTTTTTTTTCTCCTCCACCCCCAGCTTCTTCCTTGTTTGTTGTTATTTTTGTTGTTTTAATCAAATTTTTCTTGTTCCATTTTCACTTCTAATGCTGGAAATTGTACATTCTATTTTTTACTTTATTAGTGGTTTCAAAATGATCTTTTAAACACATTGATATGATCATTTTATTCCCTTACATAAATCCCTCAACAGAGTTCTTTAATGCCTAGAACCTAATCATCTCAGTAAAACTTCTTTTGATCTGTCCTCACCAATCCAGTTACACCAACCTCACTTCTGGTATGCACCAGGTGATTTAATCATACTGAGCCACTTGCAAATCCCTGAATCTTCTCTCTTACCTCCATCCTTTCATACATGCTATGTATGCTCTCTGCCTTGACTATTCTCCAACTCCTTATCTGTAAAACTCCTACTAACATGTCTAATCCTTGAGCTTCTTTCCCTGTTTGCATAGTACTCACTTATGGTTTCATTACAATATGCATCATATTGATTTGGTTAGTTGTTTCTATTCTCCACTAAAAAAAAAAAAAATCGCCTCTCCTGGTCCCGGGGAGGCCCTCGGAGGATGAAGCTGTTTCTTTGAGAGCGAGGAGGGACTGAGCCTGGCGGAGCGGAGTAGGCTTAACAGAGACACATGAGCGCTGCTGCCAGCTGATGTACAACTTTTACATTTTAACGCGCCTGTGCCAGGGACGTGGAAATCACTTCTTCGCCTGGTGGGAGAGTGTGCAACTAGGGGCCTCTTGGAGCCATGAGTTCCATGTGGGGAAGAAAGCGTTATAATTCCCGATGACTGGGACTTTGCGTACAGGAATAAGCTACTCTGTCAGCAGGGAGAGCTGAGATGCCTTTTCCTAGCTGGGGAGTGAGGTGGAGGCCCACTAGAGCCAGCAAATTACAGAGATATTCTCCAGTTTATTTTTGTTTTACTCACAATTGAAATGATAAAAAAAGATCTTAATAAACATTATTTAAATTAAACAAAAAATACTCTTAAAAAGTAATCAATTCTTTTACTATCAAAACACACAAGTACTTTCATAACTAATTTAGGCTTACTTCTAATTAAATATCAGAAGAAAATGATGTCTTCTGGTTTGAAAATACAAATGTTCACATTTCTCTTGAGCATTAGATAAAGAGAGTTGTATCGTTTTCCAAGGCCAGAAAGAGTACACAAAATTTTTTGTGGTAAATATATAGGGAAGAAAACATTTGTTATCCCACTGTGCTTATCAGGTTGTGCAACCATCACCATTACCGGTTTCCAACTTTTTCCATGATCTTAACAGAAGCTCAGCGTAAGGACATTTTACAAAGCTTGAGTTGCTGTACATTTCCAGCAAGGAACCACGGCACAGCATGACTCCCACTCCACATCCTCTTTCAGCACATTCTCTCTCCTCAAAAATGGCTTAGATTATAATGAAACTTCATTACTCACGTTACCTTGACTTAGGCGTTCTTCACTACGAAAACTCTGACTTCCCCTGAAACTAGCTCCCATAAATAGTTTTGCTTATTTTGAAAATGGTATCAAAACAGTGCTGGTACTTACATAAAAATTTTTTCAGAAAATATAATATTCCTATTTTGTTTAAAACATTCAGTCTCAATGAACAATAACAATCACAATGGTTTTTATAACGTATTTCCTACTTACTCATCTTCGGGCAACTCCTGATAGTCTATGGATTTGCCTGTTTCCTCCACCCTACAATGTGTATCACCCTATAAGGAATATTTATAGTAAAAATATGAATCAGGTTCTAAGAAGACTTCAAGAGATATTTTGTTTTAAGGTTTAAAGATTATCTTAGGGCAATTAGTTTTTGGGGTTCATATAGCCTAGCCCCTATGACTCCAGAAATCTGGGTTCCGTAAGAATTTGAAATTCTGTTCTTCATTTTCTCCCTTTTGATCAGGTTTCTTCTAGTGAATCTGTGATCAAAAGGGACAATAATGGTAGCAGGACACCATCAGATTCTAGTTGCATGACAAAGGAGGCACTTGTTCATGGAGGTAATTAGCCAGACATTCCAATTCTTCCTCCTTTTCTGGACTCTCCTGCTACCTCTGTTACTCCAAGCCAATAGAGACCAACTGTTGAGCCTTTGATGGCTGCTTGCAAGTTTTTAAGACCATAGGCACTATGCAACAAACTAGGAAAACTATTGAAAAGTATCTGTCTTGAGAATTGTGCTCTTTTAACTATTTACATGAGATCAAACTGAAAACAGCAACTAGAAAAATTAGATAGGAAACTCAAGGGACAATGCGTTTATGTTAATAGGGAAGGAACACTTCAGAAAAGGAGGGTGAGAGTGGTTGCTCACTGAATTGTACATACAGAAATTGTTGAACTGGGTATATTCTACTGTGCTACAGCAACAAAAATGAATTAAATTATAAAAGTAAAAAAAGAATTTTACCATGACAGTAACTCTTGTTTCATGATAAAATCACTATATTCAATTATAGATGCCATCTATTGAATTTAATTTTATACACACACATGCACACACATATTTGTTGATGTTCTTAGGTGCCATCCAGTTGCTTCTGACACACAGTGACCCTTTATATAACAGAACAAATCGCTGCCCAGCCCCATGCCATCCTCACAACCACTGCTATGTTTCAGTCCATCATTGCAACCACTGTGTCGATCCATCTTGTCTAGGCTCTTCCTCTTTTTCACTGACCCTCTACTTTACCAATCATGATGTCCTTCTCCAGGGACTGTTCCCTTCTGATAACATGTCCAAAATATGTGAGACAAAGTCTTACCATCCTCACATCCAAAAGCATTTTGGCTATATTTCTTCCAAGACAGACCTGTCATCCTCTGGCAGTCCATGGTATGTTCAACGTTTTTCATCAACACCATAATTCAGAGGCACCAATTCTTCTCTGGTCTTCCATATTCACTGTCTACATTTTGTACACATATGAGCAATTAAAAATACCATGGCTTTGGTAAGACCCACCTTAGTCCTCAAACTGACAAATCCTTCCTTTTTAACACTCTTTTGCAGCAGATTCACCCAATGCAATGATTGATTTCTTGACTGCTCCTTCCACGGGCATTCATTGTGGATCCAAGTAAAATGAAATCCTTCAAAACATCAATATTTTCTCCATTTATCGTGATGCTGCCTATTGGTTCAGTTGTGAGAACTGTTTTCTTTATGTTGAGATGTAATCCATACAGAAGGCTGCAGTCTTTGATCTTCATCAGTAAGTGCTTCAAGTCCTCTTCACTTTCAGCAACCAAGGTTATGTCATCTGCATATTGCACATTATTAATGCATCTTCCTCCAATTCTGATGCTTTGTTCTTCTTCATACAGTCCAGCTTCTCAGATTATCTGCTCAGCATACAGATTAAATAAGTATGGTGCAAGGATACAACTCTGACCCACGCCTCTCCAGATTTTACACTGTGCAGTATCCCCCTGTTCTGTTCAGATGACTGCTGCTTGGTCTATATACTGGCTCCATATGACTAAAATAAAGTATTCTGGAATTTCCATTCTTCCCAATGTTACCCATAATTTGTTATGATCCAAACAGTCAAGTGCCTTTGCATAGGCGAGAAAACACAGGTAAACATCTTTCTGGTATTTTCTGCTTCCAGCCAAGATCTATCTGACATCAGCAATGATACTCCTCATTCCACATCCTCTTCCGAATCTGGCTTGAATTTCTGGCAGTTCCCTGTCGATGTATTGCTGCCAACTGCTTTTGAATGATCTTCAGCAAAATTTTACTTGTGTGTGATATTAATGTTACCGTTTGATAATTTCCGCATTCTGCTGGATCACCTTTCTTTGGAATGGGTACAAATATGGATCTCTTCCAGTCAGTTGCCCGCGCAGCTTTCTTCTGAATTTCTTGGCATAGACGAGTGAGCACATCTAGCACTGCTTCCGTTTGCTGAAACATCTCAACTGGTATTCTGTCAATTCCTGAAGCCTTGCTTTTCATCAGTGTCTTCAGTGCAGCTTGGACTTCTTCCTTCATCACCACTGGTTCTTAACCAAATACTATCTCTGGAAATGGCTGAACGTCAGCTAATTCTTTTTGGTACAGTGGCTCTGTATTCCTCTCATCTTCTTTTAATACTTCATGTGTTGTTCAATATTTCACCCACAGAATCCTTCAATATTACAAATCAAGGCTTGAATGTTTTTCTTCAGCTCTTTCAGCTTGAGAAATGCCAAGTGTGTTCTTCCCTTTTGGTTTTCTAATTCTAGGTCTTGGCACATGTCACTATAATATTTTGTCTTCTCAAGCTGCCCTGAAATCTTCTGTTCAGCTCTTTTACTTCACCATTTCTTCCCTTCATGTCAGCGGCCCTACACTCAAAACCAAGTTTCAGAGTCTCTTCTGACATGCATTTTGGTCTTTTTTCTTTCTTTCTTGTGTTTTTAAAGACCTTTTGCTTTCTTCATGTTTGATGTCATCCCACAACTCGTCTAGTCTTTGGTCATTAGTGTTCAACGTGTCAAATCTGTTCCTCAGATGGTCTCCAAAGTCAAGTGGGATATACTCAAGGTCATATTTGGCTCTCAGTGGACTTGTTTTAACTTTCTTTAGCCTCAACTTGCTACCAGCAATTGATGGTCTGCTCCACAGTCAGCCCCTGGTCTTGTTCTGACTGATGATACTGAGTTTTCCATCATCTCTTTCCACAGAGATAGTCGATTTGATTCCTGTGTTTTCCATCTGGTGAGGTCCACATATATAGTCACTGCATAAGTTGTAGGAAAAAAAAGTATCTGCAGCTAGTAAGTCATTGGTCTTGCAAAATTCCATCATGCGATCTTTGGCGTAGTTTCTACCACCAACGCTCTAGTTTCCAACCACAGATCCTTCTTCTTTGTTTCCAACTTTTGCATTCTAATCACTAGTAATAATGCATCTTGATCCATGTTTGCTCAATTTTAGACTGCAGAAGTTGGCAAAAACTTCAATTTTCTCATCTTTGGCATTCATATATATATATATGAATGAATGAATGAGGAAATCCTTATTGAATTCCCTTCCCTTATAAAGAACACGCACAAGGTCAAACAAGATCATATTATCAAATTCACATTACTGAGGACCCCTAAAGGACACAAAAATTTTCAAACTTTCTATGATCTAAGAAGAAAATGGATACTGGAGAGCATCCTCGAACAGCTGACTCTTTAATCTACTACACGCAACAGCACTCCAATGGAGTCACTAAGGTTACCTCTCTTCCCTTTCCTTCAGCTATTGCTGTCGCTGTTACCTGCCATAGACACAGTTCTGACTCAGGAGTGCCCCTATGCACAATAGAACGAAAAAATGCCCAGCCCTGCGCCCATCCTCACAACCATTGCTGTGTTTGAGACCACTGTTGCAGCCACTGTGTCAATCAATCTCATTGAGGTTTTTCCTCTTTTTCGCTGACCTGCTGCTTTACCAAGCACGATAATGTATACAAAGAAAATGAACAAAGTCTTGCCATTCTTGCTTCTAAGGAGCATTCTAGCTGTACTTCTTTCAAGACCAATTTGTTCATTCTTCTGGCAGTCCGTGATATATTCAATATTCTTCACCAACACTATAATTCAAAGGTATCAATTTTTCTTCAGTCTTCCTTATTCGTTGTCCAGCTTTCACATGCACATGAGGCAAATGAAAATACCACAGCCTGTCATCAAAAAACTTCACCAAGGACACTTGAGACTATGTTGGCATTTCCTGCCTGGAGGGGAGATGAGAGGGTAGAGGGGGGTTAGAAGCTGGTGAAATGGACACGGAAAGAGAGAGTGGAGGGAGAGAGTGGGCTGTCTCATTAGGGGGAGAGTAATTGGGAGTATGCAGCAAGGTGTATATAAGTTTTTATGTGACAGACTGACTTGATTTGTAAACTTTCACTTAAAGCACAATAAAAACTATAAAAAAAAAAAAAACTTCACCAAAAGAGTAAAAAGACAGCCTACAAACTAAGAAAAAAATTTGGCTACAACATATTCGACAAGGGCCTACAGACTGGGAAAAGATTTTGGCTCTTACAAATCTCTAAAATCTACAGAAAAATCCAGCACCTCTACAACAGAAAGACAAATAATCCAATTAAAAAATGGGCAAAGGATATGAATAGACATTTTGCCAAAGAAGACATTCAGACAGCTAACAGACCCGTGAGGAAATGCGATCATTAGTCATTAGAGAAATACAAATCAAAATGACATTGAGATACCATTTCGCCCCAACATTACTGGCACAAATCAAAAAAAAAAAAAAGGGAAAACAGCAAGTGTTGGAGAGGTTGCAGGGAGACTGGAACTCTTATGCCCTGCTGTTAGGCATGTAAAATGGTCCAACCACTATGGAAACCATAGAAATAGAAATACATATGATTCAGTAATCCCACTCCTAGGAATATATCCTAGAGAAATAAAAGCTGTCACATGAATAGACATATGCACACCCATGTTCACTGCAGCATTATTCACAACAGCAAAAAGATGAAAACAACCTAAATGCCCATCAACAGATGAATGGATAAACATATTATGGTACATACAAATAATGGAATACTATGCAACAATGAAGAACAACAATGAATCTGTGAAATATCTCACAACGTAGATGAATCTGGAGGGTATTATGCTAAGTGAAATAAGTCAATCACAAAAGGACAAATACAGTAGGAGACCGCTATTATAAAAACTCGGGAAAAGGTTAATACAAAGAAGGAAACACTCTTCAACGATTACAAAGGAGGAGAAGGTTGGGGAACGGAAATCATTAACTAGAGGGTAGATATGTGTTAACTTTGGTGAAGGGAAAGACAGTGCACAATATAAGGGAAATCAGAACAACCTGACAAAGGCAAAGTTATAGAAGCTTCACAGACACATACAAACATGCTGAGGGACTGAGTTACTGGGGCTGAGCGCTAGGAACCATGGTCTCGGGGGAACATCTAGGTCAACAGGCATAACAAATTTCATAAAGAAAATGTTCTAAATCCAACTTTGGTAAGTAGTGTCTGGGGTCTTAAAAGCTTGCAAGTGGCCACCTAAGATATATCTACTGGTCCCATCCCATTAGAAGCAAAGGAGAATGAAGGAAATCAAAGACACAAAGGAAATATTAGTCCAACTACCACAGCCTCCACCAGCAGATCCCAGAAGAACTGGATGGTGCCTGGCTACCACTACCAACCACTCTGACAGGGATAACAGAGGGTCCGGGACAGAGCAGGAGAAAAATATAGAACAAAATTCAAATTCCCAAAAAAAAAAAAAGAATGGACTTACTGGTCTGACAGAGACTGGAAGAACCCACAAGACAATGGCCCCTGGACACCCTTTTAATTCAGAACTGAAGCTACTCCTGAAGTTCACCCTTCAGCCAAAGATTAGACAGGTCTATAAAACAAACAATAATACCCATGTGGAATGTGCTTCTTAGTTCAATCATGTACAGGAGGCCAAAAAGGCAAGACTTGCCCAAAAGCAATGACGAGAAGGTAGTAAGGAAGAGAAAAATTGGATGGATGGAAACGGGGAATGTAGGTGTGGAAGGGTAGAGAGCTGACACATTGTGAGGACTGCAATCAATGTCACAAGACAATTTGTATACAAATTGTTGAATGAGAAACTAATTTGCTCTGTAAAGTTTCATCTAAAGCACAGTAAAGAGAGAAGGAAAATACCATGGGTTGGGTCCAGTACACCTTAGTCCTCAAGGTGACATCTTTGCTTTTGAACATGTTAAGGAGGTTTTTGCAGCAGATCTGCCCAATGCGATATGTTGTCAGATTTCTTGGCTGCTGCTTCCACGGGCATTGACTGTGGAGCTAAGTAAAATGAAATCCTTGACAACTTCAATCTTTTCTCTGTTTATCATGATGTTGCTTACTGGTCAAGTTGTGAGGATTTTTGTTTTCTTTATACTGAGGTGTAATCCATAATAAAGGCTGCAGTCTTTGATCTTTATCAGTAGGTGCTTCAAGTCCTCTTAACTTTCAGCAAGCAAGGTGTGTCAGCTGCATAACACAGGTTGTTAATGAGCCTTCCTCCAATCCTGATCCCATGTCCTTCTTCACACAGCTCAGCTTCTTGAATTGCTCAGCATACAGATGGAATAAGCATGGTGAAAGGATACAACCCTCACGCACACCTTTCCTGATTTGAAACCACGCAACATCCCCTTGTTCTGTTCGAACAACTGCCTCTGCAACATAACCTGAGCATTATACTTAACTAAACAGTCATGATTAGGAGAAAGGACAGCTCACTGTACTAGGATCCTCTTCCCCAAAACAACAACTACTTTTACGGCAATAAGAAAAGTGAACACAGTCCTCCCAGCACTAGGCAGTGGTCAGATGGTTTAAGACCAGTCATCCAAAATGTCTGTTCAGCTAATTTTCTCCATGGCATTATATTCCTCTTTGACCTCAATATGTTCTAGAAAACTGGGTTTATTGTTTTAAACCGTCCTGGGACATTTTGTAATAGGCTAGTGTATTTCAGATACTGCTTGCTTACATCATTTATGTAATTTATGTATGGGGGAAAAATGGACAACTTTGAGCAAGCACGTATTTTTACCCCTTTGCAACAATATCTAGAGTACTGCTTTCTCAAAAAATGGAAGACTTAAACACGTTACTTTCCTTTTCTTCAGTTAAATCCCTTGACCTACTTTGTCTAACCTGTTTTCCACTACTTTACTACAACTGCAAAGGAGAAAGGAACACTTTATAAGCCATCTAGTGTCAAAAATAGACGCCTGTGTCCAACAATATCTGGGTATGCTTAAGACAAGTAAAATATTTCCAACTATCCCCGGGTGTAGCTTAAAAATAAATTATAAAATTAAACCACTATGACTGGGAGAATCTTCAGAAACCATAAACCTGATAAGAATCTAGTAACCAAAATGTATATATAAAACTTTGACAACTTAATAACAAAAAGCCAAATAACCCAATTTTAAAATGGGCAAATGACTTGAATAGACATTTCACCAAAGAGGACATTCAAACGGCCAGCAAACATATGAAAAGATGCTCAGCGTTATCAGCCTTTTGAGAGATGCAAATCAAAACAACAATGAGATACCATTTCATGCCCACTAGAACAGTTAATGCATGCGAAAGCTAGACGATGAATAAGGAATACCAAAGAAGAATTGACACCTTTGAATTACGGTGTTGGCAAAGAACATTGAATAGACTGCCAAAAGAACAAACAAATCTATCTTAGAAGAAGTACAACCAGAATGCTCCTCAGAAGCAAGGATGGCGAGACTATGTCTCACATACTGTGGACATGTTATCAGGAGGGATCAGTCCCTAGAGAAGGACATCATGCTCGGTACAGCAAAGGGTCAGTGAAAAAGAGGAAAAGCCTTGACAAGATGGGTTGGCACAGTGGTTGCAACAATAGGCTCAAATATAACAATTATAAGGACAGCGCAGGACCGGGCAGCGTTTGGCTCTGTTGCACACAGGGTCGCTATGAGTCGGAACTGATTCGACAGCACCTAACAACAACAATGGGATGGCTAAGATTAAAAAAAAAAACAGAAAATAACAAATGTTGGCAAGGATGTGGGGAAATTAGAACCCTTATCTATTGCTGATAGGAAGGCAAAATGGAATAGCCATTGCAGAAAACATTGTCATGAAAGTTCCTCAAAAAAATAAAAATAGAACTACCATACCCAAACCCCAAACCCACTGCCATCAAGTTAATTTTGACTCACAGCGAGCCCATACAGTTTCTAAGGCTGTATAAATCTCTAAAGAAGCAGACTGCAACATCTTTCCCCCACGGAGCAGCTAGTAGTCTCGAACCATTGACCTTACGGTTAGCAGTTGTTCACTTTAATCGCTGTACCACCAGGACTCCTTAGAATTACCATATCACCCAGCAATTTCATTCCTAGGCATATATCCAAATGACTTGAAAGTAGAGACTCAAACAGACACTTGGGCACCAATGCGCATTGCAGCACTATTCACTATAGCCAAAAGGCAGAAACAAATGCCCATCAATAAATAGATAAACATAATGTGGTACATACTTACAATGGAATGATAGTCAGTAAGAAAGATGTAGTCTTGCGACATGCTACAATATGGACGCAACTTGAAGACATTATGCTGAGTAAAATAAGTCAATCACAAAATGACAAATATAGTATGACCTCGCATATATAAAAGACAAGAACAAGCCAATGTACAGAGACCAAAGTTTATTAGTGGTTACCACAGGCAAGAGAAAGGGGGATAGGTGAGGTTATTACTTCTGGAATACTGAATCGTGGTTTATGGTGATGAAACAAATCACATTGATTAAGGGTTGGGACTGTACAGCCGACTAATGTAATTACTGTCAATAAGCTGTATACCTGTAAAAAGTTGAACTGGCAAAGTTGTGTGACAGATATATTTACAATAACTTAAAAAAAAAAAGCTGCTGAAGTTGCTTATATATAACTAAATACTTCATGGGATTTGATTCCTTGGTTTGGAGATTTAGGGTCATGGTTTCATGGGACATCTCAGTTAACTGGCCTAATAATTTAGTGCTTCTATTCTACCTCCTGGTTTATTGCGAAGTGCTAGGGGTCCTAAAGAAATCCTGGTGGTGTAGCGGTTAAGGGCTATCACTGCTGACCAAAAGGCTGGCAGTTCAAATCCACCAGATGCTCCTTGGAAATGCTCTGGGGCAATTCTACCAAGTCCTACAGGGTCGCTATGAGTTGGAATCGACTCTATGGCAATGGGTTTGGTTTTTATTTTGGGGGGGGGTCTTAAAAGCTTGCAGGTGGCCATCCAAAGCATAACAATTGGTCTCTATTTGCCTGAAGTAAGAGGAAGAAGTAGAGTCGGGAATAGAAGGAAGAAATAGAATGTGTGGGTAACTGCTCCATGAACAACTGCCTCCTCTGTCATGAGATCAGAAGAACTGGATGGTGCCTGGCTACCATTACTGAACATTTCAATCACAGATTCTATAGAAGAAACCCAATCAAAAGGGGGAAAATGCAAAACAGAATTTCAAATTCTCATGGAATCCAGATTTTCTGGATCCATGGGGATCCAAGGAGGCTGGATGGGCCCCAAAACTATTGCCCTAAGACAATTTTTAAGCCTTAAACCAAAAATATCCCCTTACTTCTCCTTCAAACCAAACAGTAGTTTAGCTTAACTAGTAAACAATGTCTGCCTTGAGCATTATGCTCTTTTAAGATCCGCCTACATGAGAGCAAACTGACAACAGCAACTCAAAAGATGAGAAAAGAACCTTAGGGGGCAATGAGTTTATGTTAATGGGGGAGGAACAACTCAAAAAAGGAGGGTAAAGGGCCACATGAACCAGAGACCTACATTATCCTGAGACCAGAAGAACTAGTTGGTGCCCGGCCACAATCAATGTCTGCCCTGTCAGGGAGCACAACAGACAACTCCTGAGGGAGCAGGAGACCAATGGGATACAGACCCCATATTCTCATTAAAAGACCACACCTAATGGTATGATTGCGACGAGAGGAATCCCAGAGACAATGCTCCCCAGAACTTCCGATGGCACAGGACAGGAACCATCCCCGAAGACAAATCATCAGGCATGAAAAGGACTGGTCAGTGGGGGGGAGAGAGATGCTGATGAAGACTGAGCTAATTAAATCAGGTGGACACGGGAGAGTGTGTTGGCAACTCTTGACTGGAGGGGGGATGGGAAGATAGAGAGAGAGGGAAGATGGCAAAATTGGCACGAAACGAGAGACTGTAAGGACTGACTCAATAGGGGGAGAGCAAGTGGGAGAAGGGAGTAAGATGTATGTAAACCTACATGTGACAGACTGGTTGGAATGGTAAATGTTCACTTGAAGCTTAATAAAAAAAAAAAAAAAAAGGAGGGTAAGAATGGTTATACAAATTGAAAAACGTAAGCAATGTCACTGAATTGTACATGTGGACATTGTTGAATTAGTGTATGTTCTGCCGTGTGTATTTTGAAAGACAAAAATAAATAAATTAAAAAAAAAAAAAACTTCAGCCATAGAGAGAAACAAAGTCCTAATACATGCCACAACATGGATGAGCCTTGAAAACATTATGCTGAGCAAAATAAGTCAGTCACTGAAGGGCAAATATGGTATGACCTCACTCATATGAAATAAGCAAGCACATAGAAACCAAAGATTGTTAGTGGTTGCCAGGGGTGGCAAGGAGAGGGAAAGAGGGAGTTTTTGCTTGGGGCAGGAGAAACGAGTTTATGTTAATGAAGGTGGAATAATTAGGAAAAAGATAGGAATAAGGGTTATGTAACATGAAGAGTTCAATCAACGTTACTGAACTGCACATGTAGAAACTGTTGAATTAATGAATGTTTTATTGTATATATGTTCACAGCAATTAAAAAAAAAAGGTTAAAAAAAAAACCTAAACCACTAAACATTTTCTGCAAGGGCATAATTTAAGAGCTTGCAAAAGAAGGCATCTGGTTTCCGACTGCAGCTTATGCACAAGAAGTGTTATGGCTTTCAAAACTCACAGATTATAAAAAGCATCTCTGTGTGTGAAGGGTTGTGTGTAGGGTGAGTAGGTGGGGGTATAACAAGAAAGAACAGTATTTTGGTTCTCTAGCACATTTAACTCCTTAACCCCAGTCTCCCACTAATGCTCCTGAGGATATGAAAACTACCCCAGCCTTTCTCCTTCTCCCTCTTTCCCCTCCATCTGTTCCTCCCACAAAAGCATCCTAGTAGAGGGTGAGCACTCTTGAGTATTTCCTTCCTCCTCCATTTTCCCCTTTCCTGAAGAGAAGGCCATTAATTACTTCTGAGTTTCCTTTTATAAATATTTTCATCTTAGGCTTTCAAATAGCCACAAACATTGCTCTGTAGAAAATACTTTTACCAAACTCAGGACAAAATTGAAGTATTAAATATGTTCAAATAAACTTCTAACTCAAAATAAAATAAAAATAGTCTAATAAAATTGTGGGATTTTCTTTCAAAATTTCACCCTTGTTACATTTCTTTAAAAAAAAAAAAAAAAAATCCTTCCAGCCCTCACACCCTAAAAGCACTGATTTAAAAAAAAAAAAAAATTAGGGTTTTAGTAGTTATTTTGCACAAATACGGAGATTATTACATCATTTTTTAACATTGCCTTTTTTTTTTTTTAATGGTGTGATCAAAAGCCCAGAAGAGCTTATAGACAAGTGGTTTAATTATTGTGTAGCACTGTGGTTTTAATTAGTGGTATGAAACTAATTTAATGGTGACTTATTTTTCCCCTCAGAATTATAACCACAAGCAATTAGCAGTGAGGACTTCTCCCCACTCTCTTGAAAATCTCTGAAAATTACACTTCATAATCTGACTGATGATGACATAGTAAATAAAATGTTTTTGGAATTATAAAATATTAAGTTCCTAAATGTGAAATCACAAGCACCGAAAATATAATTAAATAAACTTATGAAAACACCAATCAACATTTCCATTCATTTTCTAGAATCATTAAAATAAAAATAGACTTTAAATTAAAACTGAATGGGTATTGCATGCTACAGAGGTTCAACTTCTTTCCACAACCTACTCTCAAGCCTGCTGCACCAATTTCTTCATTTCATTCATTCAATACATATAGGAGTGCTTAATCTATGCCAGACACTGTGGGAGGGGTTGGGGATTCAGCAGTGGACAAGGCAGAGATGGGCCATCACAGAGTTTATAACCCAAAACCAAACCCATGGCCGATGAGTCAATTCTGACTCACAGGGACCCTGCAGGATGGAGAACTGCCCCATTGAGTTTCAAAGGCTATAAATCTTTACGGAAGCAGGCTGCCACATCTTTTTCCTACAGAGCGGTTGGTGGGTTCAAATCACTGACCTTTCAGTTAGCAGCCAAGAGCTTAATCACTGTGCCACCAGGGCTCCTTATGGAGTTTACAATCTGGCATTAAATAAGCAAGCACATAAATAAGTACGTAACTACAAATTACGATACATGCAATTGAAGAAATAGTGTTATGAAAGAATACTGCAGAACAAGGACAGACAAAAGCAAAACCAGGGGTACTACAAGATTTGAATTATATGACAAAACTGTGAAATCCAAAGCGTAGAGCTGTAAGAGGCAGCTGGACAGACAGGCTAATGTGGGGAGGTGTCTGGAAAGCCAGGAGGAGTAGGGGCAGAGGAGGGCAGGAAGAGAAGTTTCTGAAGCATCCATTTTGAGCAGGCCCTGAGAATCCGGAATTTGGCACTCAGGATAGCAGGGGTTATGACAGTACTAGTGGGGCAACTTGACTGATTCTCTTTAAGACAGTGTCCCTCACCAACGGCTGCTTACTAGACACTGTGTAGAGCAAGAAAGATATTAACTCATTACTCTGTACCACAGGTCATAACCTCCAATGCCCACAGGGGTCAGGCAGGTAACAGAAATTAGTAAAGCCAGCTGTCTGCAAAACCCCCAGTACCAGTGCATGGCCTGTGTTAAAGGTGGGGACTGTGGAGACCTAGAAAGCACGCAGGCAGCAACTGCCACTCTACTTACACGGCTTGTGACCGAATGGGGATGCAAGCCCAATAGGGCCAAACGCTCTGGTTTTGTAAATGAAGCTAGAAAGCTGGGCTTTTTTATTCATTTAAATATTCTAGTTTTTTTTTTTTTAATATTATATAGGGCAACTAAGCAAGTTTGAGGGTCACTGCTTTGCAGCCTTCCTACAATATTTTATCCCTAGTTATCTAAATATAAAAGACTTCTCTTCCTAACTCTCAAACTGGTTTTATCTTTTATTTTACCACTAATAAAATACTCCAGATCCCCCAAAAAATAAACAAGAAAAACTGCAAGCCACTCCATTCTACTAATATTGTCCTTTATTCTTTAAGCCTAAAAAATTAATATGTATACTGGACATGGATGACATTGTAGTATGATAGTATATTTTATGTATAAAATTTGCTATCTTTAATCTACCACAACAGTCACTGTTCTTGTTGTTTGCTTGTTGTTTGCTTTCTGTTTGTTTCACCTTTTACAGCAATCCACCTAAAGAGTATTCTATAAGAACTTTATATGTTCAGCATGATGCTAAGGCCCTGCCCTAAAGAAGCTTGCAATCTTATTAATGAGACAACACTAAGTTCATAAAACAATTAGAAGACAGTGTGAAACAGTATACAATCAAACACCAAACTGCAGAGCAAATGAACATAGTAAGAAGCCTCACGAGAGTAAGGTCCTGAGTGAACTGGTATAACTAGGAAGGATTTGAATAGGCAGAAAAGAGAAAAAATAAAAAATAAAGCATATGTGGAGAGACAGGGTTGGTGAAAGGTATCATCTCCACTAGTACTACTCAAACAATCGTCAGCGGACCAGTGCCTCCTGGCAAATGGTTTGTTACTAGTCTGTGACAAGATAATACAGAAATGGGGTTAGAACTTTTATAGCATTTGGCATTTCCCTGACATGCAAGCACACGGTCAGTGGGCTTGTCTGGCTGAACAGATCACACACCAGTTAGGTTACTGTCCAACTCACGGGGTGGGTGACATATGACATAAACTATATGCTACTAATGAGCAGCAGGACCACATTACAATGTGCAATACTTCGTTACTTGTCAACTATAACCTAAAAGGAGTTCCTGAGTGGTATAAACAGTTAAGTGTTTGGCTGCAAAATCAAAAGGCTAGCAGTTCAAGTCTACCCAGAGGTACCTCAGAAGAAAGGCCTGGCAATCTACTTCTAAAAGGTCAAAGTCATTGAAAGCCCTGTGGAGTACAGTACTACTGTGAAACACATGGGGTTACCAGGAGTCGGAATCAACTTGACAGCAACTGGTATAATCCAAAAGTGTATAAAATCCAGAAATCTTTTTTTCTTCAAGAGCAAATTATTTGCTATAAAATTACTGAAATTGGTTATTTTTAGATAAAAGTTTGAAATGAATATCGTGAGCTTGCTGAAACTGCTTTAAAAACCTTATCTTCCATCCCCGTCACCATATCCTCTGTGAGACTCATTTCTCTACGAGTGCTATTAAAACAAACCCTAAAATATTTTAGGTAGACATTATGCCGGTGAGTAGTGCTGTCATCAGTCCAAACTAGATTAGATATGCTAATAAGCAGGAAGCAAGCTCATTTGTCACGGCAACAACTTTAAACCCTGATACACAAAGTATTTATCCCAAGTATGCTTATACATATAATATAGGGAATCACTATTTCACTTACAACTATTTAGCTACAATTGCAGGTCAATAAAGTTATGACTGTGATAACAATGCTCTACATTAATTGCCTAGAGACATATTTTGAAGGAACAGTGTACACAGTGTCAATTTTTCTTTCTTTCTACATTGTTGTTTTCCTACTTAGTGAAATATAATTCTGTCTGCCGAATCTAATAATAAAAAGTATGAGTTTGTGTTTTGTTTGTCTGGTTTTTATTTGATTCTTCTAGTAATTCATATTATCAGCCCACATTGTACTGGAAATTTAAAAACTGTAAAGAAAAACTGGTCCTTTGCCATAAATAATATGTGAAATACTGATCTACCATACTAACCTACCTAGACTGCCAGAAAACCAGCCAGAGTTATGTAAACATAGCTTTCCCTAGGGCCATATTTTCCAAAATTCAGGATAGGTTGCTTGGTAACAGAATCAGCATTAAATCACATTGAAACAGATGGTTTTAAAAAAAGTCATTGCAAGCTGACCTGTTCAGAAAAAGTCAGGTTCTTTTAATATAGGTGATATGTCCCCTTCCTCACAGCCTTGCTACCTAGGGGTATGTTGCAATAAAATCAAACCAAAGAAACCAAACTAGTTGCCATAAAGCTGGTGCTGACTTATGGCGACCCCATGTGTGTCAGAGTAGAACTGTGCTCCACAGAGTTTTCAATGGCTGATTTTTTAGAAGTAGATCACCAGGCCTTTCTTCCAAGGTACCTCTGGGTGGACTTGAATTGCTAACCTTTTGGTTGGCAGCTGAGCACTTAACCTTTTGTGCCAATCGGGGACACCACAACGAAATGAAGTCATGGGCTAAATTCAGCCAAGATATATCCATTACTGAGCACACAAAAAAAGTCTGTTTTGTGTTCACGGAAGTCCCACTCTCTTCCTAAGGCAGAGAGTACTTGAAAGATTCCTACTACCTTGGTGCCTGAGAGACTCCCCGAGAGACACCAAGGTGTCCTGATGGCAGGACAGAGCTACCATGTGTGTGGTTTACTGAAGATTCTGTGCCAGTGGCGTCAGGGCCCCAGGCTTCCCACAGCTCATTCATACAAGGTGGCACTCATTTCATGCTGAAAAATTATT
Organism: Elephas maximus indicus; assembly: GCF_024166365.1. Classification (NCBI taxonomy): domain Eukaryota; kingdom Metazoa; phylum Chordata; class Mammalia; order Proboscidea; family Elephantidae; genus Elephas; species Elephas maximus. The sequence goes on from NC_064824.1 coordinate 94,882,103, forward strand.
CTCATCATCTGTTGAGCTAATTAAATCCTCTGGACTAGATTTCTATAACAATGCCTGAAGTTCTAAATATCCAGTATTGAAGGTGCTGATTCCTTACTAGGGTACTCGAAATAGTAACTAACATCCTCAAAAAGAACAAAATTAGGCAACGACCACACTGTTTACACTGAAGCACTTTCAAAGTAAATTACTACACGAACAATGTAAGAATTTATTTCAGTAATTCCACTGACATAAAATCTGTTTTGTAAAATGATGTTTTTAATAAACCTTCAACACTTGCTAACCTCCCATTTTAACAAAGAACAAAAATTTGGCTTAGAGCCTTTGGCAAGCATCAGTATCCAACTAAAAGCTAGTTACATTGTTTTGTTTTCATTACAATTGTTTCATTGTTGCCTTCTTTCAGTCCTGTTATAAGATAAAGCTACCTTTTAAAATAAATTTACTTAAGTTAGATAAAAAGAGAGTAAAGGGAAAGAAAATATTAGGCAATTAAGAGTAAAGGTGTATGGCAGATACGTGGTATCATATATGGAAAACTTATAAAAATTGTTCTGTCCTCAGATATGAAAAAACGTAGCAATTATCAACTCCATCCCATTCCCCACCCTCACAGTTTCAGAATACAGCAGCTCCTCAGGGACTGGATGAAACCAAAAACCAAACCAGTTGCCAACGAGTCAATTCTGACTCATGGTGACTGCGTGTGCGCAGAGCAGAACTGCTCCATAGGGTTTTCAAGCCTGTGATCTTTCAGAAGCAGATCACCAGGCCTGTCTTCTGAAGCACCTCTGGTGGGTTCTAACACCCAACCTTTCTGTTAATTGTTGAGCACTTAACCGTTTGTGCCACCCAGTGATTCCATCCAGTGACTGGAGGGGGCAACTATTGCTAAAAAGGCCTGGGGCGCAAAACTTCCCATAATTCTACCTCAACACATCACCCAGACAAACCTCATCCGATAATTCCTCCTTACTGAAACCTTTTTCCCTTTCAACACCCCCCAGAGAGCATGTGGTTAAAATTTAGTCTGCCATTAATGTTTATTTTAATCAAATCGTAGCAGTATAAAGTACAATGGGCAGCAAGAAGGCTTTTATACACATCTGGGAGAAGATGAAAAAAAGACTAAAATTCACTACACTAACTTGGGGGTACAAACAGTTAATGAACTTGGCTGCTAAGGAAAAGACTGGAGGTTCGAGTATACCCAAGGGGGTTTAGAAGAAAAACCTGGCGATCTACTTCTGAAGTCAGGCACTGAAAACTCTGTGGAGCACAGTATTACTCTAACAGAGATGTCACCATGTCAGAGTCAACTCCATGGCAACTGGTTGGTTTTTACCACTATTTAAGCACTTTTATGTACATTATCTCAGTTAATGTTACCATCAGCCCTCCAAAGTATCTACCACTAACCCCGTGCTACAGGTAGAAAACAAAGTATGGAGAGGTTAAGTACTATATTCAATCTCGAATCCCTAGAAGGTGGTGCAGACAGGTTAGGAACTCTCACCTCAGGTGACACGCTGCTGCCCGGCTCCATTTTCACAGGTTGAGGAGTAGAGCAGATACACAAAGTCACTATCATCAATTTTTCCCACAATTACACATCAGTAATTCAACAACTTTTCCAAAAAAAAAAAAAAAAATCAATCAATAAAAATAAACAAAAAACAGCATTGGCAGCTTGCTTCAGCTGTGACATCTGCATGTTAATCGGTTTGTCCTCAGGAACATGTGCACACTTTCTTATTTCTTGAAAACACAGAAGTGTAAAATTCCCTAATAGATTCTGCATGAACAACAGTCATGCTTTAGGTTGGAAAGCATTTTGCTTTGTGTGCTTGCTCCTCAGTTCTTGAGATCAGGCCAGTCCAGCCCTGATGACAAAAGGGCACAAGCTTTCCTGAAACACTCAGAGCAGGATAAATGCAGATTCACAGACTGCAAGCTCCTCTGGCATCTACCTTTGTTGCTACAGGTCACAGGAGCAATAGATTTAAGGGAAAAGTTAATGTTTAAGCCAAGAAAACAGTGTGATGGGAATTAAATTATTTAGCATATTTGCTTTTTTATGCTTTTCTGTATTTTCCAAATTTTACAAGTGAACAAAAGTACTACTTTGTATAATCAGGATGGAAAATGTTATAAATTAAAAAAAAAGAAGAACTAAAGATTTTCCTTTGTCAATAATCTTTAGAACATACTTAACCTAAACTGAACCTGAATATCGGCCAAGTGTTATACTACCTGGAATTTACTTTAAAATACCACAGTGAAGACAAGAGGAAATGTGTGTGTGTTAGTTTTAATCTCCACCCTCACTGAACTACAAACTCTAGATGCAGTCAACTGACATTGCCTCCAAAGAATCACACTCCAAGGCAACTCTAGTGGTTTTGATAACAGATGTTAGAGATGTCACAGATAGGTTTGCATTGGTGAAACTAGTGGTGTTCAAGATGTGTGGACTGCCCCCTTCCAAGAACGTGGTACAGAAATCTAGTGACTAAATGCCATGTAGCATCCTGGATTGGATCCTAGAACAGAAAAAAGGTATTTGTGAGGAAAAGTCTGAGGTTTAGTTAATAGTAATGTACCAATGTTAGTTCTTATTTTTGACAAATATACTATGGTAATGTAAGATGTTATCAATAGGAGAACTGGGTAAGGAGTATACAGAAACTGTGACCTTTCTGTAAATTCCAAATTATTAACACACACACAAAAAAAAGTGAGCCTAGTAGTCTGTGTTATTAAGACTGGCACCTTACATTTAATTCGTAAAGGCCTTGTGTACAGGCTCTGTTCCAATGCATTCCTGACCACCTGATGCTAGACAGTTCAACAACATCTTCCTGCTAGAATACTGTTATAACTGCCCCCGGTAAACCTATCATGTAATGCGCACTTAAAGAGCAACTAAAAGAACACAGAGCTGAGAATTTATACAGATTACAGAAAAGGCTGTATGCTTGTCTTGTACCTTCTTGCTAATACGTATCTGTACCTACAACAGAATGAAGTCTGAAACTTGCTTTTGTTACATCCTGGTAAAAAAGTTATCTCCAACTATTAGAGGTTACAGATGTTTACCAAAAGAACCAAATAGTTATATATAAACACAATGGCTCAGGTAAGTCTTTAGTACAATGCCCAAAATTTTTCATCTGAAACTTTTAATGAAGTACAGTCATCAACATTCCACAGTTAAGCAGGATAACTCACATGGAGACAGGCAGGTCAAATGAGAATCTGGTTCAATCTAGTTAAGAGTAATGTAGAGCCCTTATACAAGGAAATTCAAGAGTAATAAAACATGAAAGTATTTCTATGGTCAGAAAAAAAATACACTGTGAACAGGAGAAAGCTAAACAAAACTTTAAAGAAAGCTTTACAAAAATATATAGGCAAAGGAATGTATTTAAAACCAGGGGACAGCCTTCTCATCCATTCCTTAATGTTGGCCATATGTCTACCAAAACACAGTGGTCTTGTGACACATGAATACCCTCGAGAGGGTTCAGACAGGGAGAAAAGCGTTATTTCACCTTCACAACAATCTAATACAGTAGACATTACCAACCCATTTTACATATGAAGAACGGAAGCTCTCTTGTTGGCAAAGTATTAGAAACTGGCCCAAGCTCACATAGCTAGAAAGTTTTAGAATCTGAATTGGACCTAAGCCTGTCACTTCAAAGCATTTTTCCTCTATCCTGTTCAGTCTCTCTTTTATTTCATCATTACTATGAAAACTGAGTACCTAAAGGAAAAACCTACAATTAGCTGCCAATTCATAAATGATTTTATATAAAATAGTTTAATTATTAAAAAATTCCCAATGTTTTAGAAACATATATATGAATATCAATAAATCATTTTTAACCCAGCCACTGTATACCACATACAGCTATACTTGATAAACTTGGAAGCTTATATTCAAGGTTTGAGGCTGTGCAAATCACAAGAAGATCTTCCTGGAGTGTCAAATTTTACCTAAAGTTGAATAATTTAAAACAGTAGTTTTGTGTTAAAACAAAAGGCTATTTTACAAAACATAATACTTTATCTGCATAGATCTTAAAAATGACATGTTTCAGAAAAACTTCAAACTTGCATCATAAAACTCTGAATCATCCTTCTCCTAGAAGTATTTCAGTAGAAATTTTTGAGAAACGTTATTTGTATGCTCTGGTTAAATTTTTATAAGCAATCCTGTAAAATCAATGGTTAAAGAAAGCTCAGGAACATGAAGACTACTGTCAGGTTCCCATTTTCAGAATTCCAATGTTACTAAAATACATTGACTTGATGGCAACAGGTTTTATAGATTATTTAATTTTTTGTTTAAAGAGATCACAAACGATTGAGTAAGTTACTTTCCTCTCAAAGCTTTGTTTTCCTCTTCTAGAAAATGTGCTCCATAGCAAGGATGTTGATGATGACGGAGGTGATATCTTTGACTGATGTTCATCTGCTTTTACTGGAAGATCACTTGGGCCATTACCTAGTATGTCAAATTCTTCCCTCAGTAAAAATGATACAAATGACAGAAAGACAACCCAATCAAAAAATGGGCAAAGGACTTGAACAGACGTTTCACAGAAGAGGATAATCAGTAAATACATGAAAAGATGCTCAATATCATTAGCCATTAAAAAAAAAAAAACCAAACCTGTTGTTTTCAAGTCAATTCTGACTCATAGCGACCCTACAGGACAGAGTAGAACTGCCCCATAGGGTTTCCAAGCAGCACCTGGTGGATTTGAACTGCTGACCCTCTGGTCAGCAGTCACAGTGCTTAACAACTACGCAACCAGGGTTTCCAAATTGAACACAGAACTACCATATGACCCAGCTATTCCATTCCTATGTATATATCCAAGAAATTTGAAAGCAGCAACACGAACAGACACATGTATACCAATGTTCACTGCAGCACTCTTCAAAATAGCCAAAAGGTGAAAACAATTAGAATGTCCGTTAACAGATGAATGGATAAACAAAATGTGGTATATACATACAATGGAATATTACTCAGCCATAAAGACAAATGAAGTCCTTACACATGCCACAACATGGATGAACGTTCAAAACATAAGGCTGAGCGAAATTATCAATCTCAAAAATACAAATACTGTATAATCTCACTTATACAAAATAAGCAAATATATAAAAACTATTAGTGGTTACCGTGCTAGAAGGAGCAGGGGAAAAGGGAATTTCTGCTTAGGGGGCATGTTAATGGTGTTAATAACGTTTACGTTAATGGTGGTGGAATAATTTGCAAAGGGATAACAAGAATGGTTGCACAACTTGAAGAATGTAATCAGTGTCACTGAATTACACATGCAGAAATTACTGAAATGGCGCTTGTTATATATATTTTCATCGTGATAAAAAAAATACAGATTTTTTAATTTATCTCTTAAATGACCTATTCCATGTATGTGTGGTGCACTCCCAACAGATTAATTAAAGATAAGGTTAACACTGATGCCTACATTATTGGAAACTGGTTAACTAACGGAAAGCAAAGTCGAATTCATTCTCTAATTCTATAAATCACATATAGTAACATTATGACTGTCCTGTCACCACATGGGAGGTAGAATACGCTCAGCCTTCTCAATTTAAAAACTATTCGTTGCCTGAAGCAACATGCTAATACATTTTCAAAGTCATGCTGAGAGTCAGTGGCAAAAGCACCAGGACTAGAACCTTGGTACCCTGGCATTATAATCCCGGAATCTGCCAACCAGAACATGATGCCCCTTCAAAAAGCAAAACAAAACAAAAAAGAAGGCTTTTCTATTGTGCACATCCAAGGCATTGTCAACACATCACTGTCTCATTGTTCTGCCCATTCTTCATTGGGGCAGTCAGTCACAGCTATGTGGTCATGCCTGGTTCTTTTCCTAATTCTAATAAAAGCAAGAGGAGGGAGAATTCCACATTTCTACAACTTTCCATTCTCCAGAACTCTAAATTCACTATTTAAATGTTGCATTCAAAGGCTTGGGATAAAAAAAAAATGATAGCAAATAGTATCTGGATATTCTGCAGCTTTCTCTGCCCTGTACTAGTGAAATGTCCCAAAAACTGTCAACTGAAATTTCATTTATCTGTGCAGAGAGTTGTGGTTACCCAGAACTAGGAAAGGGATTTGACTAACGAGAACAATTCTGGCCATGATCCTCTCTAGTAGTTTTCTCAGAAACAGCAGCTGAATGAGGCTGAGTGTTAAAACAATGTGGAGAAACCACACCAGAAGGAATCAATGTTCCTGCACATAATTAAACTGAAACATTTAAGACAAAAGAATGTTCTGGTACTGCCATAACAAGACCATCCTACTAAGTACTCAAAGGGCTGTTGGCTTTTGTGGATTCCCCCCATGTGATGCCAGCAGCAATTAAGAAAGATATTTTGGAAGGGAGATATAATTATATATCCAGGAGGAAAAATATACGTTATTGTTTCCCTTCACACTTTAAAACCCACTGCCGTTGAGTCGATTCCAACTCATAGTGACCCTTTAGTGGCAGGAGGATTAGAACTCACATGCTTGATCTTCTACTAATTATAATAAAATGACTTTTGAAGCGTTACTTCACACTTTAAACCAAAAAAAAGCTAACCTGTTACCACCAAGCCGATTCTGACTCATAGCAATCCTGTAACATTAAATTTTTTTTAGCAACAGAAATGCAAATTATTACAAATACATTTAGATGTCATTTTATTATCATTAATAGAGAATCCAAGAATGTGGATTCTAATCCTTCTACCACTAATTCTCTTTATGAGCCTCAGCAAGTTTCAACCCACCTGAACCTAATGTCTTACCCTGTCAAATAGGAAAAATACTCATCATGCCAGAGTCATAAGGCTATAAGAATAAAAGAAAATTAGCTGCAGAAGTATGATGAAGAAAAAAAAACCAAATAAACATTAACACTTGTTAGGATTACGAGACCAGGGCCTTAAGGCACGGAGCACACCTCATCCACACTCTACCCTTCTTTGGAATCCAGACGTGGCGATGACCCAACTACAATCCTGCCAATGGACAACACTACACTAGTGAACTATAGGACAACAATTTGGCAAGTACCTGACTGACCATGGAGAGCAAAGATGTCTGGCCACCTGTCCCATTCACACTGGGACTGTCTCATGAGAAGCAAACATCTGTGTTCTTTTGGTCACTGTATTATTGGATTTCATTGCTACAGTAGCTTACCCTAACTAATACAGCTATTAAGACCTAAAGCAGAGGTCACAAATGGAGCTGTGCAAACCAGATCCCACTCACAGACCTGCTTTGCCCTTACAATGTTGGCCTACACAATGCTTTATTTGTATGTTTAATTTTTACTTACCCACCCAAAACCTTAGATGTCAATAATTAAATATCAGAAGATTTCACAGTAAGAGCAGAAAATTCAATATCCTTTGGAAAATTATTCTAAAAATGAGAAGATCTGGCCACAATGAACTCTTATTTCCAAATGGCAATAATTGGTTATAACTGACTAGAAGGGACATATGCTATTCAATTTCCCATACCCTTTACCATTAAGACAGGCCTGCTTGACTTAGTTTTCCTGTTTTCAGGCACTAGTATATATCTGACTTTGCAACCCCATTTACAATTCATGTGATTTGTATAATTTAATGAATTTCAGGCCTGAATAGCAATAGATTAAAAGAGTTCCTTCCTGCTAAACCCCTCTCCATGAAGTTCTATTAACTACATTATGCCTAACAGATAGTTCAGACCACTATCTTTTCTCACGAGGATTACAGCATAGCCTAACTGGCCTTCCAGCCTCTCATCTTGCCCACCTATTCATTCATGGCATTAAAACCAAACCCACCATTCTAAGCTGCAAACATAATTTCCTCCTTTCCAATGGTTTCACATTTGCCTCTGGATAAATCCTAAACTCCTTAACATGGTTTATGGAGCTATCTTGTAATTTACTTTAAAATACTTAAGCATTAAAGGATATGAACAGGCACCTCACTAAAGAAGACATTCAGGTAGCTAATAGATACATGAGGAAACGTTCACGATCATTAGCCGTTAGAGAAATGCAAATCAAAACTACAATGAGATTTCATCTCACTCCAGCAAGGCTGGCATTAATCCAAAAAACGCAGAATAATAAATGTTGGAGAGGCTGTGGAGAGACTAGAACACTTATACACTGCTGGTGGGAATGTAAAATGGTATAACCACTTTGGAAATCGATTTGGCACTTCCTCAAAAGGCTAAAAATAGAACTATCATACAATCCAGCAATCCTACTCCTTGGAATATATCCTAGAGAAGTAAGAGCTGTCACATGAACAGATATATGCACACCCATGTTCACTGCAGCACTGTTTACAATACCAAAAAGATGGAAGCAACCAAGGTGCCCATCAACGGATGAATGGATAAATTATGGTATATTCACACAACGGAATACTATGCATCGATAAAGAACAACAATGAATCTGTGAAACATTTTATAACATGGAGGAACCTGGAAGGCATTACGCTAAGTGAAATTGGTCAGTTGCAAAAGGACAAATATTATATAAGACCACTATTCTAAGAAATCAAGAAATAGTCTAAATAGTAAAGAAAATATTCTTTGATGGTTACGAGAGGTGGAAGGGAGAGGAGGAGGGAGAGCTGGATTCACTAATTAGATAGTAGACAAGAACTAATTTAGGTGAAGGGATGGACAACACACAATACAGGAGAGGTTGGTACAACTGGACTATACCAAAAGCAAAGAAGTTTCCCGAATAAACCGAACACTTCCAAGGCCAGAGTAGCAGGGGCGGGGGTTTGGGAACCATGGTTTCAGGGGACATCTAGGTCAATTGTTGTTGTTGTTGTTAGGTGCCATAGAGTCAGTTCCAACTCATAGCAACCCTATGCACAGCAGAACGAAACACTGCCCGGTCTTGTGCTATCCTAACAATCGTTGTTATGCTTGAGCTCATTGTTGCAGCCACTGTGTCAATCCACCTTGTTGAGGGTCTTCCTCTTTTCTGCTGACCCTGTACTTTGCCAAGCATGATGTCCTTCTCCAGAGACTGATCCCTCCTGACACCATGTCCAAAGTATGTAAGATGCAGTCTTGCCATCCCTGCTTCTAAGGAGCGTTCTGGTTGTACTTATTCTAAGACAGATTTGTTCGTTCTTTTGGCAGTCCGTGGTACATTCAATATTCTTCGCCAACAGCACAATTCAAAGGCATCAGTTCTTCTTCAGTCTTCCTTATTCATTAGCCAGCTTTCCCATGCATACGATGCGACTGAAAATACCATGGCTTGGGTCAGGCGCACCTTAGTCTTCAAAGTGACATCTTTGCTCTTCAACACTTTAAAGAGATCCTTTGCAGCAGATTTACCCAATGCAGTGTGTTTTTTGATTTCTTGACTGCTGCTTCCATGGCATAATAAAAATTATTAAGAAAACATTCTACATCCCATTTTGGAGAATGGCATCTGGGGTCTTAAACGCTAGCAAGTGGCCATCTAAGATGCAACAATTGGTCTCAACCCAGCTGGAGCAAAAGAAAATGAAGAACACCAAAGACATAACGTAAGTATGAACCCAAGAGTCAGAATGGGCCACGTAAATCAAAGACTACATCAGCCTGAGACCAGAAGAACTAGATGGTGCCCAGCTATAACCGATGACTGCCATGACAGGGAGCACAACACAAAATCCCTGAAGGAGCAAGTGAGCAGTGGGATATAGACCCCAAATTCCAGTAGAAAGACCAGACTTAATGGTCTGACTGAGACCAGAGGGATCCCAGAAGTCATGGTCCCCAGACCTTCTGTTAACCCAAGACAGGAACCATTCTCAAAGGCAACTCTTCAGACAGGGATTGGACTGGACTACAAGACAGAAAATGATACTGGTGAGGATTGGGGCTTTTGGATCAAGTAGACACATGAGACTATCTGGGCAGCTCCTGTCTGGAAGGGAGATGTGAAGCCCAAGGGGGAGAGAAGCTGGCTGAATGGACATGGAAACACAGGGTAGAGAGAAGGAATGTGCTGTCTCATTAGGGGGAGAGCAACTAAGAGTATTAAAAAAAAAAATTTTTTTTTTTTTTTTTAGTATAGCAAGGTGTAAATAAGGTTTTGTATGAGAAACTGACTTGATTTGTAAATTTGCACTTAAAGCACAATAAAGTTAAAAAAAAAATACTTAAGCATAGACAGTGAGATATATAAACCAAAAACCAAACCCGTTGCCTTCGAGTCGATTCTAATTCACAGTGACCCTACAGGACAGAGTAGAACTCTCCCATAGAGTTTCCAAGGAGTGCCTGGTGGATTCAAACTTCCAAGCTTTTGGTTAGCAGCCACAGCTCTTAACCACTAAGCAACCAGGGAAGGGGAAGGAGGGAGGGAGGAAGGAGGGAGGAGGTAGGAAGGCAGGATGGGGGAGGGAGGGAGAGGGGGAGGGGGAGGGAGAAAGAGAGAGATGTTAATTTATAAACAAGGGAGAGTTAACAGCTGAAGTTCCCTTAAGAGGAATTCACTCCTGTAAGCATTTCAAAGACCCTATTCCGGTGTCTACCCTTCTGTATCTGTTATACCAAATCCTGACTGCTCTATTGGAGGGACATAAATTTCTATCTGGTTTGTTTAATTTATAATTTGCCTTTTCTTTGTTGAAGCACCTTAGCTGTAACCTAACTAATGCACTAGGATTCACTGGGTGACACAAATGGCTAAGTGCTCCAGTAAGAGCCAAAAAGTTGGCAGTTCAAACCCACCCAGAGGTGCCTCGAAAGTCAGGCCAGACGATCTGCTTCCGAAAGGCCAGAGTCTTAAAAACCCTATGGAGCAGTTCTAATCTGCACATATGGGGTTGCCGTGAGTCAAAATCAACGGCAACCGACAACTATCGCACTAACGATATCCAGTGTTTTTCAGTTTCTTAAAAAGCCCATGCTCCCTCTTACCATGAGGTCTCTCTGCACATGTTCTTTCCTCTGCCTGGAACTCCCCCTCCCTACCTCCTAACCTTCATCTGGCCAATTTCTACTTGTTTGCACTTTTTCTGAGAGATTATCCCAAATCTTATGACTGGGTTCCATTACCCTCAAGATGTATTACAATAGCAGACTTCTCTCTGACTTTCAGCTATCACTTTATACACCAGTGGTTCACTAATTAGTATAAGGGATGTTAGAATCAGTTTTCATTGGTAAAATGACCGATGAAGATAAAAAGAACTTGATTCCAAGATTGACCTCTTGGAGCAGAGCCACTTATCCACCCTGGCTTGCTGGCCAATTCCAGTCTATTTCAAGAGAGGAAATAAGTTTCTGTATTGTTTGAGTTACTGTAATTTTGAGTACTTTTGTTACAGCAGCTTAGTCTCAGCATTAACAAATGCACTAAAAAAAAAAAAACCAAACCCATGGCCGTGGAGTTGATTCCAACTCATAAACTCAGAGCCGCCCTATAGGACAGGGTAGGACTGCCCCATAGGGTTTCTAAGGAGTGGCTGGTGGATTCAAACTACTGACCTTTTGGTTAAAAGCAAAGCTCTTAACCACTACACCACCACTGCTCCAACAAATGCATTAGCCATACAAAAAGTTTTTCAGGTCTGTGAACAGACCACATTCTCTCTTACCTGAGTCTTCGGATATGCTGTTCCCTAAGCCTGGGAAACTCTGTCACCTTCTAATGTTAACCAAGCTAACTACTATCCTCCACATCTCAGCTCAAGGTCATATTCTCTGAGAGATCCTCTGTAACTTTAAGGATCCATTAGATCCTCCAACATATACTCCAATAAAAAGCCCTGCAGCATTCCTCTCATCATCCTTAGTTGCCATTGAGTCAACTGACTCATGGCAACCCCCTGTGTGCAGAGTAGAACTGCTCCATAGGGTTTTCAAGGCTGTGACCTTTTGGAAGCCAATCTCCAGGCCTGTCTTCTGAGGTGCCTCTGGATGGGTTCAAACTGTTAGTAGCTGAGTGCTTAACCATTTGTACCTTTCATCATTACTTCAATATATTTTACTACCCTTAGTTTTTTAGCAGTCTCTTTCCTTATAAATGCTACATGATACTTGAGGACAGAGACCACATCTCGTGTGTTTACTTCTGTATTGCAGCTCCTGTCTGGAAGGGAGATGTAAAGCCCAAGGGGGAGAGAAGCTGGCTGAATGGACATGGAAACACAGGGTAGAGAGAAGGAATGTGCTGGCAGATGAATGCTACATCCATCTTGACCACAACTTCATCTGGAGATTGCCTTATACAACAAGGCAATGTCAACTGCCGTGAATAATTTAGACATAGCTCCGTGTTTTGTTTTTTACTTATAACAACACAAATAAGGAGGGGGGAGGGAAGAAAGGGAAAAGAATAAAGGGGGTAAAAAAGGAGGAGAGGAAAAAGACAGGCAAGATTAGTTCCACATAATTTGGCATGGCTTAGTAAACCCTCCTATGTAGGACGCTTCCCAAAACATCTTATTTAAAAATATATTCTATATATTTAGTGGGAGGAAGTTGAGAAAAGTTAGTTAATACATAGTTTCTTTAGCTATAATTTTTTCAGGTCCATAGCATGTACTTCATGTAATATGGAGACCAACTGGATGCCCTCTTACTAATCTTCTTACCTTAGCTAGGACTTCAATTGCACCTTAACCATGTTTGTTTTAGGACAGATGACTGATACTATGATTCAATTCTCCCCGGCAACCAGGGATTGGCCAGTTGATCTATTGGTGAACTAATAAGTATAATGCTGTGAAAATGTGCAAGCTGAGGTTATTTCATCTCCTGTAGAAAACTGTAGGAAAGATTCCTACCTTGGTTGGGAATTAGCAACCAATGGCCTCTATCTACTTCCAACACTATGTTCCTTAAAAAAAAAACCCACTGCCGTCGAGTCGATTCCGACTCATAGCGACCCTATAGGACAGAGCAGAACTGCACCATAGAGTTTCCAAGGAGCACCTGGCGGATTCGAACTGCCGACCTCTTGGTTAGCAGCCATAGCACTTAGCCACTACACCACCAGGGTTTCCACTATGTTCCTAGCAAACTAAAAATGCCTATCATTGACATAGGCATTCTAGAGTCCCTGCAATAACATGAAGCAGCCTCAACAACCACAGATGAAGCCCACCCTTTAAGTTGTTTTGAATCAAAGCAGCCAAGAAACTACTTGTCTTTTTTTTCTTTATCTTGTATCTTTCACTTCTCTTTCCATCCTCCTGCCTTCTTCAACTTGCAGGCTACAGGATAGAAAAGCTCCCATTCCTTAATCTCAGCAAAATTATATATTTGTGCTTAGCCCTGGAAAAGGAATACCTAGATGTAATTTAATTCTTGATTTTCCATTAGCAATGTGTTTAATTAGACAAGTAGCCCTGTTACTGTCACCCTAAACTAGGCTGGCTTTTTTCTGGCTCAACTTACCTCACTATAAAACAGTTATGAGGTCAATGCTAGATTCCAGAATTTAACTAAGTGCACAAAATGAAAGCTTTACCATCTCTCCCATTTGTGCTTTGCATCAAGAACAAGAAATCAAATTTAGCTTTGGGGCTAAAATACAATACCAGACTTGTGAAAATGACCTTATACGTAATATATATCCTCAATGACATGAACCATCTGGCCCATTGCATCTTTTTTAATATTGTTCATGAACTGTCAGGTGGGCTTGGGATTTGATTTATTTTTTATTACTGTTCCCTGATTTACTGTTGTCACCTTGAAGACTAAGGAGCACCTGACCGAAGCCATGGTATTTTCAACTGCACATATTCATGTGAAAGCTAGACAATGAATAAGGAAGATCAAAGAAGAAGAACTGATGCCTTTGAATTGTGGTGTTGGCAAAGAATACTTAATATACCATGGACCGCGAAAGGAATGAACAAATCTGTCTTGGAAGAAGTGCAACCAGAATGCGCCTTAGAAACAAAGGTGGCAAGACTGCGTCTTAAACATACTTTGGGCGTGTTGTCAGGAGGGATCGGTCCCTGGAGAAGGATATCATGCTTGGTAAAGTACAGGGTCACTGGAAAAAGAGGAAAACCCTCAACAAGATGACACAGTGGCTGCAACAATAGCCTCAAGTATAACAATGACTGTGTGCACAGTGCAGGACCGAGCAATATTTCGTTCTGTGGTACATAAGGTCGCTGTGAGTCAGAACCAACTTGACGACACCTAACAACAGCAATTTACTATTGTACGCTATTCCCAGAATCCTTCTTTTGCTAGATGAGATTATACAATTTGAAAGTAGTGTGTAATAACCTTTAAAATCCTTTACAATCAGCTATTTATAGTCCTATTTCACCGGTTTATCTTCTACACCACAGGAAAGGTGAAGTCTGTCTGTAACTGAGTCTTTCCATATGGGCTGAGGCCTCCAGCCCTTGTGCAGCAGAAAATCCTTACTATGCTTTGTTTCTAAATTATGCAGTTCTTCCCTGCCACAAGCACTATGCCACTCACATGTTAGCATTAACAAACAGGAATAAATTATTAGTAGCTACATGCTCTGAGACCTCAATGCAGTGAGTGTGAAACACCAGGGGAGGATTTGTTAATTTTCTCCTCTTTAAATAATACATGCCTAGGAATCATGGAAGAATCTTTTCAGCCTCAGAAATGAGAACGGGGGTTGAAATGACAGCTGAATCCTCTTCTGTTCTCTTATGCCCCACTCCATCTCCCATAAATATCAGAAGAGAGACTGCATATTCTGGTGAATGTAGGCCAGCTGCTGTGACGCAGGAAGGAGAATTGGGGCTTTGAGATACAATTTTTTCAAGAAGCTAAAAGTAGCTCCCAAGAACCTGCTTAGCACAACCGCCTGCCACAGCCTCAGGCAGCATTCCCATTGTCTCTATCTACCTGGAAACAAGATGGTGCTCATTTTGGCTTCACCGGGCAGGGACAGGGTTGACTAGAAGGAAATAGGCACTTTTTGTGCTAGTCTTGTTTCAAATTGTATCTCAGTTGCCACACAGTTCCTCAAATTTCAATGGAGAAATTTTTGAAACAGCAAACACTAAATTAACAAAGTGGCTAATACCCCAGCTAATATACGTCCCCTTCAATCGATACCAATTTGCACAACAAAATGACTGGGAAGAAAACAAACTGTCAATATAATAAAAAATATATATATACTCTCCTTTAACTGATAAAAAAGGTAACCCTTAAACACTTATATTTAAAGCTTCATCAGTTTTAATTCCATAAACTCATAAACCCACCACCACTGAGGAGATACTGACTCATACCAACCCTAAAGGACAGTAGAACTGCCCCCATAGCATTTCCAGGGAGTGCCTGGTGGATTTGAAGTGCTGACCTTTTGGTTAGCAGGCGCAGCACTTAACCACTACACCACCAGGGTTTCATCACTTCTCACAGTGCTGCTATAAAAGGGAAAACAGATTTCCTTGTTTGGGAATATCAGTGTAGCTTTCAGAAAGCTGGCAAAGACTCCAAGTGATGAAAATCAAAATTAGTAATAAAATAGATGGAGTTTGGTCCTCGCCTCCACTGCAAGAAATACAGACTGTAATAAAGACTGTTTACCATGTAGTTTTGTTATTTCTTAAGTGCTGCTTTTAAACATAACACATAGGAAAAGACAGGATTCCAAATTACATCAATATTAGAAACATAATACTGTACCACATCAAATTTACATGCCACCAGCACAGTTTTGGCGAGTTTGGTGTAATGCCTTACATAAACTATTGGAAGATATTTTCTAAGGGCAAATTATAAGACATATGACAGACTCAAGTGCACTATACCTAAAGCCCATATGTAAAATCACTGCATCAAAATCCCTTTATCCTTTTGCCATAAAACCTTCTGAGTCTAATCTAATGTCTGACCTGGTCAATCCCAAGCACAAACGTAATAGCCCCTAGCTATTCTTCCTCACCCCTACCTCACTTACCCCTAATCACTATAGTTACTCTGGAAATTCAGAGATGCTATGAGTTCAAAAGTAGCAGAAGAAAAAAGTTAGAGAAAGCAAAGACAGCTTGGGTCAGACCTTCAGGGCAAACAGACATAAATTCTTTTATGTTCTCCCTTCACTTTTGTCCAAAGTGTCCAAAGTTTCTCATTTCATTATGATACACTGCCATCGGTTACAGATTTACCAAGCATCACTTTTTAAAACGTCCAACTACCTCCCGGAGAATCACCAGATTATGAAGAATTTAATCAGATTGCTTTCCATTCTAACACCTATCAGAGAATAGCCACGACGTCAGGAAAATAAATGGATGGTTAAGGCTTAATAATTTGGGAATACTTTAAAACTATCTGGAAAGGGAAAGTGGACCCTTAGGACCTGTATGGCATTCTAAAAGCTCAAGGTATTGGAAAATAAATACCTGTTTTTCTAAACTGCCATGGTGCTGAGTAAGTCGGTGAACAGATCTCATGGAGGGGTGACCTGATTTGAGAACACTTTTATGCTCCTATAAAATCTATGTGCACCTTCTGGCTTTGTCCATTTCTGAGCTCATTAGTTTTCTTAGTGTACCTAGGTACATGGTTTCCCCTCTGAATTGTGACATCCTATGGCAGCACTCTGCATAACGGGCTACTGTGGGGGACAGAGAACCACATGACAGTGCTGGACCAGAAAGATGAGAAATGTCAGCTAATACTAGCTTTCCAGAGTATATGTGTAAAGCCCATAAATCTTAAAATATGGTGTGCTCAGCCTCACAAAATCCCCGATGCCTATGTAGCAACTTCCAGAATGCCTCCATTGATAAGCAGCAAGAGGAGTAATAAACATATAATTTGTGGATGTCCATTTGAGTCTGTCAACTGGTGCCTAGACTCACCCTGCCCGGACTCACCCCTAGTTTGAAGGGGAAAAGCAGATTATATATCACAAAAAGTCACATGGCACGTGACCTCCAGAGGCACATAATCCACCTTCCTGAACTAAGGGCTGAGGGTCACAGAATCAGCTACCTGTGCCCTCATATTAATCCCCCAAATAGCCACTGTGCTACATAAACTGAGCGTCAATCCTCCAAGTTAGAAGGACACCACAACTCCCCTGGTCTTTGATGGTTGTGTCAGTGGTGGTGTTGGGTGGAAGACAGCAGCAGTTATAACTGAACAAGGTCAGAGTTCTCAAATCTACTAGGGACACATGTACCCCACATTTCACACAGCGATCATCTAACCTCAAATAGAGAGGGAAGAAAAGGTAGAACTAGTGAAAGGGACCAAAAAAAAAACAAAACAAAACCCGCTGCCACCCAGTCAAGAACCCGTTGCCACCCAGTCAATTCCGACTCATAGCGACCCTATAGGACAGAGTAGAACTGCCCCAGAGGGTCTCCAAGGAGTGGCTGGTGGATTCGAACTGCTGACATTTTGGTTGGCAGCCGCAGCTCTTAATCACTGCACCACCAGGGCCCCAGTGAAAGGGAAGGAGAGGGAAAAATCAACTCCTTTTTGTTCAATTTTTCCAATGTCATTCCCATCCCAGAAACAGAAAGCAAACTTCTCCCTCCATATTATGGGCCCCCTACTCCTAGGAAACCATATTTCCATAACATTGAGGTGAACTGGCCTTTGTAGGAGAGCCCAAACACCTGAACACCACAATATGGTTTCTATAAAAAGGAGTTCCCAGACATAAACAAAAAACTGCCAGAGGGGCAGAGCTCTTTATCTGCCAAGCTGACCAAACAGGGCACAAATGATTGCAGTTATGAGAAGACTTCTCAGAAAACCAGGCACAGCATAAGCCAGGGTAGAGAAGTGCCCAGACTGAGGTGTGGCTGAAAGACTAAGGAGTCCAACAGAGACTATGGATTGTTTCTCTACCTTGTAGGGATCATTCCCCTGTATCATCCCTAGCCTCTTCCACCAAGTGATTTGGGCTAAGTATGCCTCAACTGCATGTGATAAAGACAGGGAGATGATAAAGGAGTCAGTGGCTGTCATATTTTAAAGTATCCATGAACACTTGGAGAGTTTGTTTAAAATTAAGAATCCCAGGGCCCGCCCCCAAGAGATTCTGATACAGGGGTTTCTGGACCACACTTCGGCAGACATTAGATGACTGTGAGGGCAATAAAAAGGGTAATTAGCTAGCTAGCACAGCAGCCTCAGATTCATTCTGGCGACCTAAGCTGCCCACACATTCAGCAATCCTCAGAGAGGTTACTGTAGAGGACTTCTACAGGACTGCCCACATGCACTTAAGGGAGCGCTGTGGCTCCAGTTTGGATTACACTTGTATCAGGGCAGCCCCTTGGGGCTTGGTTAGTCACCAGCTTAGTCCATGCCCCTTCACATTCAGCCTGAGTATTTAGGGAAAAATGACTTTTCTCGCTGAAAACTTTGAATTTTTGAAGCTGCACAAAAGTCTCATGGGTCTCCATGTCCTAATGCTTTTGTTTTTTATCGTAGAAGTTTTCCTCTCAGGTACCTTTATTTTTATATGAAAGACAAGAGGGAAAAGGGGTGAGTTTGCAGGCTCCTCACAAAAACTTATAACCCGAAATCAAAGCTCAGTACTTACCTAGGAGCCAGCCACAGCCTCTGTACCAAAGCAGCCCACTAACATGGCAGTTTCCTTGGAGCTTTGAAGCACCCTTTGAATGTGAGGAAAATAAAGAGCTTCCTAAATATCTTTGAACAAAGAAACTAAGTCTTTCAGACAGTGAGAAGTGATAGTCAATCCTTTTAGACCTAAAAGTAAGGAAGCATTGTCAAAATGGCATTAACAGTGGCAGAAGTCTAGAAGCACCCTAGAGTCTTAGGCTGAGACTAGAGATGGATTGGCAGAGAAACTCTGAGCAGTCCTAAATTGTTGTCTGAAGAGAGATTAAGTGATTCCCCTACGACTCCTACTGTAGGATCGTAGGGGAATCACTTAATCTCTGAGGCTCATCTTACAAATGTGTAAAATGGGGGTAATAATCCCATTAAGTGCTTGAGTGACATAAAACATTCGAGAGCTTGCTGCAAAATGTCAGCCAATAAATATTTTTATCACCGTGATTGTTATTCCTTTAACACTTTTGAAAACTGAAAGCGCAAGCAGATGTTCTACCTATTAATGACGTACTCATTAATCTTTGCTACCCTAAAGAAATCTCTTAAATGTCAATAAAACCGATCAGCCCAAAAAAACCAAACCCACTGCTGTCCAATCAATTCCAACTCATAGTGACCCTATAGGACAGAGCAGAACCATCCCATAGGCTTTCCAAGGAGCAGCTGGTGGATTCGAACTGCTGACCTTTTGGTTAGCAACTAAACTCTTAACCACTGCACCACCAGGGCTCCATAAAATTGATTAGTACTTAGTAATCAGGTATAAAAGGGCAGGGGTATTTGTGCCTAAGAAATCTAAAATTCTAATATCATCTTCTTTTATCATACATTTTTCTGAAAAAAAGAACAGAAAGTATAATATTTTTAATCACTATACTTTGTCCATCAAATGATCACAAAAAGAATGACTGAACCTTGGGGACCACAGTTTTGGGGAACATCTAGGTCAACTGGCATGACATAGTTTATAAAGAAAATGTTTCACATCACACTTCTGGTGAGTTGCATCTGGGGTCTTAAAAGTTTGTGAGCACCCATCTAAGATACATCTACTGGCCCCATCCCATCTGGAGCAACGGAGAATGAGAAAACCAAAGACACAAGGAAAACATTAGCCCAAAGGACTAAAGGACGACATGAACCAGAGACTCTACTAGCCTGAGACCAGAAGAACTAGACGGTACCTAGCTACCACCAATGACCACTCTGACAGGAATGGCAAAAGAGATTCCCAGACATAGTAGAAGAAAAACGTAGACCAGAATTTAAATTGATGAAAAAAAAAAAAAAAAAGACTTACTGGTCTGATAGAGACTGAAGAAAGCCCCAAGACTATAGTCCCCGGACACTCTGCTAACCCGTAACTGAAACCATTCCCAAAGCCCACTTTACAGACAAAGATTAGACAGGCCTATTAAACAAAAACAAAAAACACATGAGGAACGTGCTTCTTAGTTTAATCAAATATATGAGACCAAAAGGACAACTCCTGTCCAATAGCAAAATGAAAAGTCAGGAAGGAACAAAAGAACTGGTCAAATGGACACTGGGAACCTAGGATAGAAAGGAGGAGTATGCCGTCACATGGTGGAGATTGCAACTAATGTCACAAAACAATATGTGTATAAAGTTTTGAATGAAAAATTAAGTTGAGCTATAAACTTTCACCTAAAGCACAAAAACAATTAAAAAAAAAAAAGTGACTGGCCATCTTATTTACATGACAGAGAACATGAGTATGAAACTAGAAAGCAAAAAAATTTTGGAAATTTAGCATTATGACAAGAGACTGTATGTGAAACCATCCACAGCTCATCTGTGCCTTCCAACCATCAGCATCTTTTTAGTAAAAACTCTCTTACCAACCTTCTCTAACCCAGCCTTCACTTAGCCAACTACTGCAACAGCCAATGCTCTTCATCCGCTCCACAAAACATACAGAGTGATGCCCCCACGGGAGGCTCCCGGGAGGCTGCCCTCCAGGCTACCTGTGCACCCCCATTCCCACCAGCTGAGCTGGGTGCCCCAGTTCCCAAACCTTTTATGCCAGTGGTACTTGCTATTGAGATTATATAATTTAATTAAATATCAATGTAAATTACAGAAATTTGTGAGCCAACAGAGTGATTGTATCTACTTGGAAACCAAGACTGTATCTGATTGGAAACCAAACTTAAGAGTTTGGTAAAGATAAATGACTAAAAATATTCCTATCAAGTTAAGAATGGGTAAACAACTAGGGGAAATCTTAAAATCCTAGAAGTCTTCACTGAGGTTGCTTCACAAGCATCTTTCAATACTTTCTCTAATGAAAAAACTGGAATTGGGAAGTAAGGAGAATGCATTATTGGTGTGGTTTATGCAAAAAGCTCAGGAGGAACTCCAACCAGCAGCTGCAGACTTCATGGAAGATCTTACCCTAGATCAAAAGATGGGCGAGTGAAGTTTTCTATCTGAGCAAAATCCTTTAATCATCTTTTTATGACTTCCTGCTTTAACCACTCTTTATATTTAAAGATCCTGATAATAAAACATGTAAAGTTTTTCTGCTTCTCGAAACCAGTCTCCCAGAAACCAGGTAAAGTCTATATCTCTTAAAAACAAACTTCTTTAAAAACCTGAATACCATTTTAGAGAAATGTTTGGCATCTTCAATAATATGCAAGAGCTGTCTAAAGGAATAACAGCAGGGAAAAGTGAAACATAAAAAGATAGCAGGCCAAAGTATAATGAAAATGAGAAAGATGAAGGCACAAATCAAAGGAAGGCATGGACAAGGGAAATGCACAGGACTAAAACCAAACTGGACATTGAGAAAGGCAAAACTCACATGCTTAAAAGCCAACTCAGTGACTTGAAAAACAAACATGAGAAAATTAAGCAGGAATTAAAAACTTGGGTTCTGAAAAAAATACTTAATCATACAGGGAAGTGCTCATAACGTGATTGTCTTGTAAGTTTATTTTATTTGTATTTTTAGAAAAAGTAATATATCCAAAGGCAACAAATGGGTAAATATTTAAAACTGAGTCTCCCTCACACCCCTTTTCCTTCAGTCATCCATTCTCCACCCCAGAGGCAATCACTGTTAATAGCTTCTTCTACATCCTTCCAGGAAACAGTCTACACGTACAAGCATGTGTATATATAAACATCGTAATATAATTTCAGATATTTAAGATACAAATATCAAAATTTAAGATACAAAGTTATATATACACACAATATATACATAAATAAAATAGGGCTTTAGTATTTAAAGACATTGTATACACAAAAGAAAAAAAAAAGGCCACAGGAAATTTATCAAATATTATCAGTTGCTAGGGAGACCCTGGTGACCCTGGTGGAATAGTGATTAAGAGCTACAGCTGCTAACCAGAAGGTCGGCAGTTCAAATCCACCAGGCGCTCCTTGGAAACTCTATGGGGCTGTTCTACTATGTCCTTTAGGGTCACTATTGAGTCGGAATCAACTCAATGGCAATGGGTTTTTGGCTAGGGAGACAGCATTACCAGTGATTTCTATTTTGTCTTTGTGTCCTTCTATATTGTCTAGAGTCTATGCAGTAATCAAATATTGTTGTAGTTAGAAAACACGTTAGACATTAACAGCTAAGGTAAACACAAATTGACAGGCGAAGAGTATATCTAGATGCACGTTAACTTCTTAGAATAAAAAAGCATTTCCTATACAGAACACTCAAGATACATTCTAAAGGTCTCCCCAGAAGGATAAATCTGGAAATGCTATAATGCATTTTTACTGTACGTGTAAATGTACATACAAAACAAGTTACTTACTCAATATAAAACGTGCTACACAAATGTAAACATTGCTGTTGACACGCAGACGTAACTCCAAAATTTAACTTACACATTGTTTCCTTGACAGTATTTAATCAAGCTTTGTGTACTGCCCTTCATATTCTAAGACATGGATTAGTGATTGCTCTTCAGAAAAACAAATAAAAGAGGCAAATTGGTAATAAAATATCTAGAGAGCCTTAGGCAGACCCCTGCATGGCAATCAATTTATCCAACAAGCAAGCAGCCTGTGCTCTCCTATTTCAGGACTTTGCTAGGTAAAGAGGATACAAAGATGGAGGAGGCAAAGCAACTGCCTCAAACAGCTCTCACAGTGGGCGCTACAAAAACCATGGCCAGCATTCAAGGAAAGAGACTATTTTTCCTCAGGAGAACTGGCACAGCTCCATTCGGAGCAAGATCAGAAGTACAACCTTGCTCCTCACCCCTACCTCACGGGACTCATCTAATGGCAGGCCTCTAGCTGGGTCCCCAGAAGGACCAACTGCCCAGTTTGACTTGGTATGCCCTCTCTGAGCCCCACAGGACCTTGAAAGACCGGGGGAAAATGTTTACCAACTGGAGCAGGCAGAAGCAGTTAGTGAAGTTCCATTTGTCCTTGAGCTAAAAACTAGGAGTTCTTCACTGCTAGAGACAGGAGATAGGGAGAAACAGGGAGACGCCAGGACTGAACAGGCACTCCTCCTCCTCCCAGGGCACACACATACAACTCCACCTCCAGTACGGTTCCTATCCTCTGTTCAAAATACCCAGCTAACAAGACCCCCAGAAAGTCTTTGTCCACCATCGCAAAACTACCTCACAATTCCACAGGTACCATTTATTGGAAATGAATTCCATCCAAAGTCATATTTGCACAGCATGAAGTAGGGATGGCAAAAATAACTGCGCTGCTTTTCAAACAGCAAGTCAAATCAGAAGCCCCTAAAGAGTAATTATATGAAATACAAAGCTGGCTACATGACAGGTCTGATCTGTAGTGGCAGTTCACATTCTCCTGTTGCTACTTTCTTTTTAAAAACAGGCATGCCACAAACAATATGTGGGAACTCAAAAAGAAAAAGCAAATGGGAACAGCAAGGGAAAGGAGACTCCACAGGGCCTCACACCTCATACCTTGTTTTGCTCAAGTCCAGGTATGCATCTTTGGAGGCTCTGAAACCTGATTAGTTGCCACATTCAGGGTAGACCCCTCTCTAGGGAACAAACTCACTTTACAGTAACCATAAGATCTATATGAGACCTGTACACACAGAATGCCAATGTATTAATTCACTGGGAAAACTCTGTCAAAGAGTCTAGACGCTTAACGGGGCCAAGTGCATTTTCCTTCTGTAGGCACATCACATGGAAAGCAAATAAGAGAACTACAGAGGAAACCTGCTGTTTCCACCAGTCCAAATCCAGTCTGCTTTATTCTAATAACAAAATTTTACTTTTGGGAACTACTTTTCCCCCAAGAATCTGTGGTTTAAATGGCTAGGTGGGCACGTGTCTGAAGACAGGCTGGTCCTAAGATTGAAATTCCTACAGAAATTGGTTCAGAGATTACTGTTGTTGTTGCTAGTTGCTTTTGAAGTCAGCTCCACTCACAGCACAAGGAAATGCTGCCCAGTCATGAGCCATCTTCACAATTGTTGGTATGCTGGAGTCCATTGTCCAGGTTCCCATGTGTTTTGAGTGCTTTCCAACCTGGGGGAACTCGATTTCCAGCACTAATCAAACAATATTTTGTTGTGACCCATAGGGTTTTCATTGACTAATTTTAGGACGTATCGCATTGAACAAATCTGCTACAAAAGACCTCTTTAAAGTGTTCAAAAACAAAGATGTCATCTTGAGGACTAAGGTGCACCTGACCTAAGCCATGGTGTTTTCAATCACCTCATTTCTGGACAATGAATAAGGAAGACGAAGAAGAACTGATGTCTTTGAATTATGGTGTTGGTAAAGAATATTGAGTATACCACGGACTGGCAAAAGAACAAACAAGTGTCTTGGAAGAAGCACAGCCAGAATGCTCCTTAGAAGCAAGGATGGCGAGACTTCACCTCACATACTTTGGACGTGTTATCAGGGGGGACTAGACCCTGAACAAGGACATCATGCTTGGTAAAGTCAGCAAGAAAGAAGACCCTCCACGAGATGGATTGACACAGTAGCTGCAACAACAGGCTAAAACATCATAACGATTGGTGAGGATGGCACAGGACCAGGCAGTGTTTCGTTCTGTTGTGCACAGGGTTGCTATGAGTCGAAATCAACTTGGTGGCACCTAAGACCAAAACAACAATTTTAGAAAGTAGATTACCAGGTCTTTCTTTCACTTAAAGCTGTCCACCATGTGTGACCCTGCTAGTATTTGAAATGCTGCTGGCATAACTTCAAGCATCAAAGCAACACCCAAGCCACCGCAACTCAACAAACTGACAGACATGTGATGTGGTTTAGAGATAATCCCACTGTTACATAAATGAGCCAAAGATGGCCCCAAATTGTTTACTTCTCCATAGCAAGCTGAGGCCCATTAGCCCAAAAAAACCCCATCAGTGCCAAACTCAAATTTTTACATACTCAAGTGTATTAAAAATATCCCATAAAAGCAGATTTTTAGATACTTAGATCCTGCTTGCTTTACATATCCTACAAAACTGCACCCAACATCTGCTAGCCCTGTTGCTGTTATTGCTGTTAGCTGCCATCAAGTCTATCCTGACTCATGGCAACCCCATGTGTTACAGGGTATAACTGCTCCATAAGGTTTTCTTGGCTATGATTTTAACAGAAGCAGATCACCTGGGCTTTTCTTCTGTAGTACCACTGGGTGGGTTCAAACCACCTACCTTTCGGTTAGCAGTCAAACACAAATCATTCGCGCCACCTAGGGACCTTCTGCTAGACCTAGATAAGATAAAATCTTAGAGTTACAAGAACCCTTGGATGCTGTTGTCCTTCAGAGCTCTCTAATTTAGAGACTCCCCACCTAGCTGCAGAAGGACATCCAGTAGGGATGCGTAAGCTTCCTCCACCCTTGTCCTCTTTCCCAGGGGTTTCTAGGCCTTTCTCCCCCTCTGGTAGCTCACAAGGCCACCTGCCTCTAGAAGACCACCTGCTGTGGTGGACCACCCCCTGCATGCAGCTGTCAATGCGTTGGTCCCAATAAATAACTTGTTGTACAATGCTGCTATCTCACAGTCCTATCTGTTTCTGTGATCGGTCTTGAATTCCCTGGAACTCACCACACCCATAACTCAGGTGAGACACAATCATGGAACTTTTGCTAAATTGTGAGGATGTGAGCTGAGAAATGCAGAGACACCTCAGTGAGAAAGCATAAGTGAAAATGAAGCCAAAAGAGGTAAGCAGAACTGAGAGACGGAAAGGTTGCCTGGCAACATCGTTTAACATCTGAATCAAACCACACTTGAGGCCAGTATATCCCCTGACCTTTTCAATCAGGAGAACCAATAAATTTCATTTTTTGTATAAGCCACTTTGAGTGGGTTTCTATCTCTTGCAAACAAAAAGAAGTCCTCATTAATAGAAGAAAATTTTTGTAGGTAAAATGGAATTGGACTAGGCAGAATTTGTAATAAGATTTGAATGTTGAGTCAGCATTAGTTTAAAGTAGCTTACTGCAATTGTACCTACACCAGCAAAGGTCAATGCTCATCTCTACGCTTCCTTCTGTGTGTCAACATCTGACCAATCCCACTTACCAATGACACATTCTCTCTTAAACCACACTCGAACATTCAATCAGTGTGCCAGGTCATTCATCTTTGCTCCATTACACAGTGACTTTAAAATTTAACTCTCAGAAGGAAATCACATTTCCTTTGTTCCCAAGTTCTTAAGGGAATACATCACTGGATCCCAAGTACAGAGAGTAATCGAAAACCACTTAATAGATTATTAAATTCCATGGCGCCCAACAGAACTCATAAATTCTCCAAATTAAATCCAATGAAACCTACTTCCTTCCAGTAAATTGTGCCATCAAAAATATCATTTACCTAATAGCAAAATGACATACTCACCAGTGTCCAAGTATTAGGATGTATCGATAATATTTTCAATTAAGGCAAACACACAGCTCGTATACTTTGATTAAAGTGGGTCTTTAAACCTGTATTATTGATGTACAGGAGCTGCTTAGGCTGACTACTATAAGGAATTCACAGAACAAGGCAAAAACGGACATCTCTAAGCTTAGCTCCTATTGCATCTAAATTTCAAAACGTTTCATGCAAATAAAGGCTGCAGTATATTACTTATCTTCTTCCTTTCAGGTATAAATCCTGGCTATGTTAGATTCTTTGAGAACCTCCCCCTAGCACCACTTCCCAGCTCCCCGTCCTAACTGACCCATGTCCCAGAGAGAAGCGAACAGTTGGTTCTACTCATACTGTTGTCGTCATCTGCTTACATATCTCCCCCCACTAGACTGAGCTCTTTGGATGACTTGACGACTAGTCTAGCACAATGTCTGGCAGACATTCTATAAACATTCCTTGAGTGGATTTAATTAACTACACTTGTCAGAATTTTACCACAATATCTGATTTGTGATCTTGATGTCACCATTTGGCTTCAAGCATCAAGGAAAGTATCGGAGAGAAGTCTAAGCAACTTGGAGTCCATCCTCCCTTCAAAAACAAAGGGTCCAGAAACAGTTTCTCCTAAGTTTTCAACCTTTGTGAAAGATATCCTGCAACCCTGGGTACAACTATCTGTGTCAGGGAGTGGTGCCTGATCTTAAGCTGTCAGCTCTAGACAAAAATGGAAAGACCACCAGCCTTCAGGGTGGCCAGCCATGAGAGTTTGATCCAAGGAGAGATAAAAATGCATTGGAGAGTGAGTAAGCAACTCTATGAAATCCTTTGTCAGAGCATTGGAAAGTAATTTGTACCAAACTGTTATACAATAGGATAAGGAAAAAAAAAAAAAAAAAATCAAGGGACATATAGAGAAAAGGTAAAAACAGAAGTCCTGAAGAAGGATAAGCCAAGAACAAACAAAAGCTCCAAGGATTCTAGAAGGAAGTGTATCAGGCTGGAGAGAGTACAGGGAAAAGACACAGCAAGAAGCTAAATATAAGCGAAGTACTATAGCTACTGTTATGCTCCCTGAAACTTCCTTTATAATACTTCAGCATAGCAACACTAAAGAGGCAGCCATTATAAGTTTTTCAGTCATCCTTACCTCTAATAAAGAGTAAAGGTTGTCAATTATCAAAATGAACATTAAAAATGGGTTTTTTATTGTTGAAATTTGAGATGTTCAAGACTTATGACTTGTCTAGAAATACTTCAGGGGCACCCCACCATTGCATGAAGGGGTACAATCTATCAAGTTCACGAGGCTGAACTCCAGAACGTGACCTCAGGCTAGATTCTGCCCTCGGCCACTTATTTGGAAAGATTCTGGTTGTCCAATGCCAGCTATAAGCTTAACTGAATCCTGCCTCTATGATATTATCATATTTGCCCCCAGTGAGCCTCTTAGGCCAAGTGTGGAACACCGAAAAGGACAGAGAGCTACACTTTATTAAACTTACAAAACTGATTGCATGCATATTTTTGTGCCCTCTTACAAATAAATATTTGATTTCATATCTGGAGGTGGGGAAAGACCTATACTCCTCATGTACCTCTAACTACTGGAGGTAAATCATTTGGGGGTACAGGCTCAGGTGCTATTACACAGAAACCCGGGGAAAAAAGTGGCTTAAACAAGAGCAATATTTCTCTGTAACATTACATTTAACAGTCCAGAGGTAGTCAGTTCAGGCTGATAGGGCTTTCACTTTAAGCTCCAAGGTGGCTATTTCCATTCTCAGTGTCTCCCAGTCAGCAGGAAAAGGGAAGAGAAATGAAGGGCATATACCCTTCCCCACTGGCTAGACTTTAGTCACATGATCATGCATGCAAAAAAGAAATTTGTCTCTACACCAGCAATAGAGGGACAACTGAGTGGAATTACACTATAATACATTATTTGGGGCCTTCCTCCCTGTGTAGCTCCCATCACCTGAGGAAACTTGAGGGTGGTCTCTTCTCAGCATGCGTGAGTTTAATATAGGAATGCAACTCACTGCTTAAATAACACCCATAAGAAATCCACTATGAAGTCATTACACAAAATAGATGTTTACAAAAAAAAAGAAAAGGAAAGAAAAAGAATAGCCAAGGCTCTGAAAGATAATTAGATAGCTATTATATTAAACAAAAGCTGGATGACCTAAGAATAAACCACATTCTTGCTCCTAGCCTTCGTCAATCACCTTAATTAGAGATTCCTGAGTCGCATGGGAAACATGGCTGTCCCTGCTCTACTTTGAAAAACCCCAAAAGAGGTCAATGTAATAAGTAAAGCCACTGATTAAAAGATAAAATAAAATTATTATCAGTCTTCCAAACTTAGAAGTTGACCTTTAAATCCCAGATCAAAGAATGCATACTCAGATTGTAGCCATTACATCCTTTAAAAATTCCTTTTATTGAAAAATATAACACAGAAAAAGCATAAGATATTAATATACAGTTAAAAAGAGCCCTGCATGCCCCTCTCTGACCACAAATTCTTTCCTTCCCAAGGAGGTATCACAAGCTGTACTTTTAGGAAAATCACTTCCTTGCTTTCCTTCACAGTTATACCCATTGCCGAGGAGTCGATTCCAACTCATAGCAACCCTATAGGACGGAGCAGAACTACCTCACAGAGTTTCCAAAGCTGTAATCTTTATGGGAGCAGACTACCACATCTTTCTCCTGCTTCATAGTTATACCACTTCTGAATGCATCCGTAAACAATATAGTTTAATTTTACATGTTTCTGAACTACCAAAACCAAACCAAACCCATTGCTGTCAAGTTGGTTCCAACTCCATGCAAGTGGAATTATACTCAATATATCATTGCGGATCTTCTTTCGCTCAACATGTTTGTAAGATTCATCCAAGTGTTTGCGTTTTAAAATGGTTTTCAAAGAATATTCCCTTAACCTAAGTCCAATTTAGTTGATCAAAACTAGATTTTCTCAGATTTTTACCAGTCTCACCCACCCCCACATCCTTCAATGTCTACATCAAAGTTAGATCTATACGCTGAAACCACTCTAAAACTTACTTTTAATAGTTTCTTTTTCCCCCTTCCAAAAAGCATTTTTTGGTTGAAAGCTTCTATCTATGTAGACAGATTACAATATGAAGAATTTTCTTCACGCTACCTTCATAGACGTTTCCCCCAGAAAATCTGAAAAACAAATGATACTCAAAGGAATGTATATGTACCAATAGACTATTACCTGGTATGTTTCAGGCAGTGCTATAATACTCCAGGTTGATCTGATCCATGGGTTATTTCTCAAGAGGTATGTGGATCACATGGTAAAGGTTACGTGCTTGGCTACTAACTGAAACGTTGGCAGTTTGAGTCTACCCAAACGCACCTTGGAAGAGTTCTAGCAATCTACTTCTGAAAGGTCACAGCCCCTGAAAACCCTATGGAGCGCAGTTCTACTCTGACACGTTTAGGGAGTTGGAATTGGCTCCTTGGCAACTGGTCTGCATTTATGGTTGGTTGACAGGCTTTACTGATTAGCAGAAGACCTTAAAGGTAAAACAACAATGTAATTGGCTGAGCTACCCTCACTTTGGAGACTTGCCTAATTCTTGTTGGGTTTTGCTCTTTTGTGAATTCAATGTGAGATTTGCTCAGCTGAATTGTTTCAGTATTCTGAAACTGCCTTCTTGCTTACCTTTCTGAATTGTATTTCAGTTTGCAACCTCAGGCACTAGTTTGGTTAACTCATCTGCTAATTAATACACTGAATGTGCACTGAGGTAGACTTTGATCTTTGGCTCAGTATTCTAAGCTTTGATCCTGGTCTTGGCCGATACCTTGGATCCTAATCCTCTATCCAGATTTCACTTCTAGGTCCTGATGTTTAGTTTTATTCTCTGATTCCAACTGAAGTGTAAGCTCTAACAAGGGTCTGACTTCCCTACAAAATGAACCCCAGTTGGAAAGGTATCACTCTATATATAGAGTGATAAACATACCTTCTATGTTTTTTTGCCAACCATGTCTCCCCTCCCCCATCATGAGGTATTTTCATAAGCACTCTAGGCTAATTTTTTTTCACAGCAGCATGTAAAAAAAAGTCGCACAGTAGTGCTTAGGACTTCAACTGGGGAGGGTGCTGTTGGCAAACCAATATAAAAGGCACATGTTATTTGCATAAAAATATGGCATCCCTATGAAGCAGAAAGGAGCTAAACAAAAAGGGGATTAAAAAATTATTATTGATTCTCGCTGAAAGTTCTTCTTTAAGAAAACAATTTTTCTTTTGAGCGTGAATTTTTAGTCTCTATAAATGTTATTAGGAAAAAAAGAAAGTCACCCGTATTTCTAATATTCAGAAATAACCACTGTCAACATTTTGACATACACCCTTCCAAACTTTTCTTTTTTACTCACATATTTACACAGGTAAATAGATACAAATAATATTTTTTGACTAGCTTTACTGCCTTAAAAATATATCGTAGAGACCATCTCATGGCAATAAAGTTTTCTTTACAGAATCATTTTAACGGCAAAATAGAATTCCATTGTAAGAATATGGCATAATTTTCTAGGCATCTATTTAAATAAACTCTTTCAGGAAAGTGTATGCTTAATCAATGAAAACATTCACTTCTTACCTTCTGCCTTGGCAATTTGTCATAGCCTAAGACCAAATACAGTCAACTTTAACAAGAGGCTAAAAGAACCTTAGTTACACCCAAGAAGATTAATGCCTAAAAGCAATTTCTAATAAGATCAATAAAGGTCTTTAACTTATGCCTTTTTGTGGCATGGAGGCAAGGCTGTGCTACACATTCAAATATCCAATTATGATGAAATCTAAGTGCCTTTTTGCCTAATAAAAATTCCACTGTCTCCAAGTATAACTAGGAAATTAAATGAAGTCCAAATGTTCTCATCTCCATCACAAGCGACCACATAAACAGCTCCACTGGCTGAATAAGTTAAGAAGGAACCAAAGACATGCAATACCTAAGGAACCAAAAAAAAAAATCTCACAATGAAAACAGCTAAGAGACACACCCACCTCATTTTATTAGGAACAAACACAATAACTCTTACAGCCAAGGACAGAGGTGGAAAGGAACCTAAGCAGGAAAAATACAGTAAATAGACTCTTCTATTTTTTTTGCAAACATGTGTGTGAGACTTTAAAAGATCAAAACATAAAGCTATTGCTGAAAAATGACAATCTATAGAAAACACAACTATTTTGAATCATTCCAAACTTTAGGAAGTGGAAAGACTAATATTTATAGACACCACCAATCAAAAGTTGGCTTCTGTTTACTGCTAAAACTCTATTCCAGATGATAACTCAAAACACACAAATGCCAGATTTAATATGCCTCTCTATATATGTGTAATTTTTCCCCACATATATTAGATAAAGTAAGAGTCACATCTCTGCAGCACTATATAGTTCCCAGTCATCTAAATTGGCCCAGGTGGACCAATGAGCAACATCATGCTAAACGGAGAAAATACTGAAGCTGTCAAGGGTTTCATTTTACTTGGATCCACAATCAACGCTCATGAAAGCAGCAGTCAAGGGATCAAATGACATATTGCATTCGGTAAATCTGCTGCAAAAGACATCTTTAAAGTGTCCAAAAGCAAAGATGTCACTGGAGGACTAAGGTGCACCTGGCCCAAGCCACGGTGTTTTCAATCATTTCATACGTATGCAAAAGCTAGACAATGAATAAGGAAAACCAAAGAAGAATTGATGCCTTTCAATTATGGTGTTGGCGAAGAATATTGAATATACCACGGACTGCCAAAAGAATGAACAAACCTGTCTCGGAAAAAGTACAGCCAGAATGCTCCATAGAAGCAAGGATGGTAAGACTTTGTCTCAGGTACTTTGTACACGTTATCAGAAGGGACCGGTCCCTTGAGAAGGACATCATGCTTGGCAAAGTAGAGGGTCAGTGAGAGAGGAAAACCCTCAATGAGATGGACTGACACAGTGGATACAACAATGGGCTTAAGCATAACAATGATTGTGAGGATGGTACAGAACTGGGCAGTGTTTCATTCTGTTGTACATAGGGTTGCTATGAATCAGAACCAACTCCATGGCACATAATAACAACATCATAACAAGTCATCTAAATATGGTATCTGATAAGTTTGTTTAAACGGTCAAACATGAGTGTAAATTTCTTTTAGAATGGAGAAGTACAAGAGAAACTCCCTGATTTGGAAGAGAATCAATATGAGCTGAAAATTATACTACATTTTGAGGAAACAGAATTTCAGTCATGCATTCTTTCCACAAACCTCTGCAATCTTACCTGAAAATCCAAACCTTGCCTTCTTCAAGAACTTCCTTCATGCTGTATTCAATAATTCTCAGTTTTCATTCTTAATTTTCTTTTCCTAGCATTCCTTATCATTGACCATCAATCTTTCTTAACAGTTCTCGACAATACACCATCCTAAATTACTTCTCGCCCTTCTCTTCCCTATCTTGGTTAAGTCAAACACTCTCAGAGCCTAACAGGAGATGGCACAGCAACAGGCCCTACAGATAAAAAGGGAGCAAAGCTTGCCCTGTCCTTGAGGAGAGAGACACAGGAAACTAGTATTTCAGCCCAAAGTGGTAAGGATTATGAGAAAGATATGGCCAACCTGACCTGAGAGTACTAGGGAGAGATATTTAAAGCATAAAACAGACTTGAGCAGTGGTCAGAGGTAACGTGGAAGATGTGATGCTGACCAACAAGACTTATACCAGAACACATTTACATTCTGCAAACAAAGTAACCCTCAGCTGCCTAGAAATCCTACAAGATTTTTCCTAG
The DNA here is from genome assembly GCF_024166365.1 of Elephas maximus indicus. Taxonomy (NCBI): domain Eukaryota; kingdom Metazoa; phylum Chordata; class Mammalia; order Proboscidea; family Elephantidae; genus Elephas; species Elephas maximus. The sequence goes on from NC_064824.1 coordinate 94,915,480, forward strand.
ATAATTCTCTGGTCCACTTCCATGACAACTTTTCTTACTGTTCCACTCTCAAAATTTCCAGACAGCCTCTATCGGTCTCATTTACAGCAGATGACCTAGCTTCCAACTTTAGAAAACAGAAGGCACAGTCCATTAGCAGAGTTATTAAGAGATGAAGCACATAGAGCAGGGAGGACAGTACCAAAGAGTTCTCTTAGTGTTCCCTGAACTACCAGCTCAGTTCCTGTCATGATCATTTTGAGAGATGCCAAGTAAATCTTTCTTCTCCCCTTCTTCCCTATGGTCCCTTAAGTGTCTCAGCTCCTCTGTCACAGTACCTGACTCCCTCTCAATCTTCTGGCCCAGAGTCTCCATAATTTGTTTTGACTGGTTTTCCTGCAGTGGAGCAGGTCAGGACTTAGTGAGGAGGTGGGGCCTTCCTGTCCAGAGAAGCAAAAGAAAGGAACTTTCAGGTCCAGGCTCAGACTGAAGTCTCTAGGACCCTCTTAGCATAACCCTAGAACACAAAGAAGCTTCCAAATCTCCATTCTACCATACCAAAACTGTTTGCATTAACCACATTGGTTAGGACCCCAGAGAGGGATGGTTGTACCCCAAAGCCCCAGAAAGGCTGAGTGTGGTAGGACTGAAGGGAAGAAAATCCTATCCTCTCTCACATGCTTTTATGTTTTCACTGTAACTGCTTTATAGGGATCAAATTTAAGTAAGGCACAAGCAAACAACTGTTTTTGTCAGTCAAGAGATAATGTAGTTCACGTACAATGGTCCTTCCCCAGAAAAACCATTTTTACTCAAATTGTGCTCAAAAGTACGGATTACCTACATAATTTGACTACACCTGGAAGAGGTTTTGGAACTCAGCTAATCTAAGTTTCAGGCTAGTGAACAAAAGTAAAAAAAAAAAAAAAAAAAACCGTAACTTTCCACCTCCATATTAGCTGCATGTACTGGGACTCTTGAGTTCATTCAGCAAATACCTACAAAGCACCTATCACACATCGGATACTGCAGCAGGCTCTGGGTACACAGTGGAGATGGCCATTGCTTAGAGGCTACTGAGGAAACAGACAACAAACAAGTGAACATGGCCTTACAAATGGTAAGAGGTACCTGCACTACCCCGTCAACAAAATTATACTTCTAGGCACTGACTGACTTCCATCAGCCTCCTTCGCAGGATTAAGCACTAACCAAGGAGACACACTTGAAAATCAAAGCCAGTTTTTTGTCTAGGAGACATATGCATTTAAACTCTGATTTGAAAAAACAACTGTCTGGAGAAATTTTCAGGTGGATGATTTACTAAACAAAAGAGGCTTCTTACAGATAGAGCTTTATGTTTAATCAAATTGATCTCCCACATACTACATGAGTTTTTAACCAAAGACACCTTAACTTGAGCCATTTATAACATCTAATCCTGGGATGGGCAATCCACAAAAATCCCCAGAGAACAAATGTATATGCTAAAATATCATTTCCACGTAACCAATAAAAAATTCTTCATTCAGTAACCTTAACATCTCACTCAAACAAAATGACCCAAATCTCAACTAGCTAGTCAAGCAGCTGTTCACCAAGGAGGGTGTTTCCCCAAGAACTGGAGGTTCTACAGTGGGGGAAGAACCGTTTAAAAAGGATTTCTTAACCACAATGGCAGAAAACGAGCAACTCCGAATTTATACATATTGATTTGTCTCTTCTCCGTGACTTTTCACGGTTCTGGGAACTTGACAAATGGCTCAATCATCTATCAAAAACCTGGAGAACCATCTGCCAGCTGAAGTTCATCTGAAGCCCAGAGACCTAAATCAAAGAGGGAGGGCACAGTCAGACAGAGGGCCACAAAAGTGGACTCAGGCATACCAAAGACCACGAAGACAGCGCAGAACTGGGCACTGTTTCCTTCTGTTGCACGTGGGGCTGCTATGAGTTGGAGTTCAGTAAAAACATGTGCCTCACACCTCCCAATATCTAGGTTTTGCATACAAAGGGAAGCAAACTACTGCCTCAGGCCGCTTTCTAGGGCTGCTGGGAAACTGTTCTCTTATGTCACATATACCTTTTTTCTTGCAGCAATTCTACTATAATTTGCATCAATTATACATCTCAGCATGCAGTATGACTGGAGGCAATTCAGTGCAAAACTATGAACTTGATTGTGGGAGCAGTTTAGCTTAGAAGAACAATGTTATCAGTAGGCTCTGTGGTTTGCAAAATTGCTGGCTTGGAAATTATTTGTAGTATGTTCAGATCATCCTCATAAAACGATAACCTGGCCAAGGAACAAGAAAATCCCGGTTTTGGACAACAAATCCATAGTCAATAAAGACCACAGTAACACAGAGCTGGCTCAGGGCTGTGCACAGGACTCAGCCTTGCAGCTTAAAAGGCCTAAACCCCCCCGCCCCCCAAAAAAAAATAGTTGCCGCTGAGTTGATTTCGACTCATAGCAACCCTACAGGACAGAGTAGAACTGCCCCATAGGGTTTCCAAGGGGTGCTCTGTGGATTCAAACGGCGGACCTCTTGGTTAGCAGCCGCAGCACTTAACCACTACACCAGATCACCAAGAAGAAGGATAAGTGTGGTATACATCAAGAATGAACAGATTTACTCTCATTTAAGACTAAGTAAAGAAGAAACTCTATGGGGCAGTTCTACTCTATGCTATAGGGTCGCTATGAGTTGGAATCGCCTTAACAACAACAGGTTTTTTTTTTTGTTTATATATATATAAAACATAAGAAGCACTGGTGGCACAGTGGTTAAGCGCTTGGCTGCTAACCAAAAGGTCAACACCTCAAACCCACTGGGAGAAAGATATGGCAGTCTGCTTCCATAAAGATTACAGCTTTGGAAGTCCTATGGGACAGCTCTACTCTGCCCTATAGGATCTCTCTAAGTCGGAATCGACCCAACGGCAATGGGCTTGGGCATATAAAACATACAGGTATATGGAGACATAGAAGACTGAGAAGATGTCCTAAAATATTATCATCAGTTATCATCAGGCAGAGAGTTTACAGTGATTTTTATTTTCTTTACCTTATTATTTCACATTTTCCACAATGAACATTTTTACTTTTGTAATCAGAGATAATCTAATAACAAAAACCTAATAATAACTAACACTGTTACTATAAACTGTGCTTAGTCCGTGCCAAGCACCTGTCTAAACACTTCATATATATGTATATATATATTACCTCATTTAACCCAATGAGGTAGGTACTAATTCTATGTAGTAGGTACTATTATTATTCCCATTTTACAGATGAATAAATGTTATTTAAACAAAACAAGAAAACATTCTTCACCAGTAGTTTTCTTAAATTTGATTAAAGTTATCTTTCTATCATTTTCGAAACAGCAAGCCCTTAAAGTTAAAAATAATCACAGCACTGCATCTAAGTCTGAAGTCAGAGCTTCCAAGCTGTGGGCTATGGGTTCATTTTCAGGCAGGAAAAGAAAGGACGGGGACTATACTACAATCAAATATTTGCAGTTAAAACACTGACAAATGAGGGATTTTGTGTCACACCTCCCAGTTTCCCAAGGTAAGGACAGTTTTCAGTTTGGCTATAGACCCTTGCATTGAAAGCTATACCCTTCCCAATTTGTAAAGAGAAATTTTCTTTCTAGGGGATATTGCTTTTAAGTATTATACAAGCATACTTTTTTAAACCAAAAGATTGTGTTTCATAGCTTTCCTCACAGAATTCCACATACTGCAACCATTTCACGTGATTAATTCACCAAAACCCTTTTCACCACATTAACGTTATTGCTTTACCTATACCCTCTTTTTGCTGAGTGTGACTGACATGTTGGAATATCCACTGTGTAGGATGGAATATTCTCAGCTTTCTGGACCTGTAGTCCCTGCTGGCTATAATCCAGCTGATGAATCTGCCCAGGTTGAAAGTGCTATGCCTCTGAAGGCCAATATCTGCCACAGTCCACAGTGCCAGTAACAGTGAGGTTGCTTGCCTGGCAAAGAATCAAAGGGAAATATATTTAATGGGCAAAACTATCAGAAATTATTTAAATTTCCACTAAGCTTAGCTGGGCAAGCATGAAAAAAACTGGTAAGAAATTATTTAATATACCAAATTTATATAATAATGTGTAGTTTCTGGACTGTTTATGCGGAGAAGAGGGGGGACAGAAATTACCATTCACCGGGTACCTACTCTACACCACGCATTGTATTAGGCTCTTAATACATTATCTCATTAAAGCCTCACCACAACCCTGGGCAGTATTAATTATCCCTCCTTTTAGGATTATGGAATTTGAAAATCAAAGATTAAATAACTGCTGTTGTTGTTAGCTGCCATCAAGTTGCTCCTCCCACCGCCCACCAACTCATGGTAATCCCATGCACAAAACGAATGCTACCCAGTCCTGCACCACCCCCATGATGGGTTGCAGATTGTACCATTGTGATCCATAGGGTTTTAACTGGCTGATTTTCAGAAGTAGATCACCAGGCCTTTGTTCCTAGGCCATCTTAGTCTGGAAGCTCCTCTGAAACCTGTTCAGCATCTGTCACGAATTGAATTATGCCCCCCAAAAAATGCGTGTATCAACTTGGTTAAGCCATGATTCCCAGTATTGTGTGCTTGTCCTCCATTTTGTGATTGTAATTTTATGTTGCAAAGATTAGGGTGGGATTGTACCACCACCCTTACCTAGGTCACCTCCCTGATCCAAGGTAAAGGGAGTTTCCCTGGGGTATGGCCTGTACCACCTTTTATCTCTCAAGAGATAAAAGGAAAAGGGAAGCCAGCAGAGAGTTGGGGACCTCATTCCACCAAGAAAGCAGTGCCAGGAGCAAAGCGAGTCCTTTGGACCTGAGGTTCCTGTGCCAAGATGCTCCCAGTCCAAGGGAAGATGGATGAAAAGGACCTTCCTCCAGAGTCGACAGAGAAAAAAAGCCTTCCTCTGGAGCTGACACCCTGAATTTGGACTTCTAACCTGCTAGACTGTAAGAAAAATAAAATTCTCTTTGCTAAAGCCTTCCATTTGTAGTATTTCTGTTATAGCAGCGCTAGATGACTAAGACAGCATCCTTGCAACACACCAGCCTCCAATGACAGGCGATGGTTGCACGAGATGCATTGGACAGGGATTAAACCCAGGTCTCCTGTATAAAAGGCAATTACTGAACCACCAACTGCAAGATCACAAAACTAATAAGCAAGAGAGTTAAGATTCAAACCCACATCTAGCTAATTCCAAATCTAGAGCTCTTTTTGCTACATAACACTGCCAACCTCTGTCAGCACATCACACCAACAGTTCCCACTGGATCCACACATCTGAGTGAGCCAGTAAGATGTACCTGCAGCCTGGCACTGGCCTGAGATATTTCCTTCAACTAGTGTATATTTACCAGCCTATCTGAGCCACATCTGGCCCACCTACCACTCAGAAATATCTGGGAATGTCAAGGAATCTCAGATGGGGAAAGAGAATTAAATTCCTTTATCATCACCCCAGATATAAGTGAAACAACTAGAAAGCTAGCAAAACCTGATTTCTATCAAGTTGCATTAACATTACTGAAGCCAATGCTGGGCTAAGATGAGTTACTGACATCTAGAGTTTAACGGGGCAGGCATGAAAAAAAACTGATTAGAAATTATTTAATATACCACATTTACTCACAGGGTTAGACAGCAAATCAGCACCTCAGTCTCAACCCTATTATGTCACTAATCAAAAGAGGCCATACTATTGTGCTTAAAAAAAAAAACACACTGTCATCAAGTTGATTCTGATTCATAAGGACCCCATGTGACAGAGAAGAACTACCCCCTAGGGTTTCCTAGGCTATATCTTTACAGAAGCAGACTGCTAGATCTTTCTCCCACAGAGCAGTTAGCGGGTTCGAACCACCAACCTTTTGGTTAGCAGCTGAGCGCTTTAGCCACTGTGCCACTGGAGCTCCTTGTACTTGGGAGCCCCAACAAACTTAGCCTGCAAAAAACAGAGGCACAGCCACTTTTTTAATGAGATGGAGAAACAAATCACCAACTTCATATGGAAGGGAAAGGGGCACCGGATAGGTAAAGCGTTACTGAAAAAGAAGAACAAAGTGGGAGGCCTCACTCTACCTGATTTTAGAACCTATTATACCGCCACGGTAGTCAAAACATTGTGGTACAGGTACAACAACAGATACGTAGACCAGTGGAACAGAATTAGAATTCAGACATAAATCCATCCACATATGAACAGTTGATATTTGACAAAGGCCCCAAAACAGTTAAATGGGGAAAAAACAGTCTTTTTAATAAATTGTGCTGGCATAACTGGATATCCATCTGCAAAAAAATGAAATAAGACCCATACCTCACACCATGCACAAAAAAGAAAAATGGATCAAAGCGCTTAATATAAAACCATAATGATCATGGAAGAAAAAATAGGGACAATGCTAGGAGCCCTAATACATGGCATAAACAGTATACAAAACATTACTAACAATGCAGAAGAAAAACCAGATAACTGGGAGCTCCTAAAAATCAAACACCTATGCTCATCCGAAGACTTCACCAAAAGAGTAAAAAGATTACCTACAGACTGGAAAAAAGTTTCTAGCTATGACATTTCCGATCAGCATCTGATCTCTAAAATCTGTATGATACTGCAAAAACTCTACTATAAAAAGACAAATAACCCAATTAAAAAATGGGCAAAGGATAGAACAGGCACTTCACTAAAGAAGATGTTCAGGTGGCTAAACAGGTACATGAGGAAATTTTCATGATCATTAGCCATTAGAGAAATGCAAGTCAAAACTACCATGAGATTCCATCTCACTCCGACAAGGCTGGCATTCACCCAAAAAACACAAAATAATAAATGTTGGAGAGATTGTGGAGAGACTGGAACACTTATACACTGCTGGTGGGGTTGTAAAATGGTACAACCACTTTGGAAATCGATTTGGCGCTTCCTTAAAAAGCTAGAAACAGAACTACCATTCGATCCAGCAATCCCACTCCTTGGAAGCACATCCTAGAGAGAGGCACGGCCACTATTAAAGCCTTTGTTCATAGGGTTTTTCCTTTCATGTTGCAGCATGACTTCAAAAATTCAACCATCTGGTTATTATGATACAAAGAATACATAAAGCAGTTGAAAAGGGAAGAAAGGTTTTGAACATACTCTCTATGACTAGTAAAATGTCTCACTTTTTAAAAATGGTAATCTTGGTATTTTGGGAAATGTCTACTTAAATCTTCTCAGAAGGAGCAATGTGCAATGTGGGAAGGTCAATATCTAACAACTGTATTGAGCCAACAGTTTACAACGAACACTTGAAAATCTTTCCACTCCGAGAGGATTTTCCTAAATATGCTGTCATGGATTGAAATGTGTCCCCCAAAAATATGTGTATGAATTTGGCTTCAATATGATTCCCATTATTGTGTGATTATCCACCATTTTGTCATCTGATGTGATTTTCCTTTGTGTTATAAATCGTATCAGTACGATGTTAATGAAACAGGATCAGTGGCAGTTATGTTAAAGAAGCAGGACTCAAACTACAAGATCAGATTGTGTCTTAAACCAATGTCTTTGAAGGTATAATAGCCAGAAGTGAAAAGAGAGACATGAGGACTTCATATCACCAAGAAACAAGAGCCAAGAGAATAGCATTTCCTTTCAACCCTGGGTTCCTGCACTGAGAAGCTCCTTGACCTGGGAAAATTGATGGCAAAGATCTTCCTCCAGAGCCAACAGAGACAGGAAGCCTTCCCCTGGAGATGATGCCCTGAAAGAAAAATGGATCCATTTTTCTTTTTTGTGCATGGTGTGAGGTATGGGTCTCCTAGACTGTGAGAGAATAAATTTCTTTTTGTTAAAACCATCCATTTGTGGTATTGCTGTTATAGCAGCACTAGATAACTAAGACAGACGCCGTTTAGTATCTTCATAAGATGAAGCTTTACCACCCCACCTCACAAAAACAATTTCCAGAGTCCTCAAACCTTAACGTGTATATGAATCACCTAGATATGGTGTTAAAATGCAGATCCTGACTCAGCAGGGCTGGAGTGAGGCCTAAAATATGTATTACAAACAGGCACCCAGGTATTGCTGACGCTGCAGGGACCATCCCTCAATAGCAAAGCCACGGTTTCTTAATTGAGATCTTCAGATGCCTGTGCCCCTGCCCCAGGAAACTGAGTTTTGTCATTGATTTTGCTTCTGATTTGTGTCTTAGGAGACCCCATGTGTTACAAAGTAGATCTGCTCCACAGAGTTTTCTAGGTTGTAATCTATATGGAAGCAGACTGCCAGGCCTGTTTCTTCCCTGGTGCCACTGGATGGGTTCTAACTGCAACCTTTTTAGTTAGCAGCTGAGTCCAATCCCTTTGTCACACCCAGGGACCTTAGAAAACTGAGTTTTACAGTAATTTTTATTGTGTTCATTTTTTTATTAAGAAAATTATATTTTACCAAATTGTCATGGATTGAATTGTGTTCCCAAAAATAGCTGTCAACTTAAGCGGCCCATGAGTCCCAGTATTGTATGATTATCTACCATTTTATGCGATTTCCCTATGTATTGTAAATTCTATCATTATGATTAAATGAGATAGATTAGTGGCAGTTATATTCATGAGATATATAAGATTAGATAGTGTCTTAAGCCAATCTCTTTGAGATATAAGACAGAGAAGCAAGCAAAGAGACCAGGAAACCTCATACCACCAAGAAAGCAGCGCCGGAAGCAGAGTGCATCCTTTGTACCTGAGGTTCCTGCGCTGATATGCTCCTAGACCAAGGGAAGACTCATACATCACAGGGACCTTCCTCCAGAGCCAACAGAGAGAGAATGCCTTCCCCTGGAGCTGACGCCCTGAATTTGGACTTGTATCCTACTAGACTGTGAGAGAATAAATTTCTCTTTGTTAAAGCCATCTACTGTGGTATTTCCATTATAGCAGCACTGGATGACCAAGACACAGGTCAATGACAAGACTTCCTTTTTGCAGAAATAGCTAACAGGCACTTTCAGGAAATTAGTTCCTTAAGTCATCTTTTCCCAAAACGGAGTATGCATTTTCTTGAAGGTATCCTCAAGAATACTTTTCCCATAAAAGTGGTCTATACAATGACCTCTTGATCAGAGTTTCGCCTTACCCAGAAGCACAGCTAACATATAGCTGCAGAAAAAGGACAGATGACAGACAAACGTTGGGAAGGGTAGATTCTGAAAATCAGAGCTTGATTTCCTGTGCTATAAAATTCTGAAATGGATCACTGAATAAGTGATTTGCAAGAACTTAGGCGAAATTTTTTAAAAGGCATTGACTAGAAAACAGCATGGTTTCACTAAGAATAAGCTATGCCAAACACTTTATTTCCTTTTTGACAGGGTTATGAGAATGGTGGATTCTGACAATGCTTTAGACAGCACATCTATATTTCAACAAGGTATCTGAATCTCTTATAACACTGTTGTGGCCAAGAATGAAGAAATTCAGCCTAAATAATAATATGCTAAGTAGATGCACAAGTAAGGAGCCCTGGTGGTCCAGTGGTTAAGCTCTTGCTACTAACCCAGAGGTTAGAGGTTCAAACCCACCAGCCCCACCACGGGAAAAAGATGTGGCAGTCTGCTTCTGTAAAGATTTACAGCCTTAGAAACCATATGGGGCAGTTCTACTATCTCCTATATGGTTGCTGTGAGTTGGAATTGACTCGACAGCAAGGGGATAGATTCAAAAGTGGTTAAACACAATATTCAAAGCCTACCGATTGATGGAATAATGTCAGTTTAGTAAGAGATACTTTCACAACTCCTCTTTCCTATTCTCTCAACCTCCAAGCAAATAAAAAAAAAACACAATTGATGTTTATTGAAACTGTAATTCCTGCAGGTATTTTAAAGCCATATAGAAATAAAATCACTTACATAAGAACTTTAAAAAAGAGGAATTCAATTCAGTATACTCTGCAGCAACTCCCCTTGATAAGGGCCCAGTACCTAAAATTTGATAGCATTTTTCCTGTATGAGTTGCTTATTTACTTAAACTGTTTTCAGTGACAATTTTGATTCTTAAATGCCTAAAGAGAGGTTGGAAATAGAAAAAAGGAGGTAAAGTGGGTAGCCGAGAAGAAATAGAAGTTTCTCCAATTTAAATTTGAGAAAGATAACGGAAGATGAGCACCAGTAAATGCAGGCCTTTCCACTGTATTTCCAAAGTGTACAGGAGAAGAGAGGGACAGAGCAGAGATACATGTAACAAGGACTATCCCAAACCTTTTTTCCATCTTAAGAGTCCACAATATTCCACATTTCTAGGACCAAAGAGGTCTGGGGGACACACTTAGGAGTGTTTTTTATTCAGAATCATAAATCAGAATAGGATGTGCTTTAAGAAACTCACCAAAAACTGGCCTCTTAATATGCTCATAACCTTCAATAAATCAAGTTAGAAACCTGTCACTGAAACTATAGGAAAGGGAGAAACTAATGTCAAAAAACTGATGACAGAAGCAGATTAACTTAATTCTGAAAGATGTCTAAGATACCTTTATTTACTTTATTATAAAATAAATATGCCTTTAAAAAAAAAAAAAAAAACCCTTTGCCATCAAGTCAATTCCAACTCATAGCAACCCTATAGGATAGAGTAGAACTGCCTCTTAGTCACATAATATACATTCATTCCTGAAAGCAAGGAAATACTGAAAGACTACAGGAATCATGTCCAAAGGATATAGAAGCTGGCTTGAAGGGGAAGCCACTGGCCAGATTTAGGACCATTTGTGCATTAAGAAGTATAAAATTGATAATTAATAAACAATGAATAAAATATCTATGAATGCACAGTAATGAATAAGGGAGGGAAGTACTTCTTGGATAATTGTGAGGGTTAAGGTTATGCATCAACTTGGCTGGGCCATGATTCTCAGTGGTTTGACAGTTATGTAATGATGTAGTCTGACAGCTATATAATGATGTAGTTTGACAGTTACCTAATAATGTAATTTGGCAATTGTGTAATGACATAGTCATTTTTTGTGATATAGTGTAATCACCTCCAAGATGTAACCTGATGTGATCAGCCAATCAGTTGCAAGGGAAGTTTCCTCGCAGGTGTGCCTGCATCCAACATATATGGATGTTCTGGCAAAGTTCGCTGGCTTTGGCTCTTTCTGGATCCTGCATCCAGCTCATCATCATCTGACCTCCAGGTCATGGGAACTTAGCCAACAGCCTGCCATATTTCCTGCCCATCTTGGGATTTGCTGGACTCAGCAACCTGTGAGGCGGCAGCCTGTCATCTGACCTGCCGACTTTGGGTTCCTCAGCTCCAGTATCTACATAAGTCAGAATAAGCCTCCAGTCTGGTATCTGACCCAGACTTGGTACTTACCAGCCTCTACAGCCACATGAGCCATTTCCTTGAGAAAAACCTCTGTTTCTTTGCTCTCCCTCACTCAGTCTATACACACAAACACAAACACACACACATTGTATATATATACACATGCTTCACTGATTTGGCTTCTGTAAAGAACCCAGCCTAAGACAATAATGAAGAAGGAATGAGAGAATTAGAAAATAATCCCTTTGCAACCTCCAATGTAATAACTGACTCAGACAAGAAAATCACTAATAAATACTAACAGCACTTTAAAAAAGATTACTAATGAACAAGATATTCACCTGATTTCAAGTACTATCCCATAGATTACAAACTAGTTGCTATTAGGTGCCGTTAAGTTGCTGCCACCCATAGGGATCCTTTACACAACAGGACGAAAACAAGGACTGGTCCTATGCCATCCGCGCAACTGCTAATACACTTGAGCCCACTGTTGCAGCCACTGTGTCGATAAATCTCGTTGAGGGTCTTTTTTACTGACCCTCTAAGAAGCATGATGTCCTTTTCCAGGGATGATCCCTCCAGATAACATGTCCAAAGCAAGTGACACAAAGTCTCATCATCCTTGCTTCTAAGAAGCATTCTAGCTGTACTACTTCCAAGACAGATTTCTTTGTTCTTTTACCAATCCATGGTATATTCAATATTCTTCGCCAATACCGTAATTCAAAGGTGTCAATTCTCCTTCGGTCTTCCTTATTCACTGTTCAGCTTTCGCACGCATATGAAGCAACTGAAAACACCATGGGTTGGGGCAGGGGCACCTTAGTCTTCAAGGAGATATCTTTGCTTTTTAACACTTTAAAGAAGTTTTTTGCAGCAGATTTGTCCAATGCAAAGCATCATTTGATTTCACAGGGGTTAACTGCGGATGCAAGTAAAATGAAATCCTTGACAACTTCAATCATTTCTCCATTTATCATGATGCTGCTTACTGGCCCACTTGTGAGGATTTTTGTTTTCTTTATGTTGAAGTGTAATCCATACTGAAGGCTGTAGTCTTTGATCTTCATCAGTTTGTGCTTCAAGTCCTCTTCACTTTCAGCAGGTTGCATCACTGCATAAGCAGATTGTTAATGAGTCTTCCTCCAATCCTGATTCCCCATTCTTCTTCATATAGTTTAGCTTCTTGGATTATCTCCTCAGCATATGGATTGAATAAGTATGGGGAAAGAATACAACACCAACACACACTTTTCTTGACTCTAAACCATACTGTATCCCCTTGTTCTTTTCAAACGACTGCCTCTTGATCTATGTACAAGCTCCTCATGAGCACAATTAAGTGATCTGGAATTCCCATTCTTCATAATGTTATCTGTAATTTGTTATGATCCATACAGTCGAATGCCTTTGTATAGTCAATAAAACACAGGTAAGCATCTTTCTGGTATTCTCTGCTTTCAGCCAGGATCCATCTGACATGGGCAATATCTCTCATTCCACGTCCTCTGCTGAATCCAGTTTGAATTTCTGGTAGAGTCCTATCCAATGTACTGCTGCATTTGCTTTTGAATGATCTCCAGCAAAATTTTACTTGTGATATTAATATTGTTCCATAATTTTTGCTATCAGTTGGATCTCCTTTCTTTGGAATGGGTACAAATATCGATTTCCTCCAGTCAGTTTGCCAGGTAGCTGTCTTCCAAATTTCTTGGCACAGACAAGTGAGCACTTTCATCACAGTACCCGTTTTGCTGAAACACCTCAGTTGGTATTCTGTCAATTCCTGGAGCCTTGTTTTTTGCCAATGCCTTCAGTGCAGCTTGGACTTCTTCCTCCACTACCATTGGTTCTTGATCATATGCTACCTCCTCAAATGGCTGAACATCAACCAATTCTTTTTAGTATAGTGGCTCTGTATTTTCCTTCTATCTTCTTTTGATGCTTCCTGCATCATTTACTATATTCCCTGTAGAATCCTTCAATATCGCAACTTGAGACTTGAATTTTCTCTTCAGTTCTTTCAGCTTGAGAAGTGCCAAGTATGTTTTTCCCTTTTGGTTTTCTAACTCCAGGACTTTGCACGTCATTATAATATTTCACTTTGTCCTCTACAGCTACTCTTTGAAATCTTCCGTTCAGCTCTTTTACTTCATCATTTCTTCCCTTCGCTTTAGCTACTCTATACTCAAGAGCAAGTTTCAGAGTCTCTTCTGGCATCCATTTTGGTTTTTTTCTTTCTTTGTCTTTTTAGTGATCTCTCGTTTTTTTTCATGTATGATGTCCTTGATGGTCTTCGGTCATTAGTGTTTAATGAGACAAATCTATTTTTGAGATGGTCTCTAAATTCAGGTGGGATATGCTCATGGTTGTGCTTTGGCTCTTGTGGACTTTGTCTAATTTTCTTCAGCTTCGACTCAAACTTGCATATCAGCAATTGAAGGTCTTGTTCCAGTCAGCCCCTGGCCTTGTTCTGACTGATGATATTGAGCTTTCCCATCGTCTCTTTCCACAGGTGTAGTCAATTTGATCCCTGTGTATTCCACCTGGTGAGGTACTTGTGTATAGTCACCATTTATGTTGTTGAAAATGGTATTTACAATCAAGTCGTTAGACTTGCAAAATTATATCATGCAATCTCCAGTGCTGTTTCTATCATCAAGGCCATATTTTTCAACTACCAATCTTTCTTCTTTGTTTCCAACTTTGGCATTCCAACCACCAGCACTTATCAACACATCCTGATTCCATGTACGATCAATTTCAGACTGCAGAAGTTGGTAAAAATCTTCAATTTCTTCATCTTTGGCCTACTGGTTGGTGAGTAAATTTGAGTAATAGTCATATTAACTAGTATTTCTTGTAGGTATATAGGTATTATCCTATCATTGACAGCGTTGTACCTCAGCATAGATCTTGAAATGTTCTTTTTGACAATGTATGCAACACCATCCTCTTCAAGTTGTCATTCCAGGCATAGTACACCATATGATTGTCTGATTCAAAACAGTACATTTCAGCTCACTAATGCCTAGGTTATCCATGCCTGTGTGTTCCATTTCATTTTTTGACAATTTTTAATTTTTCTAGATTCATACTTTGTACATTCCAGGTTCTGATTATTAGTGGATGTTTGTAGCTGTTTCTTCTCATTCTGAATTGTGCAACATCAGCAAATGAAGGTCCCAAAAGCTTGACTCCATGCGCATCATTAGGGATGATTCCATTTTGAGGAGGCAGCTCTTCCCCGGTTGTATTTTGAGTCCCTTCCAACCTGAGGGGCTCACCTTCTGGCGCTATATCAGACAATGTTCTGCTGCTATTCATAAGGTTTTCATTGGCTAATTCTTTTCAAAACTAGACTACCAGGTCCTTCTTCCTAGTCTGTCTTAGTATGGAGGCTCAGCTGGAACCTGTCCGCCATGGATGACCCCGCTGGTATTTGAATACCGGTGGCATAGCTTCCAGCATTACAGCAACATGCATGGCCTCACAGTAAGACAAGCTGACAGATGCAACCTACTAATTACAAAAGGAAAAAGGTAACTTCTAAACGGGAGAGATACGGTGGTCACCACTTATCCAAGTGACCCCATTCCGCCATCACCAACAGCAGAATAATCAGACGTATCCGTTGATGTGATGCAGTAAGTGGTATCACCTCTGATGTTTTCTTGCCAAAAATGCTTAATCTGAGGGAGAGTACCGACACGTCATGAGGTTGTTAATCAGTATCACTGAACAATACATGTACTGTTTAATAAGAAGCTAGTTTGTTCTGTAAACCTTCATCTAAAGTACAATAATAAATAAGTAAAAAGCCGCTTAGCCTGAATCTAAAAACTAGGAAACAGGTAGACAAATCCAGAATGTGGAACATCCTACAACTTGTCTGAACTCTTTCAGTCGGTGTGATAAAACAAAACTAAAGGTGGGGGGAAACTAAAAAGACATAACAATCAAACACAATGCATGGAACGGTACTGAGTTTTAGATCATTAAAAAAAAGGTTGTGGGATAATTTGAACATACATGAGATGATATTATGGAATTCTGATTAATTTTCTTAGGTTCAACAATAATAATAATAATAATATTGGGGTGGTAGAATATCCTTATTCTTAGGAAATGTGGAAGTATTTAGTGGCGATATGTCATGGTGTGGCCTGCATTCATACAACTTACCTTTAAATACCTTAGGAAAAAATATGTATGTATGTAGACAGAGAATCAAATGTGACAGAATATTAACAACTGATTGACCTAGATGATGATCATGAGTGCTTCTTTTTAACTTTTATGTAATTTGAAAACTTTCAAAATTAAAAGGTGGTGGGAAGAAGTTTTTTTTTCAATTGTGCTTAAAGTGAAAGTTTACAGTTCAAGTTAGTTTCTCATACAAAAATTTATACACACATTGTTATGGGACCCTAGTTGTTCTCCCTATAATGTGACAGCACACTCCTCCTTTTCACCCTGTATTTCCCATGTCCATTCAACAAGCACCTGTCCCTCTCTGCCTTCTCATTTCGCCTCCAGACAGGAGCTGCCCATTTAGTCTCATAAAAAAAAATTTTTTTTTTACATACTTGAGCTAAGAACTACGCTCTTCACAAGCATTATTTAATGTCTTATAGTCCAGTCTAATCTTTGTCTGAAGAGTTGGCTTCAGGAATGGTTTTAATTTTGGGCTAACAAAGAATCTGAGGCCCATGTCTTCTGTGGTCCCTCCCTTCTCACAGTGAGACCATTAAGTCTGGTCTTTTTACTAGAATTTAAGTTCTGCACCCTACTTTTCTCCTGCTCCGTCAGCGACTCTCTGTTGTGCTCCCTATCAGGGCAGTCACATTGGTGGTAGCCAGACACCATCTAGTTCTTCTGGTCTCAGGTTGATGGAGTCTCTGGTTTATATGGCCCTTTCTGTCTCTTGGACTCATATTTTCCTTGTGCCTTTGGTGGTGTTCATTCTCCTTTGGTCCAGGTGGGTTGGAACCAATTGATGCATCTTAGATGGCCACTTGCTAGCTCTTAAGACCCCAGGTGCCACTAACCAAAGTGGGATGCAAATGTTTTTCTTAATTTACTTTATTATGCCAACTGACCTAGATGTCCCCTGAAACCAAACCATGGTCCCCAGACCCCTACCCCCACTACTCTGTCTCCCAAAGTGTTTGGTTGTATTCAGGAAACTTCTTAGCTTTTGCTATAGACCAGTTGTGCTGACTTCCCCAGTACTGTATGTTGCCATTCCCCTCACCTAAGATAATTCCTGTCTACTAAATTTTTTTTTTTTACTATCTAGTTAGTGAATACCCCTTTCCCTCTGTCCCCACCCTAACCATTAAATAATGTTTTCTTCTGTATTTAAACCTTTTCTTGAGCTCTTATAATGTCTCATATAGTATGTCCTTTTGCAACTAATTTCACTCAGTATAATGCCTTCCAGATTCATCCATGTTATGCGATGTTTCACAGATTCATCATTGTTCTTTACCATTGCATAGTACCCCATTGTGTAAATATACCATAATTTGTTTATTCATTCATCCATTGATGGGCACCTAGGTTGTTTCTTTTTGCTATTGTGAACACTGCTGCAATGCACATGGGTGTGCATCTATCTATTCGTGTGAGGGCTCTTATTTCTCCAGGATATTCCACAGAGTGGGATTGCTGGACCATGGTACTTCTATTTCGAGCTTTTTACAGAAACACCAAATCGATTTCCAAAGTGGTTACACCATTTTACGTTCCCATCAGCAGTGTGTAAGTGTTCCAGTTTCTCCACAACCTCTCCAACATTTATTATTTTGTGTTTTTTGGATTAATGTTAGCCTTGTTGGGGTAAGATGGTATCTCATTGTAGTTTTGACTTGCATTTCTCTAATGGCTAATGATTGTGAGCATTTCTTCATGTATCTGTTAGCCGCCTGAATGTCATCTTTGGTGAAGTGCCAGATTTTTTTTTTAATTTAAACATTCATAAATGTTTTTTCTTTTTCCCTCTTAACCTCATTTTTTCCATAAAAGCTTATAATCCTCAACCTCATGCGTCCTACTATAGGAATTTCCTCTAATAACTTATCCTTGGAGTTTGGTAGAGATGACGATAATCCCAAACAATGCAGTCAATATTCCAAATTTATATAAATCACAGTAAAAAAAAAAATTTTTTTAATAAAATAGGGCATCAAACAAAAGTTTTATGAGAAGAATGGTCTAGTATATAATACATTACAGGTTGAGCGCTAATTTCTATTTCTGTGGTTTGATTTTTTTTCCAAGGCAAGTACTTCAACTATTTCTTCACAGAGATGGTTAACAAAAACCTAAAACATTAACAATGAAATCCAACCTAGCTGTTACAAGGCCAGTGACTGCAGAAGCCCCATCCTTTTCTCACTCTAACTAAAGGTGGTCTTAAGTTCACCCACAATATAAGACAGCAGCTATACCAGAAGGCAAGTTCCAAGTTAAATTAATAAGGACTCAACCTAAATTTGGGAGATTTAATCTAAAATTGATGATGACAAAGCAGATGCCACACATATACTCTTTTGGCATTTTGCTCAAAAAATAGCAAACCAAGGAAGGGTTCTTATGCAACAAATGAACACGCTTTAGAAATGCTGATAAAGTAACATTTATCGTGTTCTTCACACTTGCTTTTTTCTTATATCCTGATCATCAAAGTATTGTTGCACTGACAGATTTAAAGGTCACCTTGCTCATCTTTAAAACACATTTCCAAGGGAACTACTCCAGTGTTTATACCCTTCATAAACCTCACTTTGTAGACTCTGCTTTAACCAAATTAACATACCATTTCACAAAACTAATGAAAAGTCCTTAGTAACTTCCTAGTCACTTTTTATCTTCATTTCCTTACCAAAACTGGGTTCTGCTAAGAATTGCTTTAAAAACTGTAATGAGCGAGCCTGGGCAATTAACAGGCTGAAATTAATTAACATAAAAAAGTATCTTTCTTTATCCAAAAATAATAATTGTTTATGAAAGATCTGGAAACCCTGGTGGCATAGTGGTTAAGAGCTACAGCTGCTAACCAAAGGGTCAGCAGTTCGCATCCGCCAGGCACTCCTTGGAAACTCCATGGGGCAGTTCTGCTCTGTCCTATAGGGTCGCTATGAGTCGGAATCGACTCGACGGCACTGGTTTTGGTTTTTTTGGTTTATGAAGGATTTAAGACAATCATTTGTAATGGATTTAAATGTTTCGTTATACAATAAAATCTGGGAAAGTCAAAGTCTGTGTGAAGTGGAAACCTGGCGGAGAAGGAAAACGCAAATATTTTCCACTAACAGAGAGAGAGAAAAAGTGGTAAGACTACGCCCCGTCAAAAGCAGAAAACTAGCAATACCCGGAAAAACACGGCACTTCTATCGAGTTCTGCTCTCAAAGGTTCCACTGTATCTAACAATGGCAAGTAATATATAGTACATTCAAATAACCACAATATTGGATTACTTTCCCTACTTTCAAATTCAGGAAATTTAAAATATTAGTAAATTTTCCCTACTTCTGTATATGTTTGAAAATTTCAAAAAAAAATAAGTTTTTTTAAGTTAGTAAGAGGTTTTATAGTTTATTCACCCCAGCCTACTATCAGGAAAACCACCTTAAAATTACAGACGGCTTGCAGAATAGTGGTTAAGTGCTACAGCTGCTAACCAAAAGATTGGTAATTCGAATCCACCAGGCGCTCCTTGGCAATTCTATGGGGGCAGTTCTACTCTACCCTATAAGGTCACAACAAGTCAGAATAGACTTGATGGCAACTGGTTCGGTTTTTTTCGTTTTCGGAATTCTCACTTCTGCAGCAAATCCATATGCTTAGAATATCTTGCCAAATTAATGAATTGCTCCTAGCAATGACCCATTTTAAAAGGAAAAAAAAAAAAAACTAAACTTTTTGCAAGTGAAATTAAATTACTCTAATGGGCTACTTACCTCAAAACCTACTTACGTTTATCACATAAAGCCATTCAAAGAAATGGCATGAAAGGCTGTGCCATCAGTAACATTTAAAAAAAAAAAAGGTTTAAACAAAAAACCTAGATGCTATGCTCCTATAATACCTGTGGTGCCTACATATTTAGTTCAGTGCCTTAGCAACCCTAGAGGACACAGGAGAACTGCCCCATATGGTTTCCAAGGAGCAGCTGGTGGGTTTGAACTGCCATCCTTTTGGTTAGGAGACGTAGCTCTTAACCACTGCACCACCAGGGCTCCAGTTCAGTACCTTACACTGCTTTAAACAGTACAATTTTCTTGAACTAAAATAAATATTGCATAAGAGTTCTTTAAGTGTTACAGAACAAAAAAGCAAGTTACCCTTGTCATTAGAAAAATGTCTTAGTAGTTAAAAGCTAACATTATTGTGTGTATCTCATATGCCAAAGACTGTGTAAGTAATTTATATTTATTTCCCCACCTAACCCTCAAGATAACAGTCTGGCGTAGATATTATCATAAACACTATTTTAGAGATGAAGGAATGAAAATCCAGAGAAGTAACTGCGGCAGTTGCTTTGTGTTCCCCAACATCCAATCTCTTCTTCTTTCTTACTAACAGCATTGCTGGCCATCCAGCTGGAGAATACATCTGCCAGCCCCTTTTGAGTACAGGCATGGCCACGAGACTAAATTCTAACCACTGGAACATGAGCAAAAGTGGCATGTGTACAAAGAAACTTTGAAAATAATTTTTTAGCAAAAATCCTAGGCTTCCTTAACTTATACAGTAAAGTTGTCCGTAGTAGAATATCTTAATAAATCAGTTCTAGGTTAATTTCACTCCTCTCTCAATGACAATTAGACAGAAAAATTAAATAAAATCTTCTCGCATTTTAGAAACTCAAAAATAGAGTATTTTACGACTTAAAAGCTTGGAAGAAAATACATCTCAGTTGTTCAGTAAATCTTCTAGTGTTTCACTTTACTGTTATGCCTATCTGAAAATAAAGCAACAAATAAAAGCAATCATTCAAATTTATTTCCTTGAGAACCACTGAATTGTTTCAATTGGAGATGTTTCATATCTTGCTTCACTTGTTCTCTCTTACTATCTTTTTATTTTCAAATTTATCTAAGGATCTGTTAGAACTACATAACTCAATTCAAGGTCCAATGTATGTTTGTTTCTTAAAAAAAAATTGGGAAAAAAGTCATTAGGAAATGTGTGTGTGTGTGTGTGTGTGTGTGTGTGTGTGTATGTAAATTCTCTATGATGTAGTAGTTACTTGGGTCCTAAAAGCATCTCAAATAGTGCTGCCAACTTAAAAACTTAGAGTACTTAATTTCACCCACTCCCACCTACTGCAAAATGGAAACTAGAAGCATGGAAAAAACAAAGAGCCTAAAAAAATTACAAGGCAAAAACCTAAGAAATAAAATGGAAATAAAAATTTTATCTCAAATGTCAACTTCTCCTTGATAAACAAACAAAAACTATCCAAGATATGCCTTCTATCTACTTTTTCCACCGCACACTTTTGTATCCTTCTGGTCTATTAAGTACACATATGTTTTTCTCTTCATCATAGTCTTTATTTTCCTGTTATGATGGAAAAAGTTCACATTACAAATAAGGAGACCAGATCCTACTATCAGCTTTATCACTGAGGTAACCTTATGTCCCATACTACCAAGTGTACCTGTTATTCCAGTGTAATTATCACTCTCAAAAGTGTCCCAAATTGGAGAATAAATTATAATGGACTATTACGAACTAGCTGCGTGAACTTGCATCAGTCACCAAATTTCTATGAGGCTCGGTTTCTTCTTTGACAAATGTGACCAACATCTACACTAATTTGTGACTGTGATAATCACAGAGGATAACACATGTGCACGCACATGGAAAAGAAGTTCTATACTGTTGTTAGTGCTGTTGAATTGGTATGGAGACTTTACATACAGCAGAACAAAACGCTGCCAGGTCCCGCATCATCTTCGTCATTGGTGGTACGTTTGAGTCCGTTGTTGTGGCTATTATGTCAATCCATGTCATTGAGAGTTTCCCCTTGTTTTCACTGACCCTCTTTACCAAACATGATGCCCTTTTCTAGCGATTGGTCTACCCTGATAATGTGTCCATAGCTAGGACAAGTTCTATATAAACCTAAGTTATTGTTAATAAGAATACAAGAGGAACCCAAATGTATTCTATGAAGGAGGGGTTGGCACTGTTCCTCTTTAGCTTGCTTTGCATGGTACCAAAAGCAGTGCAGTATATATTAAAAGAAGCAACTACAAACGTGGAAAGTCACTTAATTTTGTAGTATCCCATTTCCTTATCTATAAAACAAAATGGGCATACTAGACAACCTGTAGGGTCCTTTCCAAGACCAGGATTGTTACGACCATAATCACTTTAGTCCGTTTCCCTAAAATATCATAAACATACCATTTATGTGGTGTCTATCAAACTGGCTATGTTCTGAATTCATGATTTTCTTGACCTCAATCACATTTACAAATCTAACTTGAAAAGTTAGTTGGTTGGGACAGCACAGTGTTTTATTAAAACTTTTTAATTATTCGACTTTTTAAAATAATATTTCACATAAAAATTTCTATTTCTGACTTTTCTTTAAAAACTGGCATACCTAGCATGTTGGGGCAATAAGCAACAAAAAAATTTTTATAGAACCTAAATTTTATTCTTTCAGGTGCCTAACTCTTCTCCTCAAACACCACTTTAATTACTAAGGTTCTTCGGATATCACGTATTTTAAATCAGGTCATAAAAGCATGTGCAGCTCCCTTCTTTTATGTTTCTTTATTTCTTCTACTTAGTAAAGACCTACCCGGTTCCTGAGAGAACCAGAACACCCCTGCCTGTACTCAGCTCTCTGCACTCAAGAAACCACCTCACTGTTCTACTGGTCCAGAGCAGGGGCTGCAAAACTGGTAACAGGCAGAACACAAATTTTATTTGGCCTGAACTTTGTTTTTAAGACATTTTATTACTTGCCAACATCTTATAATCAAAAGAGTTCATATAAAATTACATTTTTAACTTCATTAGAAAATTATAAAATTTGGCCACGCTGAGCACAAATTTCCATGTGGCAACAATCTGCTGAGCTGAGTGGTAATATCTCCTTTCCCCTTTGGGGAAGCTTGCTTCTCCACCATGATCTCATCACTCCACAAGGTTTCCATGCAAAGCACACTCACTGGCTTCACCTGTTACCTGCTGGCCCTAAAGGCTTGAAGGTCCAAGTCCAGGGAGTTAGAAGTTTTTTTCCAATCATAAAGGGAAGATCATTCCTCTTATTCCCTGATTTTAGGCTGCACGGCCATGTTTCTCTATCTTTGCCAACATGTCCTAATTTCTCACTCCAAAAACTAATTCAGCTTCCTGTACATTATCATGATTAACATCTAAGTATCACCCATCTACCTGAGTTACTCCAGGATACTTCTGCAAAGGCATCTTCTGGCCTGGTAAGCTCCTACATGAAACAGCATAATTTCATGCCACAAAGCAGAAAGCACAGAGGACTCAATTCATTGACTGATGAAGTCTTTATTTCCAAACTCACTTCTCTTTGAAGATAAATTTAAAAAAAAAAAAAAAAAGCTCCATAGGGTTTCCAAGGAGTGCCTGGTAGGTCTGAACTGCAGACCTTTTGGTTAGCAGCCGCGGCTCTTAACCGTTACGCCACCAGGGTTTCCTCAAGATAAATCCTCCTCCTAAATTCCTGAAGTTAGATAAGCTAGAACAACGCTCCTCAAACTTTACTGTGCACACAACACATCTGGGAATGTTGTTAAAATACAGATTCTGATTCAGTAGGTCTGCCACGAGGCCTGAGATTCTGCATTTCCAGCAAGCTCTCACATGATGCTGATGCTGCCAGTCTCTGGGCCAAACTCAAAATAGCAAGGAGCTAGAAGAGTTACAAGGAGCTCTGGTGGCACAATGGTTAAATGCTCGGCTGCTAACTGAAAGGTTGGTGATTCGAACCTACCAGCCACTTCATGGGAGAAAAGACCCGGCGATCTGCTCCTGTAAAGATTTACAAAGTAGGAAACCCTATGGGGCGGTTCTACTCTGTCCTATAGGGTCATTATGAGTTGGAGTCAACTCAATGGCACACAACAACAACTCAGAAGAGTTACAAAAGAAGAAGGTTTCTGAGACAAGAATTATCTGAATGAATTAGAACCTCCAGGACTTGACTTTGTCACTTGAAAACCACATAAATGTTAGTCTTTCAGCATCCTCTGGAAGCTTAATATCTGATGTTTTAAATAATAACCTTTCATAGTGGTCCATGAGGAAGAAACAGATGGTTACTCCAGCCATTATGGACTGGCTATTATATATTCACTACAAGGTCAATGCTGGGCATTATACAGTGGCATCAGCCAAATTTCCACGTATTTAGAGTGCTTAAAATCTCACTGGCAAGAAAACTAATATGAAACAAAATAACTAGTGAACCACTTAAAGCAGCAGATGATTAAGATCTTAACTGCTATAAAATAGTGATTCCCAAGGGGGTGGCCTATCAACATCTGGGAAGAAGATGTCAAGCTAAACACACATTTCTCCAACCCTTTCTAAAAGACTAGGATACTCACTCCATCCCTACCCTTACTGTCAATCACTGTCAGGAGAAGCTACGTTTATTAATAAACCAAGAAAACCAAACCCATTCCTGTCAAGTCGATTTCGACTCATGACGACCCTATAGGACAGAGGAGAACTGCCCCATAGGGTTTCCAAGGAGCAGCTGATAGATTCAAACTGCCGACATTTTGGTTAGCAGCCATCCCTCACAGTAGCTCTTAACCACTGTGTGACTAGGGCTCCTTACTAATAGGAATGTTATATTCTGCCCAAGGGAATGCTGAGGGAAAAAAAACAACGAAAACCTCTATTTTCAACTTTTATACGGAAGGGCAATAGAGACAAGAAGCCAGGAAGAGTAAACAGTATTGGTGGGCATTCCAGACAGGAGGTGCTTCCTGTGGTGAAAGTACTGAAGTAGAGATGCGTCTGGGGTATTTATGGAAGACCTGTCTAATTAAAGTAAACCAGAGTGTCCTACTCAGCCCCCTTCCCCATTCTGAGTGGAAGAACCATGGGAGCTGTCTCCTAAGAATGATGATCACCTGTTAAGAATACTGAAGCGTGGTTAAGAGTTTAGCTGATAACCAAAAAAGGTCGGCAGTCATACCTACCAGCCTTCATGGAGACCATATGGGGCAGCTGGCTCTACTCTGTCCTATAGGGTCACTATGAGTCAGAAACAACTCAACAGCAACAGGTTTGGTTTTGGTTTTTATTTCTACAAAAGAGGGTTGAACTGGTTTGCCTCTCAGATTCTTCCTGTTTCTCAACTGCTAAATGAAAAAATTCAATTTTCCTCTACCAGTCTAACCTGAATCACTTGGCTTTTCTGCTGTTGACAAGAGACAAGAGAATGTGTATGTGTAAAAATCCCTATAAATTTAAGAAAAAGATCCCTAAACCACAGCATCAGGTTAAGCATTCTGCTGCTGCTCAGGATCCCTCGATCTTTGAGATCATTCTCACGCATCTTTTCAACTCTGTCATCAATCATCTTTGTGACTCTTCTCTGAACCCCGTCCAAATCCCCCTCATCCCTCTCATACAGGCAAGTGATCAATTACACTCCAGGTCTTCCCTGACCACTCCATCCGAAGGAAGCCTCAGCGACACTCCATTCTCCTCTATACTAACGGCACTTATCATACTTTGCAACTATGGTGTTTTTTCTTTTTTTTTTTACTTATGAAGTAATTCAAATACATAGAAAAGCTCAGAAGTTAATTTAACAGCTGTCCACATACCACCATCCAGATTTAACAAATACTAATATTTTCACCACATTTGCTTTGCAGTTATATATTTACTTATTTATACCTTTGCTGCCTGTCTCTCTCACTTGATTCTCTGTTTTATATAGGCAGGATGACGTCTCATTATTAACCTCTTTTATATCCAGTACTTAGTGTAGCGCCTGGCATGCATGAGGCTCTCAAGATATGTTTGTTCAATGAATAATGTATGAATGACTTCTTTCTTAAAACTGCATAATGGCCATCAATGTAGAAGGGTTATTAGATAAAAGACAATGATCAGATAGTCTCCCATCTTTATTAAAGTCCAAAAAAGAGGAAATAGGTCTTCACTGAAGAATGGGTGTTTAAATTTAAATGCGTGCTGTTACTGGATATTGCACATTAGCATGTGTTAAGTGAACACGGTAGAGAACTTCCCCTTCTCTAGAATTCCTTTTCCTCTTAACCTAGATAGTACATATATCTGCCTAAAGACATGGAGATACAGGGAATAAACTCTCAAAGCCTCTCATAGCTTGAAGATGCCGACCCAATGGCTTGAAGAAAGAAAGAATAAAGGGAGAGATGGGAAGAGGGGGGAAGGAAGGAGAAAGGGAGGAAGGGAGGGAGGGAGGGAGGGAGGGAGGGAGGGAGGGAGGGAGGGAGGGAGGGAGGGAGGGGAAGCCTCTGCAGAGAGAATCTAAGACCTCTAGAAACCAACCAACCAACCAGTTGCCATCAAGTCAATTCCAATTCATGGCGAGCCCACGTGTGTCAGAATAAAACTCTGCTCCATAGGATTTTCAACGGCTAATTTTTTAGAAGTAGATCATCAGGCCTTTTTTTCCAAAGAACGTCTGGGTAGATTTGAACCGCCACAGAGTAGAACTGCCCCATAGGGTTTCCAAGGAGCGCCTGGTGGATTCAAACTGCCGGCTCCTTCAGTTAACAGCCAAGCACATTAACAGTCTGCATCGCCAGGGACTCCAAAGACCACTGGAGAACATTTATATTTTCTAGGTTAGTCCAAAGGAGATCTAGATTACAGCCTGAAAGCCCTTGAGTATCAAGTCCATTTGTCTGAAACAAAGCCAAGCCTAAAGCAAAAGCATAAGATGCATCATCTCTAATTTTCATACATCTCCACCTCCTTCTCTCTGTACCCCCTGCCACCAGTGTCCTAATGCAAAACCCTAAAAGCTGGGTTTTCTCCCACTATGGTTATCCACATGCTCTCAAATGTCAAGGGTACACTTGTACCCTTGCCTTATGAAAATTCATTGGGTCTAAGATTTATTACTTTGAGCTCTTGTTCTCCCAATGGGTCAATGAAAAACAATACGCTTATTACTTAAAAGGACTGTCCGTTACTGAGAATGTTACATCATTAATCCTTTATGGCCCATGTGGACCTCTGCTCTAACAAAAAAAGTCATAGTCTAAGATTGTGGTACACTGTTTTATTTGTTAACAATTCTTCCTTCCCACCCTGTCCTTGCCACGGTTCATTATGGGCAGAGTATATTGCTGACATATGCCACTTAACAGAATTAGTTTCTAATCAGTGTCATGAAGTAACATTTTTAATTTTATTCCACAGATAAAATATTATATGAGCACCTTTCCCCCAAACAGCTAGCATACGTCAGCATAGAGAAGCAGTCTTATACTCTGCCCATCACTGTGTACTGCACACTCATATACTGAGGGGCCACAATTTGGCTGTGTTCACAGTTTACACTATTTCCTGTAGTATTTCCTCAGATCAGAAGGCACTCTCTCTCTCTCTCTCTCTCTCTGTGAACTGCGTAACACGTAGATTGGCTTCTAGGTGCAACTTGTTTTCTACACAAAGCCATCATCTTCTTATGGGTACATGAAACTGGTGCTGTCTGTCCTGAGCAACTTCTCCAGTCTCGTAAATAACGGTTAATCAAAAGAAAAATCTCTTCCCTTGCAGCACTGGTTTTCAGTGATAAATGAACAAAGCATTACCAAGCACTCCTCCCTGAACATATGCCAAAAGCTGATTCATTCTCTGCATGACACTGGTGGTTTCATCCAACCATAAAGTGAAATATCTGCTAGCAAGCACTTGATAGTAATCACTCTTCCACACTCTACTCCACTGATACTATGCAACAGCCAACAGTGTCATTTGACAAAAGAATTTTATCAATAACTTCTGGTTTCTCTCTAAGGCTAATGCTTGTCTTTCCAGCTGATTTTCCAAGCATCTCTTCAATAATATGACTCATACTTATTTTTGCTACAAGGATCTTTTAATGATGGTACTAGAGTTTTGGTCTCTCATCTACCTTTAGCAACACAATACATTAATTTTGTAAGGAAAGCACTATTGTGTGCTTGTCCTGGATAACTTCAATAGTATAACAGAGAAGCCACTGTGCTTTGTTTGAAAATGACACAAAAACATCCATGGCTTCATGCCACTACTGGACAAAGTTTCATAACAGGCAATGACTGGGGATTGGGAGCAAATGGATGGCAAGTCCAATAAAAAACAGTTTTTGAGATAGTCATCATCGTACTTCCATTTGCACTTTTCAATTCCAGCTATTATTTGAAACCTTCACTCCTACAGATACCCGAATCTGTACACCTACAGATTCACATTTCGTATTTTCAGTAAGATCCAATTCCCTACGTATGTTTATGACATTCTAAACTGTGGCACTTATATTACTATTTTCACCACAATTTTTATACTTGGATGAACCATTTCTGAGCCATTGATCCATTTTTGTGAATAGGGATATGACTTTAAAATGGCAACAACAAAATATGCTATTTTAACATATAAATAAGCAAACAGCATAAAAATTATATTAATCTCAATAAAGTGCATCATTCACAAAATGTAAGCTACATACACTGACCAATGCAGTTCCTGCAGTACAACCATAGCATTTAATATTATAGTGAGTCTTAAGAACATAATGGGATTTCTGTTGAAATCATCATTACTCTTCTATCTCAAGGCCCTACATGTTCTGCCACACCAACTCTCTGGTCTCATTTCCTATTCATCCCTGATCATTCCACTCTGTAACACTGGTCTTCTTGTGAATCTTTGAACACACCCCAACATATTGCAGTCTTTGGTCCTTTGCACTGGCCGTTCCCTCTGTCTGGAACAGTCCCTCAGATATCTGCATGAGTATTTTCTCTCACCTCCTTTTAAGTCTTTGTTTAATGTCTCTTTCTCCATGAGGCCTACTCTAACCATGCTTATCCTGTTCTACTTTTTCTAATTATCCTGCTTACCCCATTCTACTCTTTCTTCCAAAGTACTCACTTCCTTCTAGCAAGCTATATAATTTACTGACTTATTTGGTTTATTATCTGCTTCCCATGCCCAGCTCCCAACAGAAGGAAAACACCATAAGGGCAGGTGTCTTTGTTTTCGTTCATTGGTATATCCCCAGCACCTAGATCAGAGACTGATTCAGAGGAGACGCTCAATAAATATTACATGAATGAATGAATGACTTTTTTACATTTTTCTCTAACCACCAAACTGTCTATAGATCTTACGTTGAGAATTAGATAAAAATTAGTGAGCCAGCAAAAGTTTTTAAGAAAGAAAATGACGCCAACAAATTGGTGTCAGAACTAGATAAGATCAGATCAGAAGACGATTTAAAGTTTGGAGTGGATGGATGCAGACAGTTTAGTTAATAAAACAATCCATGGAAGAGATGATAAAGGCCACAATTCTCTATATGACTAGGCCATCTTAAGTGGTTTATTTTTCCCATAATATAAATATCTACAGATACATATGATCAATCTTAGCGTATACATACTCACACATATACACATATGCAAGCACACTTACAAATACGTATGTTGAATAAATCTAGAAGAAACAAAGGACATTTTTCCAACATATGTGTATTTTTCATATAAAAGCTAACGCTGTGGGTCACAGTTAAAGTCTAGTTTATACTTGTTGATTTGGCATCCCTTCTAATTAGTACCCCTTTTGCTCTCAAAAGTATCCAGGTTAGATGGAATTTCAAGTTTTCATGAAATCCAGACCTTCTGGAGCCACTGAGGTTGGATGATCCCTCCCCCCCACCAAAAAAAAAACTACTGCTCTGAGATAATCTCTAAACCTTAAATCAAAAGTATCCCAAAACCAAAACCCTGTGCCATCGAGTCGATTCCGACTCACAGCGACCCTATAGGACAGAGTGGAACTGCCCCATAGAGTTTCCAAGGAAAGTATCCCAAGATCATCTTTAAAACAAACAATTGTTTAGCTTAAATAGAAAAAAATGTCTGCCTTGAGCACTGTATTCTTTTAAAGAATTATCTATATGTGATTGGGTTGACAACAACTCAAAAGTTTAGATGAGAAGTTCAGAGGTTGGTGAGTTTATGTTAATGGTGGTAGAATAATTCAGAAAAGGGTAGCGAGAATGGTTGTACAACTTGAAGAATGTAACCAATGTCACTGAATTGTACATGTAGAAACTACTGAATTGGGGTATGTTTTGCTGTGTATATTTTCAACAAAAAGTAATATTTTTGTTTAAAGTATCCAGGTTTGGGAAAAAATATTACATGATCATCCTACTTACACAGGAGATACGTAAGTTTCTTCTTATTCAGGCCTGCTGCCTGAACTTTTGAAAACTTCAGTAGAGCCATAATCAATTGTAACACCTACTGGTCACCACTGCAAGTGCACTATTGCGAACTGACGATTCTTTAGCAAAGGAGTACAACTGTTGCAGAAATAATTGCCACAATCTTCATATATTGAGCTTTGGTACAGATACCAAGTGCTCACTAGGTCAACTGCACAATCTCAAACCCTGCTGGGAATTTTCACGTAATGAACAAACACGACAAGTTCTCCTTCTGTGCAAGCCCTCTGTATGACTGAGGCCCAAATCCAAGACTGAAGTCAGAAGAGACTACAGGAAACAAAGGCCCTTCTCTTATCCTCGTGGCCCAGAGAGCTGCGAAACTAGGAGAATGTGGAGTCAGGTCTTCACAACAGTGCTTGTGTTCTGACTCACAGAATATTCAAAAACTAGATCAAATAATAGATCATGAAACTTGCATTCATATCTGCAAGAGCCACATTACCAGTCAGGCCTGCAGACGTGTTTTATAGAAGCTGCTCTCCCAAATCACAAGAGTTGTCCCAATTTGTGTCAGTCTTAGGTAAATGTTGTTGCTGTTGTTGTTGAGTGCTGTTGAGTGGATTTTGACTCATAGTGACCCCATGTGACAGAGCTGCCCCACGAGGTTCCCTAGGCTGTAATCTTTACATAAAACAGATCACCAGGCTTTCCCGCGTGGAGCCACTGGGTGGGTTCTAACCATCAACCTTTCAGTTAGCAGCCAAGTGCTTAACTGTTGTGCCACCAGGGTAAGTGCTAATTTTTATTGTGTCTGTTGTGCTTGAAGACACAGCTTTAGTCATAGTAGACACATATCAACTTGAAGATAAAACTATTTTATTTTATGTGGAAATAGATGGCAAGCAATCAATTACATCATTCTTCCATCTTCCTTACTCTTTCTATTCTCCTTGTTTCCTGTTTAAATTTTTCTTATTCTTTTTATCTTTGCATTTGACAAATAAAAAACTGAAATAAAAGAAGACACAAAATATGAGGTCAGGAGAAAAGTGATGAAGAAAATAGTAAAGATTTCTTAATACCTAGGGTGACCAAGGCAAGTTTAAATGTGAAAGAAGGTGCTTCTGATAATTAAGATAGGTCAATGGAAACAAACTGGGACTGTCACAGGCAAACCAAGGGGTTTGGTCACCCTTCTAATTCCTTGCTCACATTCTTATTCAAGAGGTATCCTTGGTTCAATGAAGCAATCTCTAGCTGCTGCCTCTGTTAGGTCAACCAACTTCAAATATGCCTAGTCCTCTCTCTTTCAGACCCAGACTTGGTATTTGACAAGAGAGCCGAAAGATTTTCACTCAACACTGACATTCCCTATC
Source organism: Elephas maximus indicus (assembly GCF_024166365.1). Lineage (NCBI taxonomy): Eukaryota > Metazoa > Chordata > Mammalia > Proboscidea > Elephantidae > Elephas > Elephas maximus. The sequence goes on from NC_064824.1 coordinate 94,946,686, forward strand.
TAACACACCACGCAAAAGCAGTCCCATTTTCTCCCAGGAAAGCAGGTGGCAAGCACTAGAATGTGGATCCAGGCCACGCCCACAGCAAGCCCCAGGCAAGGAGCCTAGTTCCTCTAAAATGTGTACTTCACAACAGAGAGTACAACCTGGAGAGAGGATATACAGACACCAGTCACAGAGTTAAGTATTCTGAATGTTAGAGTCTCTCATTGGTGCCAGGGCAGACACCGAAACTTGACAGAACTCAAAAGCCACCTCTCCTGCTAAAGCACATCCACCCAGAATACAACTCCATAGCCCCTGTTCTCAGGTACAGTAACAACTTAAGTTTCTCTGCCTTCTGCTAGGATCAGTGCAAGAGGCTCTGAAAAATGTAAGATATGTTCCTCTCCCAAGATCACACAGCCCGAACTAAAGTCAATGCTTACTTTTTATTTCATGCCTCCTGTTCAGAGAGGTCAAATACTGAACATGTTCTTCATTAAATTTAGCCCTGTGTCTCTTGAGTATTAATTTACTGGAATATTTTCCCTCAAATTAATAAAGAGGTTATCACCAAAAGCACACTTTAAAGAGGGATGAGCAATTTTGTAATCTAACTGCAATCTATACCACATAAAGTACCAACAATGGTGGCAGAAGGAAAGCTCCAGCTGGCTTACTGCAAGTATTCAGAATGACTTTGACTTTTCCACCATCTCCGCAGTCATTCATAAAGACTCATTGCCAAAGGCTACCCAAAGCTGTGATGGAGGGAATGAGAAAGCAAATGTGTTTGGCTGTTAAATCACTGTAGAAGTAGAGCACTGTCGTAACTGAGAGTCTGAGAGCAAAGGCTGGGAGTTAGGGAACTACCTGTCAGGGAGACAGTAGAAGAAACCTCATCACATACAAAATCAAACTAAGTCCTTCCAGCTGGGATTCCGAGGGGCCACTTGTATGACACTTAGGTCATACAAGAGCTAAGAAAGCTATAATGCTTTTTCCCCCCTTGTTAGGATAATTTTAAGTTCAAAAACATTTTTGTTATATGCCTGTTTAAACTGCCTCACATAAACACAACTGAGGAAAACTGTGAGAAACTCATAATCAAAACAAATGGCTGAATGATGTTTTAAATGTTCAAAGGAAGAAATTAACTAATTACACTGCTTGAATGGTAAGGTCACAATGTCTCCTTTGGGAGGTCAAAATTATGTCTTCCCCACCTTCGACCTCACCGTACCCCACCTCCCAATAGTGAAGTGGATAATTTCTGAGGAATACAATGACCCTTTATGCCTGGCTTCTCTTGTCTGCTAGGGATGCCATCTGTCTCCCACTCTATATAAACAATCCCTGCAGGAATCTTCTGATGACCAAACAGATTAACAAATGCCGAGTTTTCACACTACCAATAATATTCTCATCCACATTAGGTCTCTTCAACAACTCAAAAATTAAGCCTAATAACTGATCTTTGTTTATAAGGAATATCAGTGGCATTTTAAAGATAACCTCTCAGTACATACAGCCATCTGTTGGGAGGAGAAAAACTGGAGGGGGGTGGGGAGACCTCCCTCTAGGCAACAGAATAAATGAGCTCTTGAGGCAATAAGAGAAATAGTAAAAAGAAAATCACATTTGTAAGAAAAACGGACGAAAAAATACATGAAATTTCATCAGGTCTAACTGAGGGGGGGCTCCGTTAAAATATGGTTTCTTCTAAATGATAAATTATAGAATACTATTCAAGAAAAGGCAAGTTACACACTCTGACACTAAGAGTCCAGAGGTCCCTTGACTCTAGGGCAGTGAGCAGATATCGTACCCTGGAAGGCTAAAGGTTCCCGTGAAGTTTGCCTGCAGTCCACCTCTATTTACACTGATAGCCGATGCTGTCCTTCTCGAAGTTTAATATCGATTGAATCCTTGTAACTCTGTGAGCTCTCTACATTGACTCCAAAGACTTCCAACTCTAAAAGAAATAAATGTGCCTAGAAAGATTTCCTTTAAAAGAGAAAAAAGTAGTAACAGCAACAACATTAAACGAAACACACCTGAGCACTGCTAACAGAGGAGAAGATAAGGCAAGGAAGAGCAGACCTCTGCGGCTGCACGTCCTCGAAAAACATCTACGTGTAAATCTGCAGCCCCACTTTCCTCCAGGCCCCAAGCCCTGCAAAGAATGTTCACAACACATTCGAAACGAAGCAGGAAATGAAACCCCCTCTCCCTTAAGTGATGCTCAAAAGGACCCAGAAGTCCCAGCTCCCTGTGATAACTAAACCATCAAACACGTTCCAGTGCCTCTCACCCGCGTTTCAGGGCAGCGGAAGCCGAAATGTCAAATGAATGGCCGTGCCGAGGCGCGAGAGAGGAAAACAAAGCCACCTCCCGCGGTCCGGTACCTGCGGCGCCTGAGCCAGGCGCGGGCCGCGCACTCACCTGGGGCTCGGCGCCCTCGGACGCCGACTGCGGTAAGGATCCGGTGGCGGGGCGGGAGGGCGCCCCCGCAGTCGCCTGGGCCGCGGCCCCGGCGCCCTCCTGCCCGTCTGCGCGCGCTACCGGAAAGCTGGAGGCCAGGGGCGCCGCCGCGCGTCGCATGCAGCTCCGACTGCGGCGGCCGCTGCCACGGGCCGAAAGACTACGCGCTGCCGTCCTCTACCCTGCGACCCCGAGCAGCGAAGAGCGAGACGCGGCACGGGAGTAGAACGCGCCCGGCGCCCTCAGAAGCTCTTCCCGGCGCCTTCCGCAGCGGGCCGGGTCTCGGCTCGCCTTTGTGCTGCTGGCATCTTCCTTTGCTCCCAACGTCGCTCGGAACTCCCCGAGGCGGCTCCGCGCCACCGCCCACCCCAGGGTTATGCCTCGCCCCCCGCGCGAACCGCCGATTGTGTCGAGTCAGCAGCAGCAGCGGCGGGGGCGCGCGAAGCCATGTCTCCCGCCCGCGCTGGGGAGGACGCCGGGGGTCCACGAGAAGTGAGGAGGTGTGCGGCCAAGAGCGGCCGCCCCTGCGCGGCGCGGCCCCGAGCGGCTCTGCCGCGTCCGGCTCCACGGCGCTGGATCTCCAGGCGCCGCCCGCGAGCAGCGCGCCGGCCCCCTGCGGCTCCCCCTCTCGCCGCTCCCCGCCGCTCGCCCTGACTCCCTCCCGCAGCAACCTTCCTCCTGCCCAGCCTGTCCGGGAGTCTTGCCCAGCCCCGGCCGCAGAGGGCCAAGGGTCCGACCCGCTCACCTCCAGCGACTCCGGCGCTCCTTCCGCTAGACGCCTCGGTGGCATCTGCCTGCTCCGCCCTACGGGGCGCTGGCCTGGGGGCTTCCTGCACGTTGGCGCCGAGTGGGCGGTTTAGCGGGAAACGGGGGTACTGGCCGAAAGAGGCAGCCAGACCTGGCCAGCTGAACCTCCCTGAAGAAGGTGTGGGAGGGCGGGGCGCAGGCAGTTGCGCGGAGGACGAGTCCGAGGCTGCGGCGGAGCCTGAGCTGCTCTCCGCCTGCGAAGCCAAAGAACATGAAGGTTCTAAGCGGGCCGCGGAGGATGGAGGAGACCTTTTGAGGTCTTGCAGGCAGGACTGCTCCTAAATCCCCCCAGAAAGCTGAATGGGGAGTGCCATGCCTCGGTTTCCCTCACTGCAAGGGCAAGACTGTAGAGCATTACTACTCTATGTCACCTACGCGGGGTGTGGTCATGATTAAAAAATTGGATCGTTTAAAGGCTCTGAGTTTCTCTGCCTAAAGAGGGCACTAAAAATAAGAATTATCCAATTAATATTTTCAGCCTTCTATTTATTTATATTTACTTTGTCAGTAGCATCTTCACAAACTCACCTTGTCATACTCAGAAGAAAAATAGCTCTGAAATGTAAGGCTGTTATCCTCCAGATATAGGAAAGATATACTCAGTTTTACAGTTTTAACCATATTACCTAGAGAAAGTCCCAAAACATGCTCTCCCCCAAATAATGGATAGCCATTATTCTGAGGTTTTGTGAGCATATACCCCTTTTCTGGTAATGGCGATTCATTTTTCCTTTTGGGGAACCATCCCTCCCCCTCATGTACGATGAATGTGGTTTCAAGAGACTGACGCCCCACTCCCCAGAACTGGCCAGTCTTCACATTTCAGATGACAGTGATTGGCTAAGGGTTGGTTATGTTGATCCCGGTACTCAGGCTGGGGCTTTTGCTGGATCAGTTAAAAAGAAAAGAAAAGAAAAAGCACTTTAAACTAGAACAACTAAATTGGAGGGATATAAGCCAGTGGTAACAAGGGCCAACAATGCATGGGAATGAAGCCAACATCAAGGAGAGAAAAGCTGAAGGAAAGAGGGTGTCCTTTTGAGCCTCTTGAGGCACATATGTCTGAAGTGAACTCTACCCCTGAAACCAACAAATCCTCCCCCTTTTTATTTCCTCAAGTCAGTTTCAATTGTGTTCTGTCACTTGCCACAAAAGAGCCCTGACTCATTATTCCCCTGAGCCTGTCCATCCCAGGCTTCATTGCTAGGCTACTTCACTGATGTATACTTCTCCATGCCCCTCCCCACCCCATTCCCGACACCCTAGTCTAGCTCATACTGGAAGAATGGGCATCCCAGGTGATGTTCTCTTTCTACAACTTGTTCTAGACCCAGCAATCCCACACCTGCAACCCTTAACGTCCACTGTTACAAACTGTCTTTAAACAAAAAGCATAAAAATAGAACTAAAATGGATCACTATTGCTACCCTTAGGTTTAAAAAAAAACAAACAAAATTTTCTCTTCCCTTAAAAGCAGCTCCCTCTATCTTTAAAGCTTCCTACATACCCAACTATTAAAACAGAGGCTAATGTATTAAGTAAGATTAAAAGAAAAGTCATCCTAAAACTTCAGACTTGCAAGTGTGTAAATTGTAAAGGTTAAGTTCTTTCATACCCAACTTCCCATCCCCCATCACCACCACTTCCCAATATAGGTCTCCTCCTCACAGAATCCCTGACTGGTTCTCACCTAGCCTCCTCTTGAGCTATTTCTGTAAGGAGAGCTCAGTACTTCACAAGCTGGTCAATTCTACTTTGGAACTGATCTACCATTAGAAAGTGATTCCTTAATTTGAATCAAAATAGTTCTTCTTCTACCTAATAGGACTCCAAGTTCTAAGTACAGACTTGTGAACCACTAAAATCGTCTCTTTTCCAAAATCTTTGTGTGGCCTTTCACTGTTTACTGTATCCTAGCCCTTCACCATCCTAGTTACCTCCTTTCTATGAATGTACTCAAGTTTGAAAACAATCACCCTGAAGTATGATGTCCAAAGCCAAACCCAAAGGCGGAATCCAAGAAACTTAAGCTGTAGGCCCCTTCCAACACCATTAAGAGGGGCCCTAGAAATGTGTTCATATGGTCTTATGTTTTTGTAAAAGCATCAAAAGTAAGATATTTTAATCTCAAGTGACTGATAGCTCTTTTCACCCTTAACTTCCCCTCTGTCATAACTTCCCTTTTATCTGGAGGCATTGGAGTAGCTGCAGGCATTTTGGGGATCTCGCTAAAATTGAGTTGGAGATACATTTGGTTTGGTTACATGGGATAAATTTATGTGATTCACAGTCATTGTAACACTGATATCTATTCTCACTGCTTGAGAGCCTAGGTCAACTGGACCACTCAGCTCTGTAACAGGAAGATGGAGGGCCAGAGATCATACCGCCAAATGAATGCATACTTAAGAACCCAGCAGGGAAGTATATATGGGTAATGGGGTAGACAGTGTTTGAAATGTATGGATCCAGAAACTAGAACATGGAAAATGCTCTGAAATCTTATTCATTATATGTGAAAGAAATTTAATAGCTTGTCCCAAATTTTACAGCCCTTACAACATATGTATCTTTCCCCATAATGAGTTGTGGACTGAAAAGAAACTCTTCTAAACTACGAATAATAAAAACAAATTTTGATCAACTATGCTAGTGGAAAAACTGAAATATCTCTATTAATGCTATCAAAAATATGACAAAATCTTTTTCATGTAAAGAAGAAATCAAAGAGTATGCAACCAAAATACGTAGGGCAAAAGTTTTATAGTGAGGTATCCAGCAATTAATTTTTTTTAATTGTTATTTTTCAGAATTTGGTGATGTCTGATACTTGTCAGCTCTTTAAAAGGTATAATTTGTTGTAATTTTTTATTCCAAATAAATATTTTTTTTTTGTATCTCTTGTATTTGCTATATGTGTTCTTTTCTTAAAAGAGGGCTCTCAACTGTATAAGCTTCAGACCCCATAGCACCTGGATCTGACCCTCATTGAATGTGATAATCTGAGTATGGCCTAGTCAGCGCAGCATTCAGGGAGTGGGACCTTCCAATTGTACAAATGACTAATTAAGCACAATATTGCCTTAAGATGTCCATTCCTATAGTACTTCATCTATCAATCATCATACAGGAATAAACGAATAGTTACAATGAGGGAATATGGGGCATGACTGAGGATACTCATTTGAATGCCAAATATATTCTTAAATGTATTACAACTTTTCTGCCTTTTTAAACAACGTATACCAAACATAACAGACCCACTATTTTCATAATGCACATCATTTATTTACTAGGCTATGATTCAGTGATGCCCTTAAATCCCATGTAGGTACAAGTGTCCTTGACCCTACATTCAATTGCCTCAGGCTACTATGGTTTTTTGTTGTTGTTGCAGTGGATTTGACACACTTTTAGAGTAACTTTTCTTTAGAGCCCCACATGTTTCCTAGCTATCACCCATTGCTTTTTCTTTTTGATAATCTTTTTTATCTCTTTCTAAATTCCTGATTTTGGTCTGGTATGGAATTGGTAGACTACATGAATATGCTTATTAGAACTTTGCCTAAAATGGTTTCTGGAAGGAAGCAGATTCAGTGAATAACTACCTGAATTTTCATTGCCCAGGATTCTTTCTTTTTTTTTTTTCAACTTCTCACCCATTACCAATGGAAAGAATCCCTGGATTCTCCCTTCCATGTATTCTTAGGCAAATATTTAATAACCACCTACCATGAGATGGAGCCCTGGTGGCACAGTGGTTAAGAGCTCAGCTGCTAACCAAAAAATAGACGGTTTGAATCCACCAGCTGCTCCTGGGGCAGTTCTACTCTGTCTTACAGGGTTGCTAAGAGTCAGAATCGACTCAACAGCAATGGGTAACTATGAACCAGACACTCTACTAAGTATTGAAGATAAGAAAGTGAACAGAACAGACAAAAATCCCTGCCCTCGTGAAGCTTATATTCTAGTGGAGTAGGGGACGAAGAGGAAAATAATAAGGAAGATGTGGGAAAGAGCGTTAGAGTTCAGAATATCCATATGATCCTCCACATTTGCCGGTATCCCTCACATTTAGGCTAGTCATATGACTACTGGCAAGTCTGATATGAGCAAAAGCAATGTATAATACTTCTGACTGAGGAGGTTAAGGATTCAATGGACTTCTCTCATTCTTTTCACTTTGCTGGAGACCACGGAGGCCATGTGTTGACATGGTGTCATCCCAGGATGGAAGGAAACTAGATCCTTGAGCCTTCACATGGAGAAGAGCTGTCTGGCAAATATGAAACTGTGATATGAGCAAGAAATAAACTGTCAAGTTACTTGGATTTGGGGGTTATTTGTTACAACAGCTGGTATTAACGATCTTAACTAGAATGGAAATTCGTACCCTGAAGAAGGGTATTGCTATAATAAAAATCTAAGATATGTGGTCTTTGCTTAGGAGTTCAACAGCAGGCAGCAAGGAAACTAATATTGGAAGCTAGAAAGATGGTGATAACGATATGCAGTGGCAAAGCAATTAGTAAAATGTTGCTGTGATAACTTAAAGCTCACCTTATTCTTATTGAGTCAGCAGCTCTAAGGCAAGTGGTTGAAAGGAATCAAGTAGTCAGTGATGACTCCTGCTGGTTGCATAAGGCAAGATATCACACACACACACAAACACACACACACACACAAAGATGAGCTCAGGAAAGACTGACCAGTTATGAAAAATAAATTAGAATATAGAGATCCTAGAAATGTAGGACTTTGCAGAGATGGCAAGGCTGGTTGCTCTTAGGTCCCAAACAGTAAGAAATGGGATTTTAAAAGGCTTTGAGAGACAAAGGCCCAGGAAAACTCAGTCTGGAAGGAATCAGATTCGAGGGTATGATCAGACAGCTTTAGGGTCACCATTAAGCTGGGAGTTTAAGAATTCTTGTTTAGATTCTCCAGAATAGATGACATAAAGCAAGTCTTAACACAATCCAAAACAACAAACCACTATAAACCACCTTTTCTGACCATGAAGCCATAACAGTAGAAATCAATAACAGAAAAAGCAAGGAAAAAAATCAAACACATGGAAACTGAACAACAGCTTGTTTGAACACTACTGGGTTACAGAAGAAATTAAGGATGGAATAAAGAAATTGATAGAATCAAATGAGAATGAAAACACTTCCTACCAGAACCTTTGGGACACAGCAAACACAGTGCTCGGAGGTCAATTTATAGCAATAAATGCACAAATCCAAAGATAAGAAAGGGTCAATATCAAAGAATTAACCCTACAACACGAGCAAATAGAAAGGCAGCAGCCAAAGAAGCCCTTGGGCACCAAAGAAAGCAAATAATAAAAATTAGAGCAGAATTAAATGAAATAAAGTAAAAAAATAGAAAAACAATTGAAAGAGTTAACGAGACCAAAAGCTGGTTCTTTGAAAAGACTAACAAAATAGATAAACCATTGGCCAAACTGATAAAAGAAAAACAGGACAGGAAGCAAATCACTCGAACAAGAAATGAAATGGGCAATATCACAACAGACCCAACTGAAATTAAAAGGATCATAACAGAATACTATGAAAAACTGTACTACAAAAATTCGAAAACCTAGAGGCAATGGACAGATTTCTAGAAACACACGACCTACCTAAGCTAACACAAACAGAGATAGAGCAACTAAATAAACCTATAATAAAAGAAGGGACTGAAAAAGTAATTTAAAAACTCCCAACAAAAAAAAAAAGCCCCGGCCCTGACAGCTTCACTGGAGAATTCTAACAAAGTTTCAGAGAAGAGTTAACACACTACTACTAAAGGTATTTCAGAGCATAGAAAAGGATGGAATATTCCCAAACTCATTGCATGAAGTCACATAACCCTGATACCAAAACCAGGTAAAGACACCACAAAAAAAAAAAAAAAGGAAATCACAGACCAATATCCCTCATGAACTTAAATGCAAAAATCTTCAACAAAATTCTAGCCAGTAGAATTCAACAACATATCAAAAAAATAAGTCACCATGACCAAGAAAGATTCATACCTGGTATGCAAGGATGGTTCAACATTAGAAAAACAATCAATGTAATCCATCACATAAATAAAACAAATTGTAAGAACCACATGATCTTATCAATTGATGCAGAAAAGCCTTTTGACAAAGTCCAACACCCATGCATGATTAAAAAAAAAAAAACCTGGGTGAAATAGGAACAGAAGGGAAATTCCTCAACATAATAAAGGGAATTTATATAAATCCAACAGCCAACATCATACTAAATGGAGGGAGTCTGAAAGCATTCCCTTTCAGAACGGGCACCAGACCAGGGTGCCCTTTATCACTACTCTTATTCAACATTGTGCTGGAGGTCCTAGCCAGAGCAATAAGGAAAGAAAAAGAAATAAAGGGCACCTGAATTTGCAAGGAAAAAGTATGATTTGCAGATAATATGATCTTACACACAGAAAACCCCAAAGAATCCACAAGGAAACAACGGGAACTAATAGAAGATTTCAGCAAAGTATCAAGATTCAAGTAAACTACAAAAATCTGTTGGATTCCTCTGCACCAATAAAGGGAACTTTGAAGAGGAAATCATCAAATCAATACCATTTACGATAGCCCCCAAGAAGATAAAATACTTAGGAATAAATCTAACCAGAGACATAAAAGACCTATACAAAGGAAACTACAAGACACTACTGCAAGAAACCAAAAAAGACCTACATAAGTGGAAAAACACACCTTTCTCATGGATAAGAAGACTCAACATTGTGAAAATGTCCATTTTACCCAAAGCGATCTATAGATACAATGCAACCCTGATACAAATTCCGATGACACTTTTTAATGAGATGGAGAAACAAATCACTAACTTTATATGGAAAGGGAAGAGGCCCCGGCTAAGTAAAGCATTACTGAAAAAGAAGAACAAAGTAGGAGGCCTCACACACTGATTTTAGAAGCTATTATGCCACCATGGTAGTCAAAACTGCCTGGTACTGGAACAACAACAGATACGTAGACCAATGGAACAGAATTGAGAATCCAGACATAAATTCATCCACCTATGAGAAGCTGATATTTGACAAAGGCCCAAAGTCCATTAAATGTGAAGAAGTCTCTTTAACAAATGTCTCTGGAATAACTGGATATTCATCTGCAAAAAAAAATGAAACAAGACCCATACCTCACACCATGCACAAAAACTAACTCGAAATGGATCAAAGACCTAAATATAAGATCTAAAATGATAAAGATCATGGAAGAAAAAATAAGGACAACTCTAAGTCTTAATACATGGCATAAACAGAGTACAAAACATAACTAACGATGCACAAACACTAGAAGAGAAACTAGATAACTGGGACCTCCTAAAAATCAAACACTTATGTTCACCAAAAGACTTCACCAAAAGAGTAAAAAGATTACGTACAGGTTGGGAAAAAAAATTTGGCTATGACATATGCAATCAGTGTCTAACCACTAAAATCTACAAGATACTGCAAAACTTCAACAACAAAAAGACAAATAACCCAATTAAAAAATGGACAAAGAATATGAACAGGCACTTCACCAAAGAATATGAACAGGCACTTCACCAAAGAATATGAACAGGCACTTCACCAAAGAATATGAACAGGCACTTCACCAAAGAAGACAGGCTAACAGATATATGAGGAAATGCTCAAGATCATTAGCTGTTAGAGAAATGCAAATCAAAACCACAATGAGATACGATCTCACCCCAACAAGGCTAGCATTAATCCAAAAAACACAAAACCATAAATGTTGGAAACGTGTGGAGAGACCTGAACACTTATACACTGCTGGTGGGAATGTAAGATGGTAGAATCACTTTGGAAATTGATTTGGTGCTTCTTTAAAAAGCTAGAAATAGAACTACCATACGATCCAGCAATCCCACTCCTTGGAGAAATAAGAGCCATCACACAAATAGATAAATGCACACCCATGTTCACTGTAGCACTGTTCAGAATAGCAAAAAGACAGAAACAACCTAGGGGCCCATCAACAGATGAATGTATAAACAAATTATGATATATTCACACAACGGAATATTACGCAACGATAAAGAACAACAATGAATCCATGAAACATAACATGGATGAATCTGGAAGGCATTATGCTGACTGAAATTAGTCAGTCACAAAAGGACAAATATTGTATGAGACCACTTTTACAAGAACTCAAGAAAAGGTTTAAATACAGAAGAAAATGTTCTTTGATGGTTATAAGGGAGGGAGGGAGGGAAGGGGTATTCACCAACTAGATAGTAGACATGAATTACCTTAGGTGAAGGAAAGGACAACGCACAGTACAGGGGAAGTCAGCACAACTGGACTAAACCAAAAGCAAAGAAGTTTCCTGAATACAACCAAACACTTCGAGGGACAGAGTAGCAGGGGCAGGGGTCTGGGGACCATGGTTTCAGGGGACAGCTAGGTCAATTGCCGTAAAAAGTTTAAGAAAATGTTCTGCATCCCACTTTGGTGAGTGGCAACTGGCTAACGAGTGCCCATCTAAGATGCATCAATTGGTCCCAACCCACCTAAACCAAAGGAGAATGAAGAACTCCAAAGACACAAGGAAAATATTAGCCAAAGGAGATAAAAAGGGCCACGTAAACCAGAGACTTCATCAGCCTGATACCAGAAGAATTAGATGGTGCCTGGCTATCACCAATGACCACCCTGACAGGGAACACAATGGAGAGTCCCTGATGGAGCAGGGAGATGGGCGAGGGGCAGAGGGTAGGGACACAGAACTCAAATTAATGTAAAAAGACCAGGCTTAATGGTCTGACTGAGACTAGAGAAAACCGAGAAGACATGGCCCTGGGACTCTCTGCTAACCCAGAACTGAAACCATTCCCGAATCCAACTCTTCAGGTAGAGACCAGACTGGACTCTAAGACATTAAATGATATTTGTGAAGAGTGTGCTTCTTAGTTCAAGTAGATAAAAGAATGGGCAGCTCCTGTCTGGAGGTGAGATGAGAAGGCAAAAATGGAGAGGAGCTGGTTGAATGGACACTGGAAATCCGGGGTAGAAAGGGGAATTATGCTGTCACATTATAGGGATAGCAACTAGGATCACATAACAAAGCGTATATAAATTTTTGTATGACAAACTAACTTGAGCTGTAAACTTTCATCTAAAGCACGATAAAAAGAAGAAAAAATTACAGATCTGGCATTTGCATCTTGGTGAACAAAGAGTTAGACACTGGATATTTTTAAGGATTTCTCCCAGGAATTCCAGCTTATGTATAAACTGCTCTTACACATTTCAGGTATATGGCTATATCAAAAACAACAACCACAACCCAACAGTATCCACATGGAATACTATACAGTAATGGGAATGAACAAATTACAATAACAATACGAATGAATCTCACCAACATAATGTTGAGTGAAAGAAGACACTAAACAGCGTATATTGTATGATTCCATTTTTATACCCACAAAACAAAAAAAGCTAATCGATGCCATTAGAAATGAGGATAGTGGTTAGTTTGGAGTAGGAAGTTATGATTGGAAGAGGGTCACAAGGGGGGCCTCTGGAAAGCTGGCTGTTACAGATTGAATTATGTCCCTCAAAAATATGTGTTGTAAATCCTAACCTCTATGCCAATGGTAGCCCTGATGGCACAGTGGTTAAGAGCTCGACTGGTAACCAAAATGTTCTCAGTTCAAATTCACCAGCCTCTCCTTGGAAACCCTGTGGGGCAGTTCAACTCTGTCCTGCAGGGTCACTATGAGTTGGAATCAACTCGATGGCAATGGGTTTGGTTTTTTGGTTTTCTTAGATAACTTAGACACTAATAATGTTCTCTCTCTTAATCTGGGTGCTAATTACACAGGTGGATTAGTTTGTGAAAATTTATTGAGCTATACATTTATAATAGTATGTGGGACAATTTTTTTCTACATACTTCAATTAAAAAGTTGGGTTTCTGTTTTGTTTATATATATATATAGGATATCAGTACAAATTCTAGAACCAGTGCCTGCTCTCCCATGGACAATGCTGTAGACCCACTGACCACCTACCACCCAACTCTGCTTCTCTAATGAGGTGTTCTTTGTCAGGAGTTTTGATACATCACAGCAGTGATTTGTAACCAACTGTATGCCTCAGAGTATGACCGCACACATACTGAGTTAAAAATCTTCATGGGTAGAGTCTCCCTTTTTTTTTTTTTAATGTATATATTTTAATGTAGTATCTGGGTGAAGCAGATAAACTTTCATATTTGAAAATCACTCTCCTGGAATCTTATTTAGCTTATTTTATGCCAAAAAAAGGTAAGGGTTCATGCCATTTGGAGAATATTATGAAACCAACCCCCAAAGATCATATGAAAAATTTTCATGGTGCCAGCAGATCACACCCCCACTTGAAAGGCAGTATCCCTGCAGCTTCGAATACGCACACAGATCTGCACCGTGATCACTCTGGTTCCTGTTTATTTTGCCTGGATCTCGACTTGTGAGACTAAGCATTATGTGCTCAGTCTACAACGTACATACGGTTACTCCAGCTTGCTGATTAAAAATAGCCTCTTATCTCATTGAACTCCTTAGGAAGCTAAACCCCACCTGTCAACAATTGCCCTGCCAGAGGGACTTTGTTTAAACAGCACTCAGAAACATCATTGATAAGCATTAAAGAAACACTGCAATAAAGAATTCCATTCCACTTTGACTTGGCTCTTTTAAAGAAAAAACCGTTTTTCTCTGAGTATGATCATATATAATTGTTTATGTTAATATCCATTGCCATTGAGTTGATTTCAACTCATAGCAACCCTATAGGACAGAGTAGAACTGCCCCACAGGATTTTCAAGGAGCATCTGGTATACTCAAACTGCCAACCTTCTGATTAGCAGCTTGAGCACTTAACCACTGTGCCACAAGAGTGCCATGTTAATAATTGTTCTTGTTGTTAGGTGCCGTGGAGTTGGTTCCGACTCATAGCTATCCTAAGTACAACAAAACGAAACACCTCCTGGTCCTGCACGATCCTCACAATCATTATTATGGTTCACCCCATTGTTTCAGCTCCTGTGTCAATGCATCTCGTTGAGAGTCTTCCTCTTTTTTGGTAACTCTCTACTTTACCAAGCATGATGTCCTTCTCCAGGAACTGATCCCTCTTGATAACACGTTCAAAGTATGTGGGACGAAGTCCCGCTATCCTTGCTTCTAAGGAGCACCCTGGTTGTACTTCTTCCAAGACAGATTTGTTCTTTTGGCAGTCCATGGCGTATTCAATATTCTTCATCAACACTGTCATTCAAAGGCATCAATTCTTCTTTGGCCTTCCTTATTCATTGTCCAGGTTTCACATGCATATGAGGAGATTGAAAACACCATGGCTTGGGTCAGGCACACCTCAGTCTTCAAGGTGACATCTTTGCTTTTGAACAGTTTAAAGAGGTCTTTTGCAGCAGATTTGCCCAATGCGATGTGTTGTTTGATATCTTGATGGCTGCTTCCATGGGTGTTGACTGTGGATTCAAGTAAAATGAAACTTTTGACAACTTCAGTTTTTTTCTCTGTTGATCATTATGTTGCCTATCGGTCCAGTTGTGAGGATTTTTGTTTTCTTTATGTTGATGTGTAATCCTTACCGAAGGCTGTAGTCTTTGATCTTTATCAATAAGTGCTTCAAGTCATCTTTACTTTCAGGAAGGAAAGTTGTGTCATCTGTATAACACAGGTCATTAATGAGCTTTCCTTCAATCCTGATTCCACATTCTTCATACAGTCCAGCTTCTCAAATTATTTGCTCAGTATACAGATTGAATAAGTATGATGAAAGGATACAGTCCTGATGTACACCTTTCCTGACTTTAACCACACAGTCTCCCCTTGTTCTGTTAACAGTTAGTAGTAATGGTTTGTTATTTCAGGCATTTGATTGTTTTGGTTTAGTTTGTTTGTAATAATATTTGTCTCACCCACCCAGCTACTGCTAGAAAAAAGAAAAACTTCATGGCTGTCATGAGGAAACCCCTTTTGTGGAAAAATTCTGGTTCATTACAACTTCAATGAAGGATATTCAACATACAAAATTTTCCAAAATGCTTAATTTGTATTGACGACATTAGACAATTACACTGACTAAAATTCTTCAATTTTGTAAGCATTGTATTCATGACTATCAGACTTTCAGTGCTAGGTTTTCTAATACAAACATGAGCTCTTTAATCCACTCCTTGAAATCTAGTTGTAAATAAATGTTACTTTTTCCTTTAGTTAACTAAAGATCCCCTCCTCCCAACTCCACCACAACCACCGCCCCCGAAAAAAATCCCTTTTAAAAGCTAAACAACTGGTGAAAGGACAACATGGGAACTTTGCAGCCAACTATGCTTCTAAATTAAAGTGCATTGATTTAAAGAGATTTTCTTTTTAGATGAGCCACACTCCTGAGATTAGAGAATTTAATGGTAATTATCTTAAAAACTGGTTATACCCAGGCTGTGATGAATTTGGGGAAAACACAACATTCCATGCATTTATTATCTCCCACCCCAACAACAACATCATAAGAGATATGTAACAAAGACAATGTTTAAATGGTTTATTAAAAAGGAATTCATTTGATACATTCAAAGTTTTTACCTGTTGTGGTTAAATTTTGATAGGTTAATTTTTGAGGTCTTTAAGAGCTTTAGTATCAAATAACATGTAAAGCAAAGAATTGGGTTTTTTGCTGTTAAGATAAAAAAAAATTCTTTAATTACTGGATTAAAGAGTAATTTTATTCTTTGCAATCAAAGGGAATGGTTCAGCATCTCATTTTAGCATAAATTCCTGAGTTCGAAAACCAAGCCACATTTACCTTCAAGACCTTTGGTTAAATAACTCAAGTATTGTTTCTCCGTGACCTATGATAAACTCCTGACAACTCTGAAACCCACAAAAGATTTGTTCCATTTTATAAAGAAAAAAGTGCTAGAAGAAAAATGGTTATTTAATGTGTTACGAGTTGCATGAAACATTGTCAAATCAGAAGTTTCAAATTTTCTTTAGGTTAAAATTTATGTGTCAGTGATGTTTGCCTGATATTAGATGACAAGTGCATAATATTATGTCATAATTTTATTATTTCAATTGCTAACTAAGTTACAACTTTGTTTCCTTTGACTCTAGCATATGGAAGCCAATAGTTTTAACCGGGGTATTCACATTGTTTACCCATGGAGTTTTTAATCACTATTCAGATGTCTAGAGACTTAATAATCTTGATGTATTTTTTGTACATCCTGACTATTTGGTAATATGTCCCACAGATCTTTCCATTTTAAGAATTATCATTGTTATAAATTAACCACAGACAGCTCTTTGCTGATTCACTGAGAACTTGACTAAAATATTTCAGCAAAAATGGACTAAATCAAGATATTTAGAACTCTTATGTAGAAGCTGATGGGGTTTTCCAACTGCTGCTGATCCAGAATTATATGGAACCAAAATTAACAAGTAAACTAAAAGAATTACCATGAGGTTTATATGAGAATATTGATGATGTTTAATGTTTTATTTTCTAGTGTAATTACTAGAAAGCCCATGGCAGCTTATGTTGGTTCTTATGTAACTTATGTTGATTCTAACATTATTCAACCTGAATTGTTAAAATATTATCATTCTTTAATACAATACTCTAAAGAATATTTTCCACAGATCAAAGAAGACTTTGATGACCAAAAGTTAAAATCCCAAAATCTGTCTAGGATTATTCCAGGAGACTATGTATATTGGAAAAGACATCAATTAAAAAGACTTATTAGAACCGCATTGGAAAGGGCTATATTTGGTCCTCCTTACTAACCCATAAAAAAAAAAAAACCCATATGCTACTAAATTACAGTGAGTTAAAGCTTGGATCCATTTGTCTCAATTAAGGAATGCTAAATCATCTTGTTGGACTTGCCAGCCATCTGGAGACCTGGAGATTATACTCAAATGTCCCCGTGGCCAGAAGCAGATGACTTTGGAGGTAGACAGCTAATCCCAAGGGAACAATACCCCATGAAAATTATTGAAATTTTTGGACTCTGCTTTATAATTGTAGCTATTCTTATGTTAATTTCTTTATTACACATTTTTGGTATTATCCCATAATAAAGTTTTATTTCCTTGACTGAAGGAATTTATTTTATTGTAGCTGTTATTTTTATGCTATTTAGGTTGGAGCCCTGGTAGCACAGTGGTTAAGAGCTTGGCTGATAACCAAAAGGTCAGCAGTTCAAATCCACCAGCTGTTCCTTGGAAACCCTATGGGGCAGTTCTACTCTGTTCTATATGGTCGCTACAGGTTAGAATCAACTCGATGGCAATGGGTTAGGTTTTTAGACAGTTTTTCTTCATTATGAAGCTCTTCTTAAATTCAACTAGAAAAATCTATTCACAAGTTATTTACTGCTATGGCCCATGTTGCTGATAATGTTGCCAATGGAATGGCTTTCCAAGAAAAAATCTTTAGAATCTCTTGGTAAAATTGTCCTTGACAATTGAATAGTCTTAGATTTCTTGCTAGCACAATAGGGTAGAGTCAGTGCAATTGCCAATACCTTGTGTTGTTCCTGGGTCAATACCAGAGTGTAAATAAAACAGGATATTACTAAAAATCACCACTAAGCCATTGGGTTACACACAATACCACCCATGACCATTCCGTCCTTTTTAACCTCTTTAGGTGGCTACCCCATAAAATCAGTTCTTGGCTACACTCCACCTTACAAACAGGCTTACTCCTTTTAATCTTTGTGACTGTAATTATAGAAACTGTTAAAGGTTTGTGGACTATACCACTAATCTTTGCAACCATACTGTATGTTTAGCTTTACAAAGAGTTACGTATCTTGAAAACATCCACATTTCTAGAATCTCTGAATATGTGCCCTAGAGCTGGCCACCTTGTGTAATACCAGGTTGTTCCTCAAGATTTGGCCTTCAGATCTAAACAACCCTCAGGAGAATGTCATGAAAAGTAGAGTGGCTTATCTATAGTGTTGTAAAGAAAAGGATTAAAATGACAAGTGGTGCCTAGCTACTATAAATTGTGGTGACTGGGATCATAAAAGCTCAGTGAACAACCACCTTAAACCTCCAACTAAGGCCATGCAGAAGACAGCACTCTTATAGTGATCAAAGATTGTGATTAAGGAATTTCTTCGAAAATTCTTGATCAAGAGGAAGGAATGAACAAGAACATCAAGAACATTTTAAATCTAACCAGAGGTGCTTGGCATGGCCAAAATGGTCGACAGCTAGTTCAATTCAGGAACCATTTTGTTGTTTTTCTTCTCCTCTAGATACATAACTCATGCTTAGAATTTTGTCTATGTACGTTATCAGGAAGTTTATCTCTGTTATACTCAGCAGAACGTATCCAAGGAAATCTATGATATAGATAAGAAACTCTCATAATTAACACTTTTAACTACCTTGTGACTTATGTATATGACTGTTAAGCAAAATGAATAGCCTGCGAACTGTAACTAACCTTTAGAAGCAGCTTGTCTAGTTCCACATAATTGTATTTAGGTGATCAGGCTCACTGAAACCTTGAAAATTATTCTTTCAGAAAACAATCTAAGATTAATGAACATGTCCTGTTTCTAAGACTCCAGAAATCTTACAATCATGCTCACTGGCCTTGTAATTGTCTTAGCAAGGTTTCTATCTTTGTATTCTTTATAATGTTTGAGCACATACTGCTATAAGAATTATGTATTCTGACATAAATGTCAACCAATCAGAAAAATCCACTGTAAATTCCTGACGTTTTATTATAAAATCTTCCCCAAAACCTTCATCAAATTGGAAGTGCTTCTGCAACCTTGTGGTCATACTGCCCCAGCTAGAACTGCATCTATTTCCTCAATAAAACTCTGCTTTTACATTTACAGAGTAGCCTGTTATACTCTTTGACACTGCTATAACAACTTACCACAAATTTAGTGGCTTAAAACAACATGAATTTATTATCTTGTAGTTCTGGAGGTCAGTAATCTGAAATCAGTTTCACTGGGCTAAATCAAGTTGTTGGTAGGCCTGTGTGTTTTCTGGAGGATCTAGGGAAGAATCCATTTCCTTGCTTTTCCCACCTTATAGAGGCTGCCTACATTCCTTGGCTGTGTCCCTTCCTCCATTTTCAAAGGACATAACTCCAATCTTTACTTCTGTTGTCTCATCTTCTTCTTCCACCTGTATCCTCTTGCATCCCTCTTATAGAGACCCTTATGATTACATTGGTCCCATCTGGATAACACAGGATAATCTTCCCATCTCAAGATCCTTAAAGTAATCACATTAGGAAAGTCCCTTTTGCCGTGTAAGGTAACATATTCACAGGTTTCAGGGATTAGGGTGGCCTTTATTTAGTCTACTACAAGTAGCTGTATTTCTAACTAAAATACTACATTTACAAGCTTCTCTTACACATAGTTATAAGATTAAGTTAATTACATTAATATTAAATATACCCAACCTATTATGCACAAAAGATTCTTTTACAAATAGATCAAATACAAAAGAAGGTAAATTTTATTTCATATAAGCAGGCATAAAGAAATCAACAAGACAGGGTAAAACCTCCAGGAAGTACCAACACTATGAAGCCCTGAGCATTCCTGAAGCTAAAGGGGCGAGGGAACAAGCAGTGTTTTCAGTACCTGGTACACCTGCAGCCATGGGACAGGGGTCTGACAGGAACTGTAGCCTCCAGTAGAGAAATTACAGGATCTTAATAATTGCTAAAGCCAAGGCCTGGTATGAGAAATAAATACCAGTCTCTCCTTCTCACTCGAATCTCTTGCTATGCCATCCATTGGCCAAAACCAACTGGAAGCCAGAGGGCAAGAAGGAATATATGATGCTGTGCATAAAATTCAGTTCCTTGTGGCACAGAACAGCAAAGAGAGGGGTGGAAAATAGGTCTGGAAAGGCAAACAGAATAATCAACACACTGTTTTGTACTTTTAAAATTAACATAAATATTACAGTGTACATGTTATCAGGAGGGTCCAGTCCCTGGAGAAGAACATCATCCTTGGTAAGATAGAGGGTCAGCAAAAAAGAGGAAGACCTTCAACAAGATGAATTGACACAGTAGTTGCAACAATGGGCTCAAACATGGCAACAATTGTGAAGATGGTACAGGAACAGGCAGTGTTTCTTTCTGTTGTTCATGGGGTTGCTATGAGTAGGAATCAACTCAAGGGCATCTAACAACAACATTATAGTGTACAGAAAGTAAATTTTAAAATGATGTCTGCACTGCTTTCTTTCAATCATAAATTACAAATACAAGTTACTAAACCAGAAGTTTTGTCTCAGAACAGTCATTTGCCAATATGCATGTGACAGCAGAAACAAACAAACAAGAAAACTATTAAAGAGAGAGAAGGAGAAAGAGAGGTAGAGACATAGAGATTGATTGATTGATTTTTGAGTTCCTCAAAGAGAGGTGTGGATTTGTTTTTCTACTGTGTTGACTTAGTGATGAAGAAAGAGTGCAGAAGACTATGGCTTCCTATCAATTGACCATTTTCTGAAATGCTGGGTGTTCCATCCTCCACATTGCTCTAGTGGAGAACAGAGACACGGCAGCTGGAACAAATACTTGTAAATAAACACCGCTGACCCACTTAAAAAAACAACAGTTTTATTGAGGTATAATTCATATACAATACAATTCACTCATTTAAAGTGTGCATTTCAATAGTCACAGAGTTATGCATCCATCACCACAATCAATTTTAGAACATTTTCATTATGTCAAAAAGAAACTGCACACTCTCAATCTTCCCATTCTTCCCTCCCATGCCTAGGCAACTACTCATCTATTTTCTGTCTCTACAGATTTGCTTATTCTGGACATTTCAAATAAATGAAATCACACAATACATTGTCTTTTGAGAACGGCCGGTGTCGGATTACCCAATAAACAAGGTAAGCATGTGCTTAGGGCATCAACAAAACAGGGGCACCAGATATCCAAAGCAAAGACCCATAAATGCCAATAGGACAGGACACAAGGAAAAGCATGCATCACAGTAGAAGGAACTGGAAAGGTATTAAATGAAATTGATACCGTTTTATAAATTTTGTATATGACAACAATTATATTTTCCTTTTCATTTCAGAACGGTGGGGTATAACCTCACATTCAGTTTTCACTCACTGACCACGTAACGATGTGACCACAGCACTACAATCATGTGACTCAGGACATATCCAGTCCTATGAAAAGCAAACCAAAACAAGTCTTCAGATTGAGCATACCCTTGTTTTGTATCACGTTCTTTGCAATTATTCTTGACTCTGTTGGGTAGAAGCAGTAGCCCAATGAACTGTGAAGATGTAGCATCAAAGGTCAGAAAATGAGTACCGAAATATAAAGTATTATTTCAAGATGAAAAACAGTCATAGAGATCTGCAAAGGGCCCACCAACAAATATCATATGATAAACGAATGAAATTATTTTCAATTGCCTTGTAAATACTATTTCTTTTGACTATCTCAGACCTGAAGGACAAAATCACATGTTCCAAATCAATGTACTTTTACTTATTAATTTTCAAATACAAATTTTTCTGTTAATGTCCAAATTTGAATGTACATTTTATTTGATAAATTTTACTTGCTTTATAAATTTTATTTATTTTCAATTATTCAAATTTATTTGCTACAGCAGAACCAAATTTAAAAAGTGACATAATTTTATATCCAGGTAAAACGAAACGGCAACAACTAAGTGGAATGAAAAAACGAAAGCTCATAGAAGATAAAAACCAAACGATTTGCAAATCCCTAAAAACAATTCCAAAATTAACTTCCTTTTTAAAACATAATTAATCAGAAGACACTTATTCTGTTGAACGCTGAAATTTAATGGGTGCAAACTGTTGTACTAGGATCGCTAGTGTTGAAATTACTAACCCAAACCCATTGCTGATGAGTTGATTCTGACTCATAACGACCCTATAGGACACAGTAGAACTGTCCCATCAGGTTTCCAAGGAGCAGCTGGTGGATTTGAACTGCTAACCTTCTGATTAGTAGCTAAAGGTTTAACTACTGCGCCACCAGGGCTTCGAAATTACTAATAGCAATATGAATATAACAGAATTGTTCTAAATTCTACATCCATTCCTCGCTGTAGCAAAAAAAATAATAATAATTAATAATGGTGTAGAAAGTAAAACTGTTTTAGAATCTGAAATTGTTGCAACTACAGACCCCATAAATAACAGAAATACAGTTTCTGCTTTGTGGAATAATTTTTCCTCTAATGATGTAAATTATCAGATCAACATCACAGTGACCATTTGAAAATTTATGCCAAAAATTTCTGGATGGTAAACAAAAAGGTTTTGTAGCCAAGTATATTTCTAGGGTACCAAGAAATGGTGAAAATTATGAGAGGGAGTAGCTACTGTATTCTCCATCAGTCGGATCTGTATATTGTTCTGTTTGCAAATTATTCAGTCCTAAATCATTTAATTCCTGGTTTGTTATGGGTGGATTTAGCGATTGGTGCAACTCAAATATGATTGATAACTATGAAAACAGTTCAATTCATAAAGACTGTACATTGTCATATTTAAACCTAAGATTTAACTCATGAACTGGAAACACAAATTAATGAAAAGCATCAGTATTGGAAAGCTGGTTTGCCACGTGTTGTTGCTGCCATAACAATTGCTGAACGTGGACTAGCTTTTTGAGGAAGAAATGAAGTGTTTTGGTCCCCATGAAATGGAAATTTTTGGAATTTACTTGAACTTGTTGCTCAGTTCAATCCATTTTTAGCAGGTCACATCACAAAATATGATAACACAGGAAAGGGCAGCCCACTGTCTACGTCTAAAACAACTTGTGAAGAATTAATAAACTTAAAAAGTGATAAAGTTTGATCAACTATTTTCAGTGAAATAAGTATAATTCAATATTTCAGTTTGTATAGTCCACTCCTGATCTTTCTCATACAGATCAGCGAAGTATTGTTTTAAGACATAAACCTCCAACAGATGGAAAACCTGTAGACCGATTTATCACATTTACTAGCTTAAAAAGTCATACTTATGAAGAAATTGCAAATCAAGTACTACACCATTTATGTGAAGTTTGCAAAACAAATTTTTCTAAGTGCAAAGGCCAGTTCCATGACAATGTTCCCAATATGCCAGGGTGTTCTAAAGGCATCCACAGAAAAATTTTAGAACATAATTAGTATGTGATTTTCATACCATGTGCTGCGCATTCACTTAATCTTGTAGGGTGTAGTACAGGAGGTTGCTGTCCAGAAGCAGTTGATTTTTTTTTTCCCCAACTGTTCAGTTACTCTACACATTTTTTGCCACCTCTACTCACTGGTGGTCAGTTCTTAAAACATACTTAGGCAATGATTGAGTATTAAAGTGTCTTTCTAATACACACTGGAAAGTGCATGCTGTAGCAATGACTGAAATCCTGGTATCTTACACTCAGATTCTAGATGCCTCAGAAAATATTGTGAAGGCCAGACACAAAAAGGAGATATCAAGACAGAAGGTGAAAACATTGTCAACAAAATACAAACACTAGCGAATGTATTTATGTTGGTTATATGGAATAATATATAGTAGCATTTTCATCAGATGAGTCAAGCTCTCCAAGACTCAAAAGTAAACTTAAAAGATATGCACAGATATCTATCAGTCATTAACAGATTATTTACATAATTTCAGAGAAGATTTTGAAAACTTGGAGAACACAACAAAACAAATACTGCCAAATACTGATTATCAAGCAGTTTACCATCACAGAAGCATTAGAAGGAAACAAGACAGAAGTACTCCATGATTATCAAGGAGTGCCAGAGATCAATTTCTCATAACCACATTGCCACACTTGAGTCTTGCATGAAAAGAAGGGCAAAAGTATATGAAGTTCTTTGAAATAGATCTTCCATCTTAAATACTGTGGATATAACTGAAGAAGAATGCATGAAAGCCTCCAAGAAATTAGTGCAGGCTTATCCTGATAACTTAAATTCAAACCTTTATGGAGAAGTGTGACAATTTCATTCTTACATGAGAACTAAGTTTACACATCCAAGAAAGACAAATTTTACTCACATAGGCATGTATGATTCCATAATGGAAGATAAAATGCAATGCATATTTTCCAATGTTGAAATTGCTTTACATGTATTCCTAACTTTAATGATCACAAACTGCACAACAGAACACTCATTTTCATCCATAAAGAGAATCAAAAACCCTCAGCATACAACGATTCAAGGAAAGACTCGATTCATTATCCGTACTATATATGGAAGTAGATATGTTCCGGCAGCTTAGCTGTGATGAATCATCAAAGAATTTGTAAGGACAAAGAACAGAAAGAAATGTTTTTAATTATAATGGGTTAGAGATGAAAGATCTATCTAAAAATAAAATATAGTAATTTGTTGTAATATTTGATTTTTAATCGTTGAATTTTCTTTTATGACACAAGCATCAAAATTGAAGTATTAGCCATTTAAAACAAAACTGGTGAAAGACAATTTTTCACTGTGGGAGATCAAAAGAACTATACAATCGTCGTTGAAACAACTAAGTTCACTGACTCATTTTCTTTGTTGTAGAATGTGTGGAATATTCTTTTTGTAGAAAATGTGGTATATATTAAAAATCATAGTACCCTGCATCCAGTAAAAATTTTATAATTCAGTTCATCTCATTCTGCTAAAATGGCATACTCCACTTTTGCGATCAATTGCTAATATCATAGTCACTTTTAAAAAGAAGTTACATCATGGATAGCTAAGACACACACACATATATATCTGTGTATACACATAACTCACGCAACCCGTTGGAATGTGTGAGTAAGCAGAGGAGGGGGCATCACAGATCATCAGTGTTTAGGGCCCTCACATGTCTTAATCCTGGCCTGAGAATGGCTTCTTTCACTTAATATAGTGTCTTCAAAGTTTATTCATGTTGTAGCATATATCAGTCCTTCATTTCTTTTTACAGCTAGATAATACTCCATTGTATGGATATACCACATTTCATTTATCTGTTTGTCAGTTGATAAACATCTGAGTTGTTTCCACTTTTTGGCTATTATATATAACATTGCAATGAGGATCTGAGTACAAGTTTTTGAGTGGACATATATTTTCATTTCTCTTGGCTATATAGCTAGAAGAATTTCTAGATGATATGGTAGCTCCATACCAGACAATGTTCTGCTGCTATTCATGAGGTTTTCACTGGCCAATTTTTTCAGAAGTAGACCACTACATCCTTCTTCCTAGTTTTAGTCTAGAAGCTCTGCTGAAACCTGTCCACCGCCTGCTGGTATTTGAAATATTGGTGGCATAGCTTCCAGTATCGCAGCAACACACAAGCCACCACTGTACAACAAACTGACAGATGCATGGGGATGAGCCAGAACATAAGCCCCTCAGGTTGGAAGACACTCAAAATACAACTGGGGAAGAGCTGCCTTTTCAAATTACAGTCGACCTTAATGACATAAAGCAAAGCTTTCGGGATCTTGATTTGCTGAGGTGGCATGACTCAAAATGAGAAGAAACAGCTGAAAACATCCATTAATAAGCAGAACATGGACTACACAAAGTATGAATCTAGGAAAATTGAAGTTGTCAAAATGAAATGGAATGCATAAAGATCGATAGGTTAGGCATTAGTAAGCTAAAATGGACTGGTATTGGCCATTTTGAATCAGACAATCATACGGTCTACTATGTTTGGAACACCTAATTGAAGAGGAATGGCATTACATTCATCATCAAAAAGACATTTCAATATCTATCCTGAAGTACATCACTGTCAGTGATGGGATAGTATCCATACCCACGCAAGGAAGACCAGTTAAAGCAGCTATTATTCAAATTTATGCACCAACCACTAATGCCAAAGATGAGGACACTGAAGATTTTTACCAACTTCTGCAGCCTGAAATTGATCAAACATGCAATTAGGATGCATTGATACTTACTGGTGAGTGGAACACAAAAGTTGGAAACAAAGAAGGATCTGTAGTTAGAAAATATGCCTTGGCGATAGAAATGACAGCAGAGATTGAATGATAGAATTTTCCAAGACCAACAACTTCTTCATTAAAAATACCTTTCTTGACAACAGGAACAGTGACTATACACGTGGACCTCACTGGATGGAAAACACAGGAATCAAATCGACTACATCTGTGGAAAGAGACAATGGAAAAGCTCAATATCATCAGTCAGAACAAGGCCAGGAGCTGACTTTGAAACAGGGCATCAGTTGCTCATATGCAAGTGCAAGTTGTTGCAATATTGAAAGCTTCTACAGGGAAAATACTGAACTAGCAGGAAGCATCGAAAGAAAATGGAAGGAATTCAAACGGCCACTGTACCAAGAAGAATTGGTTGATGTCCAACCATTTCAGGAGGTGGCATATGAACAAGAACTGATTGTACTGAAAGAAGAAGTCCAAGCTGTGCTGAAGGGAATGGCAAAAACAAGCCTCCAGGAATTGACAGAGTACCAATTGAGATGTTTCAACAAATGGATGCAGTGCTAGAGGTAGTCACTTGTCTATGCCAAGAAATTTGGAAGAGAGCTTACTGGCTAACCGACTGGAGGAGAGCCATATTTGTGCCCATTTCAAAGAAAGGTGACCCAACAGAATGTGTAAATTATCAAACAAAATTATTTTTTAAAATAATTTTTATTGTGCTTTAAGTGAAAGTTTACAAATCAAGTCAGTCTCTTACATATAAACTTATATACACCTTACTATTTTTACATACTCCCACTTACTCTCCCCCTAATGAGTCAGCCTGCTCCCTCCATCCAGTCTCTCCTTTCGTGACCCTTTTGCCAGTTTCTAAACCTCTCTACCCTCCCATCTCCCCTCCAGACAGGAGATGCCAACACAGTCTCAAGTGTCCACCTAATACAAGTAGCTCACTCCTCATCAGCATCTCTCTCCAACCCATTGTCCAGTCCCTTCCATGTCTGATGAGTTGTCTTTGGGAATGGTTCCTATTCTGGGCCATCAAACAAAATTATTAATATTACACACAAGTAAAATTTTGCTGAAGATCATTCAAAGGTGTTTGTGGCAGTATGTCGACAAGGAACTGGTAGAAGTTCAAGCCAGATTCAAAAGAGGATGCAGAATGAGGGATACCACTGCTGATGTCAGATGGATCTTGGCTAAAAGTAGAGGATACCAGAAAGATGTTTACCTGTGCTTTTTTATTGACTATGCAAAGGCATTTGACTACGTAGATCATAACAAATTATGGATAACATCATGAAGAATGGAAGTTCCAGAACACTTATTTGTGCTCATGAACAACCTGTATATAGACCAAGAGGCAGTCATTTAACAGAACAAGGGAATACTGAATGTTTTAAAATCAGAAAAGGTGTGCATCATGGTTGTATCCTTTCACCATAGTTATTCAATCAGTATACTGAGCAAATAATACAAGAAACTGGACTGCATGAAGAAGAATGGGGCATCAAAACTTGCGGAAGACTCATTAACAACCTTTGTTATGCAGATGACACAACCTTGCTTGCTGAAAGTGAAGAGGACTTGAAGCACTTACTGATGAAGATCAAAGACTACAACCTTTGGTAAGGATCGCATCTCAACATGAAGGCAACAAAAATCCTCACAACTGGACCAATAAGCAACATTATGATAAACAGAGAAAAGACTGAAGTTATCAAGGATTTCATTTACTTGGCTCCACAATCAACGCCCATAGAAGCAGCTGAAGAGAAATCTAGCGGCGTTTAAGGTATTGGGCACGTGTGCTGCAAAAGATCTCTTTAAAGTGTTCAGAAGCAAAGACATCACTTTGACGACTACAGTGTGCCTGATCCAAGCCATGGTATTTTCAATCGTCTCATATGCATATGAAAGCTGGGTAATGAATAAGGAAGACTGAAGAATTGACACCTTTGAATTATTCTGTTGGTGAAGAATACCGAATATACCATGGACTGCCAGAAGAACGAACAAATCTGTCTTGGAAGAAGTACAGCCAAAATGCCCCTTAGAAGGAGAGTGAGACTTTGTCTCACTTACTTTGGACATGTTATCAGGAGGGACCAGTCCCTTGATGAGGACATCACACTTGGTAGAGGGTCAGTGAAAAAGAGGAAGACCCTCAACCAGATGGATTGATAGACTGACTGTAACAATGGGCTCAAACTCAGCAATGATTGGAAGGATGGCACAGGACTGGGCAGTGTTTCGTTCCGTCGTACATAGGGCCACTCTGAGTTGGAACTGACTCCACAGTACCTAACAACAACATGGTAACTCTATGTTTAACTGTTTGAGGAACTGTCAGACTGTTTTCCAAAGGGACTGCACCGTTTTACATTGAGACCAGCAGTGTGTAAGGGTTCCAATTTCTCCACATTATCCTCAGTACTTGCTTTGTCCTTTGATTACAGCCATCCTAGTGGGTGTGAAGACGCATCTCATTGGGTTTTCATTTACATTTCCCTGGTGGCTAATGATGTTGAGCACCTTTTGATGTGCTTATCTGCCAGTAGAATATCTTCTTTGAAGAAATGTCTATTCAGATCCTTTGTCCATTTTTTAATTGGGTTGTTTGTCTTTTTGTTGTTGAGTTGTATTAATTCTTTATATATTCTGGATATTAAACCTTTAGCAGATATATTGTTCCCAAATATTTTCTTCTATTCTGAAGCTTGTTTCCTCGCTTTTTTGGTAAAGTACTTTGATGCACAAAGTTTTTTCATTTTGGTGAAATCCAATTAAACATTTTTTTCTTTTTGGTTGCTCATGCTTTTGGTGTCATATCTAAGAATCCATTCTGAAAAATAAGGTCCTGAAGCTTTACCTATATATTTTCTTATAATAGCTTTGGTTCTTACATTTAGGTCACTGATCTATTTTGGGTTAATCTTCATGTGTAGTGTGAGGTATGGGTTCATTTCTCTCTTTTGCATGTGAAGATCCAGTTGTCCCAATACCATTTATTGAAGAGATTATTCCTTCTCCATTGAATGGACTTGCTTTTGTCTATTTTTTAATTGGGTTGTCTTTTTATTATTGAATTGTAACAGTGCTCGAAACCTGAAACCAAACCCATTGCCATCGAGTCGATTCCAACTCATAGACACTCTATAGGACACAGTAGAACTGCCTCATAGGGTTTCCAAGGAGCAACTGGTGGGTTCAAACTGCCAACCTTTTGGTTAGCAGCTGAACTCTTAACCACTGCACCACCAGGGCTCCAACATAAATTTCTTAAGTGACATCTGGGACTATTATAGGGAGGTTGTAAATGGAGAAAAAAAATCTTTACAAGTTTTTAGACCGTTAGAATAAGCAGAGAAAGTTTTTTATAATTTATTTTGCTGTTATTAAGACTATACACAGCAGAAGACACACCAATTGAACAGTTTCTACATGTACGATTCAGCACCTTTGATTACATTCTTTGAGTTGTGCAAGTAATCCCACTCTCCTTTTCTGAGTTGTTCCTTCCCATTAACAAACTCGCTGCCCCGAGTTTCATATCCAATCTTTCATGCTGCTGTTATCAATTTGATCCCATACAGACAGATCTTAAAAGAGCACAATGCTCAAAGCAGACATTCTTAACTAGTTAAGCTAAACTGCTGTTTGGTTTTAAGAAGATTTAAGGGGATATTTTTGGTTTAAGGTTTAAAGATTATCTCAGGGTAATAGTTTCAGGGAATTATTCAGCCTCCATGGCTCCAGAGAGTATAGATTTCAAGAGAATTTTAAATTCCATCCTGCAGTTTTCCCCTTTTGATCAGGATTTTTCTAGAAAATCTTTGTTGAAAGTATTCATTTATGGTAGCGGGGCACCATCCAGTTCTTCTGGTCTCATGGCAAAAGAGGCAGCTATTCATGGGGGCAATTAGCCACACATTCCATTTCCTCCTCCTATTCCTGACTCAAGGAGAGAAATTCTTAATAAATATATTGCTACCACAATTTATTTAAGAACTATAAACCACTGCGACAATTAGGACTTCTACTACCATGTCTTCTAATCTTTCTCTATTTCTTTTCTTCTTCGTTTTTTATATTATTTTTTCACATTGAAAATAGATTCATGGTTTTGTTCTGATTATGTAACACATGCTCATTGTGTAAAAAAATTGAGTAATATGTATTATTCTTATTAAAAGTAAGCTAAGCACATTTTCATGTTTAAGAATTATTAATATTTCCTTTTCTGAACTTTCTGTTCATATCCTACGCTAATTTTTCTGTTTGGTTACTGACATTTTCCTTATTGGTTTATAATAGCTTTGTATATATGCTAGTGACATTAGCCCATTGCAGGTAAAATAAGATAAGGAATTTTAAGAGAGAACTTTTAAAAAATTATATGTTCAACTTAATATCTTATTTAAAACGGCATTGTTACTACTTTTAACAGTTATGTTTGCTTTCTATACATAAAAGAAACCTAACTATAATGTTTTAATCAAATAGAAATTTATTTTTATCACATATTAAGAAGTATGGAGGTGGCAGTCCAGAGCTGATACAAACTACCCAACTTAGAAAATTAGAACTTAACAAGATTGATGTTGGTTGGTTGGTTGGCTGGTTAATTCCCACCTTGTTTCACAAAAGATTTGAGATATTATTCTGTGAAATATATAATCAACAAGCATGAGCCTTTATAATTCCATTGAAATTTAACTCTATTCTTGGTTTCTCTATAAAAATAATATTCACATATGGATTATTCATATATAGTTACTTGCCTAATGAGTGTCACCATAACATTGTTTTGTAATCAAAATTCTATTTGGAATACCTGACATATTTAGCAATGAAATTAAGAGACAGAGTTCAACTGCCATGTAATTCCCTTCAACTGAGAAATTTCTTACAGTGTAATAGTGAAGAAAATCATGTTATCCCCTTTTCAAGCTCAAATTAAATTTTGAACCAACTTGTTAAAAATAGCAGAAAAATTTTCAGGTACTATTTCTAAATATTATTGAATTTCCGTAGTGCTTCCTATACAATCTGCCTTGGACATTTGGGATTTACATTACTGCCATGATGGAAGTTAACTTCCCCCGGATGAGCAGCAGGCAAATATTTAAAAATATTTACTATCAGTTTTTTGTAATCCTCTTTTCCTTTTTCAACAATTTTGGCCACTTAATATAACATGGCAAGAACTAGTATTCCAGTCTGACTCCAAGATATAAAATAACCAAGCCAGGAATATTATCACAACCTATTGAAGGTATTGGTAACATTGTTAAAGTCCCTCTCTTATTGCCTTTCAACACAGATACCCAAATTAATTGGTCAAACATATCAATAATTACATGTTCCCTTCTTACTCTTTGTAGTTATTACTAGATATGCTCTGAGGTTTTTAATTACTTTGGGAAAATTTCAATTATTTTTGGCTACTCTCAGTATTGTCTGAGGTAAGTCACGTATTCAGGCTGCAATAAACTAAAAGGCTAAAATGATATTAGTGAGTGTAAGCAAAAAAGATTACAAAATTGTCTAGAGGTAGTTACGCTTTCTTGGAAATCGATCAGGACCTTATTAATGTACTGCCTCTAATTTTATTTCTTTCATTTAAGTGTAATGTGCAGAGATCAGTGAAAAGTCCAAAAGGGAGCAAACAAAATTAAGGATTATAAAAGGGAGTAGGTGTGAAGAAAATAGAAGTGGGTCTTTGGTATTGTTTTACCCTGAAAATGAGACAACTGAGAATCTACTTGTTATTTACAGCCAGCCCTGAACCTCTCTTCCGATTTATGTTTCCCCCCACCCCCTCCCCAGCCTGGCCCAAATCATGCCGAACCTCTGTACCTATAAATATGACCCTGTTTGGAAATAGGGATTTTCTTTTGTATATTAATTAGGTCACGGTAGAGTACAGTGGGTCCTAAACCTAATCCTTTCTGAGTGGTGCCTGGTCCCAGGAGAAAACACATGGAGCACATTGGTCCAGGTGACTTACAGACATTGTAAACATGGGAATAAATGCTTATTTTTGTATGCTACTGAGTTTTAAAGTGGTTTTGTTAGGCAGTATTATCACGGCAATAACTGACATATAGAATGGTCATTTAGTTTGATTCCAAAATTTTATTATTATAAAAATTTTACCATGAATAATCATCCTTTCACATATATCTTGAACTTTCAGCCAAATAAATTCCAAGAATTATAACTACTTGTTCATATATTAGGAAGCTAAACAGATAATTTTGATAATGATAAATGGCAATATTTACTGGGTACATTCTACATTCTTTAGTTATTTGTATGTGTCAAGAACTACAACGTGTCTAAGATTTTACCCTACTTGCTGGTTAGCCTACCACAACTGCTGACAAAGACGAGATTCTTGGGTCAAAAACAAAGGACTTTGTTACTCATGACACAGTAAGCAGCTTGAGCATCAGTATATTTGCATCCATTTCTCCTTGCCCCCCAAGTCCCAAAGAAGCATCACTAACTGGTCCAGATGGATAACAGCACAAGCAGTGGGCTGTGTTACAGGAGAGGAACCCTGAGTTTAGGGAACCCAAATCTTTTATAATGGGTAGTAAGAAGGCCTGCACTTTCTTTCAGGGTGAAATACTCTCTTCTAAGGCTCTTCACTATACAAATATACTTGAAAACATGGTCCAGAACAAAGAGCAGTCTGTGCCTCTCCTCACAAGTCACATAGAAATGTGAGAGACTTCAGGCGAATTATCTTCTATCAACACGTATTAACTTATTTAATCCTCTCCACACCACTTTACAAATATGGAAACTAAAGCACAGAGAGGTTACATAATTTTCCCAGGAGCGTAAAGCTAATGAGTACTAGAGCCAGACACGTGGTTTCATATTTCTAGGACAAAGATCTCTTTTTAAGAAACAGCCTTTAATACTGTAATTGTAGAATAAGGTATATATGAACCAGATGGTTTTCATTATCATACAAATCCATAGTCCTTTTGAGTCTATTAAGCTGTTCAGTTTATGTAAGGGATTGTATTTTGGTAGCACTGTAGCTAGAGAGAATGTTTTTTTATGAACAGTTATTTTAAGAAGTCAGGATGCTTTCCAGGAAGAAAGAGTATGGGGTAGAAATGAAAACAGCCAAGCTGTCAAAGGTTTCAAAACACAGTATGCACAACACAGCTAACGTAGAAGCTTTGATTTTACTGTCAATATATTTGACTGAATTTACTACCTTGGTAGGTCTTCCATATTGATTGTTAGGGGGAAGACAAAGAAGAAAGCAATGTGAATATGGATTTTTTTTCTCTTTGTTGTGGAAAAGGGGAAAACAAGTTTACTTTGTTAATATAATCTTATTAAAGAATGTTTTATAAGTACGCAGCTTTTTGCCATATAATTGGTTCACCAAAATATCCAGATGATATCTTGAGCTCAATTTGAATGTTAATATATTATATAGGTTATCATTATTAGAGCAATGAAGTACCACTTGTCTACAAATACAATTAAGAAAGCTCTACAAAGGAATCAGAGAACCTATGCAATAAAGGAATTCCTAAGAAATAGGATTTATACAACGGTTGTTTCGAATTCAATGTCTGGATGAAGTATTATTTTGATTTCCACGTTGTTCACCTGCCTGGATCTTCCTGCATTTTGGATGAAATGCATTTCTGTTGTAATACTGGTCTGTAGCTTATCTCAGAGTTGTGTGTCTCTTGAAGGTTGAATTGCTCTTTAATTGCTATAACCGGGAGTATTCTGATTCTTTTCAGAAATACTTATTTGAACACATTACTTACATTTAACTTATTAAATCAATTCTTTAATGTAAGTATGCATGTGTATTTATTTTTTTTATTTGTTATTAAGAAAAATGATTTTGCTCAAATCCACAAAACAATGAAGTGTTGTAATCTTTTTTTCATTTCATAAATAAAAACAACAATTTTATTCTATTCATTTGATATATTGACTCCAGGAATCCAAGGAAGTGCTAAACACCAGCATTGTAACTAAGCCTAAGAACAACTCAACCAACATCTTGACTGCAGTGATGTTAACATTTCACCCAGAGATTGAATTCTAAACGACTACTTTATAAATTTTATCTTTCAGGATTTTCCCCAATATGGCGTAGGTTCTTTTGGCCAAGAATCCTGTGGGAGGGACTCTGGCTGTGCTGTGGACACGGGACTATGGATGTAGAGGCACAAATGAACATGGAAATCTCCAAAGTCACCATGTAGATGGGAGGGAGTTCCCAGGAGAAGGAGCAGAGCTGGGTAGACCCTCAATGATGTCCTCTACAGAGTAGCTGTAGTCTCCTTTTCCTTTATCCTGATTTTCTACATCAAGTTTCAGTCTACTCTTTCTTTGTACGAAAACACCTCAAATGAATAGAAAACTAGGCACAAAAAAAAAAAAAAAGATATAAATAATAAAATGAAATAGCCAACTCTAATGATAATGGAGCCCTGGTGGCACAATGGTTAAGAACTCAGCTGGTAACCAAAAGGCTGGCAGTTCAAATCCATCAGTCACTTCTTGGAAACCCTATGGGGCAGCTCTACTCTGTCTTAAAGGGTTACTGTGAGTCAGAATCAACTTGACAGCAATGGGTTTGACTGAGTTTTTTTATAATGATAATACAGGTCTAGGGATACAGAGGAAACCAGTGATGCAATTCTGATACATATGTTGCAGACTTTCAAACAGGATGGACAGAGACTTTTCCATTTTCTCCCATGAGGCTCAGGTAATCTCACCAATGTAAAGTGACTGATTTATTCGTTCATTTATTCAACAAATACACATTGAGATCTTAGCATATCCCAGTAACTATGTTAGATATTTTTTAAAGTATTTTTATTTTATTTTTTGAACAGGTTATACCTTCAAATGATTTTAAAAAAAAAAGTTATAAGATAAAATCTTATTTCCACGATGTTCCCATCCACCTGATTCCCTAGCTCATACAGCTTATAGGTAGGGTGACCACACATTTTGGCTTGTCTATAATTTTTCCAGTTTGTATCTTTTATCCTGGTTTAATTATTAGTAGTGCCTTTTTTCACTTTCAAAAGTATCCTGGTTTAAATAATAAGCATGAGAGCAGAAATCAATGAATTTGAAAACAAAAACTACAGAGAAAACCAATAAAACCAAAAGCTGGTCCTTTAAAAAAAAAATCAATAAAATTAATAAACTTCTAGCCAGACAGACCAAGAAAAAAGAGAGAGAAGACAGGAATTACCAATATCACAAATGAAAGAACGGTTGTCACTACAGATCCCGACAAGGTTAAAAGAATAATAAGGAAATACTACAAACAACTCTATGTTGATAAATATGACCCAAGGCTGTTGAGTTGATTTTGACTCATAGCAGCCCCATGTGTCACAGTAGAGCTGCTCCCTAAGGTTTTCGATGGCTGTAATCTTACAGAAGTAGATCATAAATTTGACAACTTAGATGAAATGGACCAATTCTTTAAAAGACACAAACTACTAAAACTCACTCTAAAAGAAACAGATATTCTAAGTAGTCCTATTAACTACTAAAGAAATTGAAATTGTAGTTAAAAACCTTGCAACAAAGAAAGCTGCAAGCAAATGTTTCACTGATAAATTCTACCGAACATTTAAGGGAGAAATAATACCAATTCTAGAAATCTATTTAAAAAAAAAAAAGAAGAGGGAGAAATACTTCCTAATTTGTTTTGTAATGCTAACACTGTCCTAACACCCAAACCAAAAACATTATATGAAAATAAAACTAAAGACCAATATCCCCCATGAATATAAATGCAAAAATCTTCAACAAACTATTTGCAAGTCAAATCCAGCAATTTATAATACACCACGACCAAGTGGGGTTTATCCCACAAATGTAAGGCTGGTTCAACATTTGAAAATCAATCAATGTAATTCACCATATTAACAGCCTAAGGAGAAAAGCCACATGATTATCTCAAAAGCATTTGACAAAATTCAGTATCTATTCATGATAAAGATTCTCAACAAACTAGGAATTGAAGGAAACTTTCTTAACCTAATAAAGAACAACCACAAAAAACCTACAGCTAACATCATACTTAATGGGAACAAGGTAAGGATATATCTATTCAACATCATAGTGGAATTCCTAGTCAGTGCAATAATGGAAGAAAAATAAATCAAAGTCATACAGATTCGAAGAAAAAAATAAAACTCTCTCTACTCACAGATGACAGGATTGTTTACACAGAAGATTCCAAAGCGTATACAAAAAACATTCTTAAAACTAGTGAGTGTACAACAATAGGAAAATAAGTAAAATTTAGGAGGACAAAAAAAAAAACCTAGCAAGTGAATTTAACAAGTTTGCAGAGTAAGAGATACACACACACAAATCAATTATATTTTTATATATTATGAATGAACAATTGCCTGTGAAAATTAAAAAAAATAAACCACAATTCTTTTACAATAGCACCCCCAAAATAAAATACAAGAGGGTGGAGGGGGTTAGAAGCTGGCGAAATGGACACGAAAAGAGAGAGTGGAGAGAGGGAGCAGGCTATCTCATTAGGGGGAAAATAATTGGGAGTGTGTAGCAAAGTGTATATGGGTTTTTGTGTGAGAGACTGACTTGATTTGTAAACTTTCACTTAAAGCACAATAAAAATTATTTTAAAAAAATAAATAAAATAAAATACACATAAATCTAACAGAATATATACAGTATCTGTATGTTGAATACTACAAAACATTGATGAAATAAATTTAAAAAAGGAACTAGATAAATGGAGACACATCAGGTTCGTGAAATTGGCAGACTCAATAATGTTAGGATATAAATTCTTCCCAATTTGGTCTAAAGATTCAGCATAATCCCAAACAAAATCCCAGATTTTTTTTTTTTTGTGGATAGCAACAAGTTGATTCTTAAAATTCCTGTACAAAGGCAGGGAACTAGAATAGTAAAAACAATTTGGAAAAAAAGGACAAAGTTGGAAGACTCACACTTCCTGATTTCAAAACTTACTGAAAAAGTCTTAAAAAGACTATAGAAGGATAAACACAGATCACTGGACCAGAATAGAAAGCCCAAAAATAGACTTACACAAATACTTTCAACTGATTTTTGACAAAAGTAAAAAGACATCTCAATAAAGAAAGGATAATCTTTTCAACAATGGTATTGGAACAATCAGGTGTCCAGAAGCAAATAAATAAATAAATCACAACCCATACCTCATACAAAAAATTCTAACTATAAATGGATCACAAACCAAAATGTAAAACTATAAAACATCTAGAACAAAGCACAGGAAAAAATGACCTTGATTAGGTAAGTTTTTAGATATGATACCAAAGCACAATCCATACATAGAAAATTTGATAAATTAGGTTTTATCAAAACTAAAAACTTTTGCTCTGTGAAAGATAGTATTAAGAGAGTGAAAAGACAAATCGTATACTGGGAGAAAATATTTGTAAAACATATTTCAATAAAGGACTTGTACCCAGAATGTATTTAAAACTCCCAAAAGTCAACAGTAAGAAGAAAACAAACAATTCAATTTTAAAAAATGGGCAAAAGGTGCAAAAGGACACTTAATTAAAGAAGATACATAGATGTCAAGTAAGTATATAAATAGATATGCAATATCATTAGTCATTGAGGAAATGTAAATTAAAACCACAATGAGATACCACTACACGTTTGTTCCACACCACTGCCCTCGAGTCGATTCCGACTCATAGCGACCCTATAGGACAGAGTAGAACTGCCCCCGTAGAGTTTTCAAGGAGCGCCTGGCGGATTCGAACTGCTGACCTTTTGGTTAGCAGCCGTAGCGCTTAACCGCTACACATTTGTTAGAATGCCTAAAAAAACAAAAACCTGACAATACAAAGTGGTGAGGAGGATGGGAGTAACTGGAATTGTCACACACTGTTGACGAGTATGCAAAATCACTCAGCTACTTTGGAAAACAATTTGGTCGTCTCTTACAAAGTTAAATATACACTTAATACAAAACCCAGCAATCCCACTCCTAGGAATTTACCCAAGAGAAATGAAAACTTATGTTCACACAAAAACCTGTATGCAAATATTTATAAGTTTATTCAAAATCGCCAAAAACTAGAATCGACCTAGAAGTCCAACCAATGAATGGCTCAGCAAACTGATGTATTCGTATGATACTACTCAGCAAAAAAAAAATAAAACAAATTATTGATTCACCAACAACATGGATAAATCTTAAACACATTTTGCTAAATGAAAGAAGCCAAACCAAAAAGGGTTTAATTCCACTAACATGACATCCTGAAAAGTGAAACTATAAGGATGGAAACCATTTCAGTGATTGCCAGAGGTTGGGAGGTGGGGGAAGGGGTTGATTATAGAAGGGAAGCTTGATGGAATTTTTGGAGTAATGGAACTGTTTGTATTCAACTTCATGATAGATATAAAACTATACATCTGTCAAAACCCAGAGAACTGTGCACCACACAAAATGAATTTTACTGTATGTAAATTTACAAAAATCAACGAGGATGTGGGCAGAACCCAAGGTGCAATGCAGACTAGGGCAAATACATTTCGCTATATTCCACATAAATCAGATAACCACACTGAGGCAGATGGGGAAGAAAGAAGCTGACCTAAGTAACTTTGGAGAACAGTGTTTTGAGTGGATACTGTAAGGCTAAAGACAAAAAGAACTGTGAGTACAGTTGTGTTCTAGTTAGTAATTTTCTCAAGAAGGGGGTGTTAATGGGAGTTGGACCAATAAGTAAATACATTTCAAAAAATAAGAACCAGGTTTTCCACTGTTAGAAAAAGAAGTTAAATACAAGGAAAGTGGAATAA
This sequence comes from Elephas maximus indicus, assembly GCF_024166365.1. Taxonomy (NCBI): domain Eukaryota; kingdom Metazoa; phylum Chordata; class Mammalia; order Proboscidea; family Elephantidae; genus Elephas; species Elephas maximus. The sequence goes on from NC_064824.1 coordinate 94,985,904, forward strand.
ACACTGTGCTACTGGATTAGAGTAGGGGGGATCAGTATGAACTCATTTTTTTGTTTGTTTGTTTTTTAAATACAGATCTATAGATACAGAAATAAATATCGACGTGTATGTATACTTAGGTTAGTAAGTATAAATATATTTCCTACTCTATCTTTTGAGAAGGACTAGAGGCAGTGATGTCCTAGCAAACAGATCATAATTTCTAAGTAAAACCTAAAAAAAAAAAAAAAAATCCCACCGCCATCAAGTAATCTAACTCCTGGTGACCCAACGGGATGGAGTAGAACTGCCCCGCATGGTTTCCAAGGTTGTAAATCTTTACAGAAACAAACTGCCATGTCTTTCTCCAGCGGAACGGCTGGTGGGTTCAAACCATCAACCTTTTGGTTAGCAGCCCAGTGCCTTAACCGCTGCACCACCAGGCCTCCTCAATTTCTAATACCGTTCTCTAAATAAAAGGAACCAGGGCCCTTGGAAAAGTGGTTGAATCCAGGGCTGGGGCGGGAAAATACAGTATGAAGCATCTTGCGGTGCTAGGAAGTAAGGAAGCGCTAAAAAAAGTTGAGGGCGTGTTGAAGCAGCGTAGCAACTACTCCGAAAGACCACTCTCCCAGGGGCCGGAGCTGGAACAATTTGAGCAACAAAATAAATGAGAGTATTGGTTTATAACCCAAATATAAATATCCACATGTCCACACTTACATAAATAAATAACTGAATAACTAAATGGGAGAGAAGGTACAATTCTTCCCTATGGGAGAATTCCAATTAATACATGTAGAAAAAAATGAAGGAAATAAGAAAATCACCGTTACAGTACTGTTATGGATTGAATTATGTCTCCCCCAAAATGTATTAACTTGGTTAGGCCATGTGTAGTTGTCCTCCATTTTGTGAGTTTCTTATGTTTTATAAATCATAATCTCTGCCTGTGGTTAAAAAGGATTAGGGTGGGATGTAACACCCCTGCTCAGGCCGCATCCCTGATCCAATGTAAAGGCAGTTTCCCTGGGGTGTAGCCTAACCATCTTTTATCGCTCAAGAGTTAAAAGGAAAGGGAAGCAATCAGAGACTTGCGGTCCTCATACCACCAAGAAAGCAGCGCCAGGAGCAGAACGTGTCCTTTGGACCTGAGGTTTCCGCGCTGAGATGCTTCCAGACCAAGGGATGCATCACAAGGCCGTTCTTCCAGAGCCAACAGAGAAAGAAAGCCTTCCCCTGGAGCTGATGCCCTGAATTTGGACTTGTAGCCTACTCAACTCTGAGAGAATAAACTTCTCTTTTTTCTTTTTTTAATAATTTTTATTGTGCTTTAAGTGAAAGCTTACAAATCAAGTCAGTCTCTCACACAAAAACCCATATATGCCTTGCTACACACTCCCAGTTACTCTCCCCCTAATAAGACAGCCCGCTCTCTCCCTCCACTCTCTCTTTTCGCGTCCATTTCACCAGCTTCTAACCCCCTCCACCCTCTGATCTCCCCTCCAGGCAGGAGATGCTAACATAGTCTCAAGTGTCCACCTGATCTGAGGAGCTCACTCCTCACCAGCATCCCTCTCCAACCCATTGTCCAGTCCAATCCATGTCTGAAGAGTTGGCTTTGGGAATGGTTCCTGTCCTGGTCTTATGAGAATTTGGGGTCTGCATCCCACTGGTCTCCTGCTCCCTCAGGGGTTCTCTGTTGCGTTCCCTGTCAGGGCAGTCATCGGTTGTAGCTGGGCACCATCTAGTTCTTCTGATCTCAGGATGATGTAGTCTCTGGTTCATGTGGCCGTTTCTATCTCTTGGGCTCGTAATCGCCTTGTGTCCTTGGTGTTCTTCATTCTCCTTTGATCCAGGTGGGTTGAGACCAATTGATGCATCTTAGATGACTGCTTGCTAGCGGAGAATAAACTTCTCTTTGTTAAAGCCATCCACTTGTGGTATTTCTGTTACAGCAGCACTAGATGACTCAGACAAATACCATAATAACAGCTGTTGCTTGCCAGATGTCCTGATAGATGCTAAAATTAGTCCATGTAAGTTTTTTTTATTGTTAAAAATATACACAGCAAAACACCCAAATTCAACAATTTCAACATGTACAATTCAGTGACACTGATTACATTCTTCAAGTTTTGCAACAATTCTCACCCTCCTTTTCCAAATTGTTCCTCCCCCATTAACATAAACCCACTGCCTCCTCAGTTTCCTATCTGACTTCTCAAGTTGGTATTGTCAATTTGAGCCCATATACAGCGTTCTTTAAAAGAGCACTATGCTCAAGGCAGACATTCTTTACTAATTAAGCTAAGCCACTGTATGCCTGGAGCCCCAGTGGAGCAGTGGTTAAAGTGCTTGACTGCTAACCATAAAGTTAAATGATTCAAACCCACCAGCTGCTCTGTCTGCTTCCATAAAGATTTACAGCCTTGGAAACCCTATAGGGCAGCTCTCCTCATCCTATAGGGTCACTATGAGTCAGAATCAACTCACTGGCAATGGTTCTTTTTAATTATTATTGTTTGGCTTCAAGAAGATTCAGGGGATATTTCTGGTTTAAGGTTTAGAGATTATCTCAGGGTAACAGTTCCAGGGGTAGATGTGTAAATTTAAGGAGAAATATTTGCATAGCCTCAAAGTATTTCCCCCCAAATATTCATTAGTTACAAAGAGAAAGATATTAAGACTGTAGTGAAAAACCTAGAGAACACCACCTTAAGCAAGGGACCAACGTTAACATCATCAGTAATAAGACATACAAACATCACGTTCTCCTTGATATGATGTGCCAAGAAGGGTACAACATTACTTCTGTGATATTCTTCCCAATAATGCATAACCTCGATCTAATATGAGGAAGCATGAACAGCCCCAATTGAAGCATGGGGATTATCTGTGGACTGTCTATACTTATCTCTCCTTTATAGTTCCACAGATAAGTGAGATGCCATTGCAATAGAAAGAACGTATATACTTAGAGAATAGTTGGCTCTTTGGATTGATGCTCTAAAATACATTTCCAGTTTTCATATTAAAACCTTTCTTTGGTCCTTTCACCTCAATATTGTATGCTGTCCTCATTTCTCTTTCACTGGATCGGCTAACAGTTTTACAACTGTGGTTTGATGGGCATTTCTCTCCAGCACACGAAGTGGAGGTTTGTCTATTGGAGAACCCGAAATAGTCAGATCAATTCAGTCGGCCACTTGCTAAGTAAACGGGGGCTCATCTCGGATCTGACTGCATTTGTTAAATGGCTGAAGTGACTGTCGGCTGCTCCCCCAGGGAGAGGAGAGAAACGTGTTCCGCGCCTTGGCAGCGGTAACAGGTGTTCTGTTCCGCTAAAGAGAAGCAAAGTCCTGTTGCCTTTTCACTGTAGACTTTTTTTTTTTTTGGTTAAGTGTGATTACATATCTTAAAGAAAAACTACTAAAAGCGGCTGAAATTTTATATTTTCAATGATCTTTCTTGTTTCTTAGCGAAAGTCAGATTCAGACATCGCTATGAGTAGGAAACAAAGAAACCCCGGTAGCTAGTGGTTAAGTGTTACGGCTGCTAACCAAAAGGCCGGCAGTTCAAATTCACCAGGCGCTCCTTGGAAACTCTACGGGGCAGTTCTACTCTGGTTTACAGGGTCGCTATGAGTCGGAATCTTACTAGGCGGCAACGGGTTTCGGTTTACGAGTAGGAATCCACTCGATGGCAACGGATTTTTTTATTCACAAGGGCCCTGGTAGCGCAGTGGTTATGCTTTTGGCTACTAACCAAATAGTCAACAGTTCGAATCCACCAGTCGCTCCCTGGAAACCCTATGGGGCAGCTCTACTCTATCCTACAGGGTCGCTATGAGTCGGATTCCACTCGACCGCAACGGGTGTGGTTTGGTATTCACTCACCTGTCGACAAGGCAAGAAGTAATTTATGCTGAAGAGCCAAAAGACAAGAAAGCAGATTCCATGTGTTTTACTCTACTTCTGGACCTCAGGGACGAGGAGGAAGGGGGGCTTGTCTTTTCATTCAACAAGAATGTCTAAGCTGATTTTTTTTTCTTTTTTACCATTTTTCTTAAAGCTCATTAGCAAAAAGCTGTTACTTTCCTGTTGTTCAGAAGTTACTTTATACTTTAGCCCTTCTACAATTAAAAACTTAAAAAGCAAATCCTCAGACTCTCGCCTGCTGCAGAGTATGTGTTCGTCAAAATCACACAAAAACCACTCGTTCACCAAGATGAGATCCGTAACTCTACAAGAGAGCACAACTCCTCAAGAGGTGAGTGAGTGGAAACTACCTATCCCGGCGTGCCCCGCTCGCGAGCACAATGGAGTCCTGTCGTCATCCGGGTCACGGGGCTGCGCGTTCCCAGTGCGCCGCAGGATTCCGGCCTGGGTCCCGCCCCGGGCAGTGGACCCTCCTGGGACAGGAAAACTGCAATTCCCAGCATGCCCTTCCACGGATGCGCCTGCGTACAAGAGCTACGGCGACGAGGAGCGGGTTGTTTTAAAGCGCGGTCTTAATTCCATGGAAACCGGCTCGTCTGCTGCCGAACAGAGCCACAGGCGGACAGATGGACTGTGGGGTGAGGCTGCGGGGCTGAGGCGGGTGGGCCCGGGTCCGAGGAGTGGGATCTGGTGCGGAGAGTTCACCATCGCATTCCCTCGTTGGCAGTGTCCAATCTGGCCCGCTGGGACCTAGGATCCTGATTTGTGGCGGTACTGCACCGAGTGCCGGTGAAAGCCACTTAGGAAGGCAGTTTGCATTGACCTGGCTTCAGCTGAGGGAGGGAAGATAGCCACCGTGGCCTCCAGATTAGCTCCAAAACCAAACCAAACCTGTTGCAGTCCAGTCGATTCTTACTGATAGCGACCCTATAGAACAGAGTAGAACTGCCCGATAGGATTTCCAAGGAGCAGCTGGTGGATTCGAACTGCCGACCTTTTGCTTAGCAGCGTAGCTCTTAACAACTGCGCCACCAGGGCTCCACCAGTACCACATTTATCTGTATTCTAGGTTGGAGGTTATAGGTTCCCGGGAAGGTCATTTCGATGTTAATGTTGCTAGATTCTGGCCACCAATTATTCTCCCTGACCTACTTACTAGAATGTAGGTGTCAGGAACTTGGACATTCAATGATTGCTGTTTTCTCAGTACCTGGCACTTGGTATGTTGTGGTTAGGTGCCACCAAGTCGATTCCGACTCATAGCGACCCTCTGTACAACTGAATGAAATACCGCACAGTCCTGCGTCATCCACACTTGGCAAATTTTTATTGAGTTATCTCCCTGTTCTTTTTTTTCTTTCATGCATTTAACCTTTATTTGCTGCCCACCATGTCCCAGGTACTTTGCTAGGCCCTGGAAATGGAAAAAGGATTAAGAAACTGACCCTACTGTGGAGAAGCTTACAATTAGTCTGTATTGAACACCCACACACTCCTCATGACCCTGAATTGTTAATCTTGAAGCATTCACGACCAAATCTCATGACTTTACAACCTGTGCATATACTGACAAGTTCAAAATTTTTATGTCCAGTTCATACCGCTCCGCGGAACTTCAAATCCACAAACTCAGTCATCCGTTGGACATCCTTCCTATTCTAAACTTAACATTTCTAAAACAACTCTTGCTTTCCCCCCTAAAAAAAACTGGTTCTTCCTGACAGGCTTCCATTGTATCAGTGATAACACCATCCTTGCAATTGTTCAAGCCAAAAATGTTGCAGTAAGCTAAGTTGCTTCCTTTCTTTCATATCTCATATGTGATCTACCAACAAATCCTATCTTTAGGTTATGTCTGGACTCTGACCACTTCTTACCACATCCACTGCTGTCACCCTGGAGCTAGCCAAGAGCATCTCCTCCCTGTATTATAAAAGCAGCTTCTTAACTGATCTTTGTACTTCTGCCCTTGCCCCTCTACCATCTGGAGTTAGAGCCAGAATGATCCTGTTAAAACCTAAATTAGATCACAGCACTCTTCAGCTCTAAAGCCTCTAATGGCTCTTTAAGTCACTGAGCCAAACCCTTGCAATGGCCTCCAAGGTCCTACATGATCTAATCCCTTTATTATCCTTTGACCTTGACTCCTACAGTTCTCTCCTCACTTGTTCCTTTCCAGGCAAATGACTTCTTTACTGTTCATGGACCCATCCAGTGTTCTTCTTAATAGGGCCTTTTCACTTGCTGTTTACTCTTTCTGGACCTCTCTGCCCCCAGATAGCCATATGGCTTGCTCCTGCACAAGTATTTGCTGAAATAGCATTTCAGTGAGGCTTTCTCTGACCACCCTGTTTAAAATGAAAACCTGCACCACAGCCACCATTCCCATGCTCTTTACAATTTTATTTCTCTTTGCACTTATAGCCAATGAGCAAACTATGTATTTTACTTAATATCTATCTTCCTCAACTGGAATGTAAGCTCCATGAGGGCAAGGAATTTTGCCTGTTTTATTCACTGCTGTTTTTCCCAGTGCCTAAAATAGTATCTAGCACATAGTGGGCGTTCAGGAAATAGTTGTTGGATGAATGAGTAAATGAATGAAGTCAGTGTTAAAACCAGAAAACCAAACTCAAGTCAATTCTGACTCATAGCAACCCTACAGGACAGAATAGAACTGCCCCTTAGGGTTTACAAGAAGCATCTGGTAGATTCGAACTGCTGACCTTTTGGTTAGCAGCTGTAGCTCTTAACCACTGTACCAATAGGGCTCCATACTGACCAAATTTTTTTTTACAGTGATGGTGATAACAATGTTGAACTCCTTGCTTGTTATTTTTGAACCAACAGCATATGATTGTAGCTATTCCCAGGTATAAAATGTAGTCTGTCCACAGAAACATATGTTCCCTTTTTCACAGTCACCTGGCTTTTAATGTATGTTACTTATGACATTGGTCTTATTCATGCCATGCTTTTAGGGAGGTAACTTGCCTCGGAGCTCCTTGGACATATTCCCCCTAAACATAGAAATGGAACTGTATTAGTTTAATAGTGATATGCCACAGAAAGTAGTTGTGAAGAAATTTTTTTTTAATTCAAGTTTACATCTTAGTAATTTTATTATTGTTATTATCAGGTATCAGGACTTAAGTTCAAGGCTGCATTGAATGATATTTGTTCCTTTTCAAAAACAGGGACAAATATGTTTAAGTTGTAGTCTCTTTCTGGAATAATGCAGTTAGAAGTAGATTCTTTTCTTGTAAGACTGCAGTTCTTAGTGTAGAAGCTTTAGATCTGTGGCTTATGAGACTCTACCAAGTGGCCTGTGGATCATGTGGGAGATGGCATTTCTGTGACCCCTGCTTTAGTCCTTCCAGATGGGGGAAGTCAGGCATGCGGTATAACTACAGTGAAAATGAGAATTTCTGTCTGACTCTAAGTCCCAACTCAGCGGATTCACAGGAACCCCAAGTCCTCATCTCACTCTTCCTTTAACTCTTTTTGATAGGAATTAGTTTTCTTAGAATTTTTTTTGTTGATACTGTATATTTTCATTAATGGATGGCCTGCTGAATCAAGGAGCATTTCTAAAATTTTATTAAGAAATATGGATTTTGATACATCTTATGTGAGGCAAATATGTCCCCCTGGGACTCTGGGGATTATGTGGGACACATATGTCCCTCTGGACTCTACATCACTTTCTAGCTCCCTTGACAGGTACGTACAATGTATGAGACCTAAAAATGAGGTATTCACACAAACATGGAATCATTGTGAGAAATGCAACTTCAAAATAACACATAGGATCCTGGAAATACAAGACTTATCTCACTGTACAAAAGCTAAAAGAGATAAAAGTTTCACACAATCACACCTTCAAGATGCAACACCTTATAATACCCTGTAAAAACAGTAATTTGTGGTACACTCCTGTTTCTTCCATTTCAAACATTTATGTAGGTCCCTCCCTGGCAGCAGCATGCACTAAAAATGAGAAAGCAACTTCCCAAGAAACCTGAGAGGCAGAAAATGTAGCTGGATGAATATATATACCATTACTCATTTCACATACAGTCCCTGGGTGATGCAAATAGTTAACCACTTGACTATGAGCTGAAGGGTTGGTAGTTCACACTCACCCAGAGGTGCCTCAGAAGACATGCCTGATGACCTGCTTCCAAAAGATCACAGCCTTGAAAACCCTATGGAGCACAGTTCTACTCTGCGCCCATGGGATCACCATGAATTGGAACTGACTCGACGGAAACTAAAAACACCACCAGGTACCACAAGGACTTTTCCTGGTGGTCATGAAGGTGGTCCTGCTCTTGCTACTCACCTACCCTGTGGCCTGAATGGCATCACTGCCACGTCCCTAGCTTCCAGGGGCTCTCCTTACTTTGACAATGCCACCCACCATAAGGAGGAGCAGGAGGGAGGGTTTTCACCCAATCCTGAGACCCACTTTTAATAAATCCTCAAAGAGTAGAATGGCTTCTTTAGTTTTTGAGTCAGCTGAACATGTTCCTCACCGACTGAGAGGATATTTAAGGGAAAACACCATGTAACTCACTCAAAAACTTCATCCTCTGCCCAGCATCAATCAGTGTGCCAGGCACCTTCATCTCCCATATGTTAAAGTGAAATTTCTGCTTACCAGAGCAAACCTCCACTTCCTCAGGGACTGCGAGCAAAATTGTTCCATCTTTTTGTGTGAGAGTGTTTATTTTTTCTCTCTGAAAGCCTGAGAAGCTCCAGTGTAAAGGAGGATAAGGTGGAAGTGGGAGGTGATACAAATCAAATTCCTACCTGTCTTAGTTATCTAGTGCTGTGACAACAGAAATACCACCAGTTGATGACTTTAACAAAGAGAAATTTATTTTCTCACATCTAAAACCAAAAAAAAAAAAAGCAAAAAACACAAACCTGTTGCTGTCAAGTTGATTCCAACTCACAGCAACCCTATAGGACAGAGTAGAACTGCCCCTAGTTTCCAAGGAGAGGCTGGTGGATTTGAACTGAGGACCTTATGGTTAGCAGACGTAACTCTTAACCACTGCACCACCAGGGTTCCTCTTACAGTGTAAAAAAAAAAAAAAGGATAGGCTAGAAATCTGAATTCAGGTCAGCATGCCACTTCCAGGGGAAGGCTTTCTCTCTCTGTCAGTTCTAGGAGAAGGTCCTTGTCATCAGTCTTCCCTGGTCAAGGAGCTTCTCAGCGCAGGGACCCCAGGTCCAAAGGACGTGCTATTCTTCTCGCCCTTCTTTGCTGGTGGTATGAAGTCCCCCTGTCTCTCTGCTTACTTCTCTCTTTTATGTCTCAGAAGAGAATGACTCAAGACACAACATAATCTTGTAGATAGAGTCCTGCCTCATTAACGTAACTGCTGATAATCCCACCTCATTAACATCACAAAGATAGGATCTACAACACATAGGAAAATCACATCAGATGACAAAGTGGTGAACAGTCACACAATACTGGAAATCATGGCCTAGTGAAGTTGCCATACATTTTGGGGTGGCACAATTCAATCCATAAACAGACTTTTTTTTAAAGCAGTGAAGCAATTTAATTTCAGCTGTTTTTCATTTTGATTTTGTGGTTGAACGTGCACACATATGTAAAGAAGATGTAAACATTTATTTATAGTTACTTTAGGGAAGAACCAACAAAACTATGACTTTTTAACAATTAGATGAAAAGTTTTTAGGTAAGAGTCTGTATCCCATTCAAAATATGTGGGGAGACTTTTGAACAATAATATAATACAATATTGTGACTTTAACCTCAGGTGAATATAGAACCTGCAGTGTCCAGACCGGTCCTCTCTCCAACCCACATCAACGCTACGGCTTCTGAAACATTCACTGTACTTCAACAAAGGTTGAGAATAGTTGAGGAAGAGACCAGTTCTCTGAGGGATGACCTAGTCATGTTGGACATTAGTGATAAAAGGTAACAAAAGAAAAATGAACTAGAGCTCTGTAGGTTAAAGAATTTTGCTTCACTGGTTATTAATAAGGAACTACAATGTGGATGGTTTGAGAAATGAAATAGGTGTATTGAAAAGAATTGTGAATTGAGAAATAAGAGTTTCTGTTTGAATGTTAATCAGAAAAAATTTGCAAAGTGTAAAGTTGTCATCCTATAGCAGAGCTACTACCACTGTTCCCCTCAAAAGATATGTAATGTGTTGATTGGGTGTACAGAATTTTAAATTCTGTTCTTTAACATTTGATTCAAAACAAACACGTACTTTTTATGTAATTAAAAAAATGTGTTTATAATTTTTAAAATAAAAAATAGACTTTGACTTTAGTCAAGGTAAGGAATCTAAAATGTTGATTTATACCAATAACTTGATCTTCATTTTCTTTGTCTAGATTTATTGTAAATTAAGAGTTTATAGTCCTAAAAATTTTCATAATTTAGAATGAGGTACTCAGAAAGAACTCTTTTTCCCCTAGTGCTAAGAATTTACTGCTTTAAAAGTTGGATTATCAATGTCCTGAAATATCTGGGTGCTTAAACAGCAAATAGGAGCCCTGGTGGCACAGTGGTTAAAGCACTTAGCTGCTAACTGAAAGGTTGGTGGTTCGAGCTCACCAGCTGCACCGCAGGAGAAAGATCTGGCAGTCTGCTTCCAAAAAGATTATAGCCCTGGCCCCCAGATACCCTTTTAACTCAGTACTGAAGTCACTTCTGAGTTTCACCTTTCAGCCAAAAATTAGGCCTATAAAATAAAACAAGACTAAAACGGCACACCAGCCCAGGGGCAAGGACGAGAAGGCAGAAGGCAACAGGAAAATGGGTAATGGGGAGCCCAAGGTCAAGAAGGGCATACTGTTGAAATGTTGTGGGGTTGGCAACCAGTATCACAAAACAATATGGGTATTGTTTAATGAGAAACTAATTTGCTCTGTAAACTTTCATCCTAAGTACAATTAAAAAAAAAAAAAGATTAGAGCCCTAGAAACCCTATGGGGTAGTTCTGCTCTGTCCTATAGGGTCAATATGAGTCAGAATAAACTTGATAGCAGTGGGGTTTTAGTGGGTTTTGAATAGCCAATATTCCAATTTATTCGTGTGATTATCTTTAAAATTACATAATGTATTTCCTGAATGTCTCTCACTAAGACCTGTAAGTAATATATCAAAAACAAACAAACCTGTTGCTGTCGAGTAGATTCGGACTCATAGTGGCCCTATAGGACAGGGTAGAACTGCTCTATAGGGTTTCCAAAAAGCAGTTGGTAGATTCGAACTGCCAACCTTTTGGTTCGTAGATATTATGCTTAACCACTATGCCGCCAGGGCTCCTATAAGTAGTAAGGTTAGTATTATACCAAAAAACAAAAGCCACTGCTGTCCATTTGATTCCGACTCATAGCGACCCAATATGGCAGAATAGAACTGCCCCCTAGGGTTTCTACGGCTGTAAATCTTTACAAAAGCAGACTGCCACATCTTTCTCTTGCAGAGTGGCTGATGGATTCAAACCGCCGACCTTTTCGTTAGTGGCTGAGCACTTTAAACACTGTGCCACAATGGCTCCTCATTAGTATTATGTTGTTGTTAGGTGCCATTGAATCAGTTCCGACTCATAGTGACCCTGTGCACAACAGAATGAAACACCACCTGGTCCTGCGCCGTCCTCGCAATTGTTGTGCTTGAGACTATCGTTGCAGCCACTGTGTCAGTTCATCTCATTGAGGGTCTTTCTCTTTTTCGCTGACCTTCTACTTTACCAAGCATGATGTCCTTCTCCAGGGACTGGTCCTTCCTGATAACATGTCCAAAGTATGTGAGACAAAGTCTTGCCATCCTTGCTTTTAAGGAGCATTCTGGCTGTACTTCTTCTAAGATTTGTTCATTCTACTGGCAGTCCATGGTATATTCAGTATTCTTCACCAACACCATAGTTCAACGGCATCAGTTCTTCCATCTTCTTTATTCATTGTCCAGCTTTTGCATGCATGTGAGGTGATTGAAAACACCATGACTTGGACCAGGCATACCTTAGTCCTCAAAGCCACGTGTTTACTTTTTAACACTTTAAAGAGGTCTTTTGCAGCATATTTGCCCAATGCAAGGCATCTTTTGATTTCTTGACTGCTGTGTTTCCGTGGGTGTTGATTGTGGATCCAGGTAAAATGAAGTCTTTCACAATCTCAATATTTTCTCTGTTTATCATGATGGTGCTTATTGGTCCAGTTGTAAGGATTTTTGTTTCTTTATGTTGAGGTGTAATCCATACTGAAGGCTGTAGTCTTTGATCATCAGTAAGTGTCTCAAGTCCTCTTCACTTTCAGCAGGCAAGGTTGTGTCAGCTGTGTATCTCAGGTTGTTAATAAATCTTCCTCCAATCATGACGCTGCATTCTTCATATAGTCCTGCTTCTCAGATTATTTGCTCAGCATACAAATTGACTAAGTATGGTAAAAGGATACAACCCTGACCCACACCTTTCCTTATTTTAAACCAGGCGGTAGGTATCCCCTTGTTCTGTTCGAACGAATGACTCTTGGTCTATGTTACATGTTCTGCATGAGCACAATTAAGTGTTCTGGAATTCCCATTCTTCATGATGTTGTCCATAATTTGTTATGATCCACACAGTCAAATGCCTTTGCATGGTCAATAAAACACAGCTAAGCATCTTTTGGTTTCGTTTGCTTTCAGCCACGATCCCCGGACATCAGCAATGATAATCCCTTGTTCCACATCCTCTTCTGAATCTGGCTTGAATTTCTGGCAGCTCCCTGTCGATGTACTGCTGCAAATACGTTTGAATGATCTTCAGCAAAATTTTACTTGTATGTGATGTTGATGATATTGTTTGATAATTTTCACACTCGGATCACCTTTCTTTGGAATGGGAACAAATATGGATCTCTTCCAGTCGGTTTGCCAGGTAGCTGTCTTCCGAATTTCTTGGCGTAAACAAGCGAGTGCTTCCACCTTTGCATTCCTTTGTTGAAATATCTCAGTTGGATATTCCATCAATTCCTGTAGCCTTCTTTTTTGCCAGTGCCTTCACTTGGACTTATTCCTTCAGTACCATTAGTTCTTGCTCGTATGCTACCTCCTGAAATGGCTGAACATGAACCAATTCTTTTTGGTACAGTGACTCTGTTTATTCCTTCCATCTTCTTTTGATGATTCCTGCATCATTTAATATTTTCCCCTTAGAATTCTTCAGTATTGCAATTCAAGGCTTGAGTTTTCTCTTCAGTTCTTTCAGCTTGAGAAGTTCTGAGTGTGTTCTTCCCTTTTGGTTTTCTAACTCCAGGTCTTTGTGCACATTTCATTATAAAATTTACTTTGTCTTCTTAAACCATCCTTTGAAATCTTCTGTTCAGCTCTTTTACTTCATAATTTCCTCCTTTTGCTTTAGCTATTCAACATTCAAGAGCAAGTTTCAGAATCTTTTCTGACATCCAATTTGGTCTTATCTTTCTTTACTGTCTTTTTAATGACCTCTTGCTTTCTTTATGTATGATGTTCTCAATGGCATTCCACAACTCATCTGGCCATCAGTCATTAGTGTTTAATGAGTCAGATCTATTCTTGAGGTGGTCTCTAAATTCAGATGAAATATACTGAAGGTCATACTTTGGCGCTTGCGGTCTTGTTCTAATTTTCTTCAGCTTCAACTTAAACTTGCATATGAGCAGTTGATGGTCTGTTCCACAGTTGGCTCCTGGCCTTGTACTAACTGATGATACTGAGGTTTTTCTTCGTCTCTTTCCACAGATGTAGTCAGTTTGATTCCTCTGTATTCTGTTTGGCGAGGTCCATAGTCACCATTTATGTTGGTGAGAAAATGTATATGCAATGAATAAGTCGTTGCTCTAGCAAAATTCTATCATACAATCTCTGGCATCATTTCTATCACCAAGGCCATATTTTCCAACTACTATTCTTTCTTCTTTGTTTCCAACTTTCACATTCCAATCACTGGTAATCATCAATGCATATCGATTGCATGTTCGATCAATTCAGACTTCAGAAGTTGGTAAAAATCTTCAGTTTCCTCATCTTCGGCATTAGTGATAGGTGTGTAAATTTGAATAGTAGTCATATTAACTGGTCTTCCTTGTAAGCGTATGGATATTATACTATCACTGACAACAGTGTACTTCAGGATTGATCTCGAAATATTCTTTTGAATGATGAATGCAGCGCCATTCCTCTTCAATTTGACAATCCCAACATAGTATACCATATGATTATCCAAGTCAAAATGGCCAGTACCTGTGCATTTCATCTCACTAATGCCTAGGATGTCCATCTTTATGTATTCCATTTCGTTTTTGACGACTTCCAATTTTTCTGGATTCATACTTTGTACATTCCACATTCCTATTATTAATGGATGTTTGCAGCTGTTCCTTCTCATTTTGAGTCGTGCCACATCAACAAATGAAGATCCCAAAAGCTTGACTCCATCCGCATCATTAAAGTTGACTCAACTTTGAGGAGGCAGCTCTTTCCAATAATGTTTTGAGTGCCTTCCAACCTCAGGGACTTATCTTCTGGCAGTATATAAGACAATGTTCTCCTGCTAGTCACAAGGTTTTCACTGGCTAATTTTTGCAGAAATAGACTGCCAGGTCCTTCTTCTTAGTCTTTCTTTGTCTGGAAGCTCAGCTGAAACCTTTCCACCGCAGGTGACCCTGCTGGTATTTGACCTACTGGTGGCATAGCTTCCAGCATCACAGCAACACACAAGCCACCACGGTAGGAAAAACTGACAGACATGTAAAGAGTATTATAGTGCCTTTGAAGTAAATAACTCTTTAGCAGTTTGGATTAAGTTTGGTATAAATGTTGAGTATGTTGGCAAGAAAATTCGAATGTTTACTATGACTTTGTTTAAAAATTTTCTAAAAATGTGAATATATTGCCTCCATGCTAACTTTAATTCTTAGTTCACCATTATAGAAATAGCATTTAAGATGTCTGTTATGTATCATTTGTTTTTATATACAAAAAATGTTGACAGAATTTCAGATTAAAATAAACAACCATTAAAAAGTCAATAATTTTTATTCATCTCAGGTTGCCCTCATCCTCTACCTAATGGTATTCTCTATATTTAAATTTGGAGGAGCAAATAGATGCTTGCTAACTAATGAACCTAATTTTTATGGTTGGAAATTCCACAGTACACATTGCATCATATTGCTGTATTGGAATCTTTGTTTAGAGGCCAACTGGAAGCTCCAAACTGTGTAGAAGACCCTTTGAGCCAGAAAGCCATTAGTTCTATCCAGAATGAAGTAGTTTGTTCAGGAAAAACAGATATGATATGGGAGAACTGTGAGTTCCTGGTAAACCGAATGTGCCGCCTGGAAAGCCTCATCCAGTCCTTGAAGATGAACATCTTCCGTCTGCAAACTGAAAAGGATTTGAATCCACAGAAAACAGGTATAGAGAGAAGAGAATCATGAAGTTTGGTCTTGTGTGGGTGATTGATGAGTTTATGATTCTTTTCTTTTCCTGAACTTCTTTCAACTGCTTCTTTTCTGGGAAACAATGCTCGATGACCCTCCTGTGCTGCCTGGTAGCTTTTCTGAAGGATCGGCTGAATTCAATACAGGAAGAGCATTCCAAGGACCTGAAGCTGTTGCATCTTGAAGTGATGAATTTGCGCCAGCAACTGAAAGTTGTAAAAGAGGAAGAAGACAGGGCACAAGATGAAGTGCAAAGGCTGACAGCCACTCTGGAGAGTGCCTCAGAGACAAAGGTTTGAGTTCAGAGTTCTTTCAAGTAGAAATTCACGGTCAGGTGTTAGCTGGAGGAGGCAACAGACCTATAAAACTGACTTTTAAAAATAGACGATGTTGATGCGAGGATTTTTGGAATTTGAAATTGATCTGCATTGACAGATCAGTTGCCATCAGTGATAGTTCAAGTATTTATAGAGCACTTAGCCCACACATTCTATAGGGCTGCTATGAGTTGGAATTGACTCGACAGCAATGGGTTGTTTTTTTTGGTTTAGCCTGTACAGGTGACTGTGAGGGTCCAGAGGTATAGGTAGAGTCTGTGCTTTTGAAGAGCTTATATGCTATTTGGGAGAACAAGACATAGCATAAAAAATGAAATAGAAAAAAATGAGGATTTAGGAAGTATTATAGGACAATAGGTGAATATTGCAGAATAAGTGCTCTGAATTCAGATGGCTTTGAGAGGGCGAGGATGCCCTGTCTGGAATAGATTAGTCTAGGTAGGCTTCTTGATACCTAGGACTTGAGCTGCACTAAAGAGCAGAGTGGAGGAGCGAGAACACTTCAAGGTACACACATAGCTGTGAACAGTTAGTTGCACAGAGGCAGCAAAGTATGTGTACTAGAAGAACAAACTACGGACTATGTTATTTTCTTTGATCTTTGAAAAACCTTGTGATATAGGGTATTATTGTCCCCATTTTAATGATAAGAGAACTGGGGCCCAGAAAGAAGTCTCTTGTCCAAGATCACATACACCTGTCTTCTTCTTGTAACCTAGGTTTGAAGCTGGATCTTTCTCCTGGGCACAGTTAGGAGGAAATGCCTAAATGAGCTTGACAGGAGGTGAAGATTTGTTTGGAGGATCTCAAACTCAAGAATAATCACTAGTTGGGCTTGCTTCTATGGGAAGTTATTAAGATTTCTAATAAGTGACATATGAAAACGGGAAAACGAATCTGGCTGTAGTATAGAGTACTGATTATAGTGAGAAAAGATTGGATGCAGGGAAACTGATAAGGAATCCATTGCATTATTTGAGGCATAAGCCTTATTAGTTCTGCCCTAGGGTTATGGCATTTTGAAAGGAAAGGGGGATATTCTGTGAAGAACGTCTTGCTAAAATATGGCATTGTATAGGGAGTGAAGGCAGGAGGAAAGGCAAAGATGACTCTTGAAGTTTTATATCTGGAATTATATATCCATTAATATAATTGTACATCCATTAATAATAATAATCATCATAAAGGAATAAATAGTGGAAGGTGTGTTTTTCATCTTAACTCCTAAACATGGATACTATTCCAAGCTAGAGGAAATAGAGCTCTTAAGAAGAAGAGACCCTGTAAGAAAAATGATCTATCAAGGAGATTTTCTCTGATTATTGAATTTTACATAGGAGCTGGGTGAAACTAATCACTTTTTACTGTCTAAAAAGTGAAATGATAGAAACCATGGATAAAAGTAATAAAATAACTATTTCTTTTAAAATATTGTAACAACTACTTTGGACCCGTAGTAAGTATTTATAATTATAATCAAAATAGCATTTATAGGTTGGCAGAAAAAAACCCTAGATTTGAACTGATACACCTATAGACGTTTTCCTCCTGTCATTGTAGAGGATTTAGAAGCTTTTCTCCTTCTACTTTTAGAAGAATGTGGCTATTATTGAGGAGGAACTGAAGACCACAAAACGTAAAATGAACCTTAAAATTCAGGAGGTAAGGTGAAAAGATGCTGTGGGGTGGTAGGGGGTGGGATTGCAGAACGGAATTCTAGAAAGTAGAAAAGAAAGAATGAAAAGAAACCTTTGAAGGAGAATTTGTGACTGTGTAGTAGGAAGATACTATGTGAAATTCTAGCGAAACGTTAAGATGTCCTTTCATCTCAATACTGTCATCAAACTGGAAATAAAAAAACAAATGCTCTCTGAGCAAAGATGGAAATATTTATCACAAAATTTTTAGTTTCCCATATGCCAGAGTCAAGTGGGCACCTTCATGCAAAATCCTTTTAATCTAAAGCTGCATTTAAAATATAAAGCTTTTAATAAACCTGGTCATCTAATTTTACTTGGAAACCTTCATTTCAGCCCAAGTTTTAGTATATAACAGATTGGGAATTATGAAATAGGTGGCTGCTAAAAACAGTCATACTAAAAATTCTCTCTTAAAAACAATGAAAAACTCAGAAGAATTACTTAGTATATCTGATAAATGGCCTAAAAAACCTCAATATTCCCTTACAAAATAATTACAGATGTTAGTACAAATTAAAAGGGTCAAATTATGTTTAAAGAATTGTTACACAGGACACAGAAATAGATACATGTTTTAGGAAAATTCTCATACAAAATTATAAACATCTAAGTGCTTAAGATGGTAAGCTTAAAAAGCTTAGCTACCTAGAAAATTCTCTTATGTAGAACTTTTGATGCTGTGGTAAAATATTGAATTTTCATTGAACTCTGTCAAGGATCTGCAGAAAGACCGTACTAGTCAAACCTGGAGCGGGGTGGAGAGGGGCAGGACAGCTGTTCAAAGACAGAATTTGTTGTTGTTGTTGTTGTTGTTAGGTGCTGTTGAGTCAGTTTTGACTCATAGCGACCCTACGCACAACAGAATGAAACACTACCCGGTCCTGCGCCATCCTTACAATCATTGTTATGCTTGAGCTCATTCTTGCAGCCACTGTGTCAGTCCACCTCGTTGAGGGTCTTCTTCTTTTCCACTGACCCTGTACTTTGCCAAGCATGATGTCCTTCCCCAGGGACTGATCCCTCCTGACAACATGTCCAAAATATGTAAGATGCAGTCTCGCCATTCTTGCTTCTAAGGAGCATTCTGGTTGTACTTCTTCCAAGACAGATTTGTTCATTCCTTTGGCAATCCATAGTATATTCAATATTCTTCACCAACACCACAATTCAAAGGCTTCAGTTCTTCTTCAGTCTTCCTTATTCATTGTCCAGCTTTCACATGCATGTGATGTGATTGAAAATACCATGGCTTGGCTCAGGCCCACCTTAAGTCTTCAAGGTGACGTCTTTGCTTTTCAACACTTTAAAGAGGTCCTTTGCAGCAGATTTCCCCAATGCAATGCGTCATTTGATTTCTTGACTGCTGCTTCCATGGCTGTTGATTGTAGATGCAAGTAAAATGAAATCCTTGACAACTTTAATCTTATCTCCATTTATCATGATGTTGCTCATTGGTTCAGTTGTGAGGATTTTTGTTTTCTTTATGTTGAGGTGCAATCCATACTGAAGACTGTGGTCTTGGATCTTCATTAGTAAGTGCTTTAAGTTCTCTGCACTTTCAGCAACCAAGGTTGTGTCATCTGTATAACGCAGGTTGTTAATGAAGCTTCCTCCAATCCTGATGCCCCGTTCTTCTCAGATTATTTGCTCGACATATAAAGAATACATGTGATATATCTCCCTGGAGCATTAGCTTTTCTTGAATATTAGGAAGGGACAAGTTTGTATCTAGAAAGTAATTTAAAGTGATCCCTATGTTATACAGTAATTATAATCTTGTACTAAAACCTGAGAAATATAACCAAAAAGGAAAACTATGGCTCATTCTTACTTAAGAGTATAATATTTAACTGATCATTGTAGGAAAAAGAAATTTTAAATTTGAAAGGGATGAACAAAATCTTTAAAAGCTGATTTGGCCACATTAGAATTTAAAACTTCTACGTGTTAAAAAAAAGCAAAAAACAAACTAATAAAACATCATAACAAAACTAGACAAGGAGTAAAAAACCTTATAGAACAATGGGAAAAGGGTGAGAAATAACAGTTCAGAAAAGAAATATATAAAAAGTTAATAACCTTATTTAAAATGTTTAATCTCACTAGTAAAGAAATGCAAAAAAAAAAAAATAGAAATGATAATACTTAATGTTGATGGGATTTATTCAAATATTGCTCATAGGAAAGTAAAATTACAGTGTATGTTCAGAGTCCAAAATAATGTTTGTACTTTTAACCTCATGATTCCTTTTCTAGAAATTTATTCTAAGGAAATAATCAGAAATGAATTGAAAGGTGTATTCAGAAGCATGTTCAGCAGAAGAGTATTTTGTTTTGTTGTTGAGAATATACACAGCAAAACATATACCATTTCTATTATTTCTAAATGTACAGTTCAGTGATATTGATTACATTCTTCAAGTTGTGCAACTATTCTCACCCTTCTTTTCTGAGTTGTTCCTCTCCCACTAACATAAACTCACTGCCCTCTAGAGATCCTATCTAATTATTCCAGTTGTTCTTGTCAATTTGATCCCGTATAGATGGTTCTTAAAAGAGCATAGTGCTCAAGGCAGAGATTCTTTACAAGTTAAGCTAAACTATTGTTTGGTTTTAAGAAGACTTCAGGGACATTTTTGGTTTAAGTTTTAAAGATTATTTTGGGGCAATAGTTTCAGGAATTCATCCAGTCCCCATGATTCCAAAAAGTTTGGATTCCATGAGAATTTTAAATTTTCCCCTTTTGACCAGGATCGTTCTATAGAATCTTTGATCAAAACATTCAGTAATGATAGCCAGGCACCATCCTGATCTTCTGGTCTCATGGCAAAGGAGGGAGTTGTTCATGGAAGCAATTAGCTGCACATTCCACATCCTATTCCTGACTTTCCTTCTTCCTCTATTGCTCCAGGTGAATAGAGACCAATTGTTGTGCCTTGGATGGCTGTTGGCAAGCTTTTAAGACCCCGGGCACTATACAACAAACTAGAAGGTGGAACAGAAGCACTAAACACTTTATTAGGCCAATTAACTGGGATGAAACCATAACCGTAAACCTCCAAACCAAGGAACCAAATCCCATAAGGTTTTTGGTTGCCCATAAGCAGCCTCAGCAGCTACTCTTTGTTGTTGTTGTAAATGTAGCTATCACACAACTTTTTTTTATCTTATTTTTGATGAAGGTTTACAGAACAAACAAGTTTCTCATTAAACAGTTAGTACACATACTGTTTTATGACATTGGCTAACAACCCCACGACGTGTCAACAATCTCCATTCTCGACCTTGAGTTCCCTATTACCAGTTTTCCTGTCCCCTCCTGCCTTCTAGTCCTTGCCCCTGGGGTGGTGTGCCCCTTTAGCCTCCTTTTGTTTTATGGGCCTGTCTAATCTTTGGCTGAAGGGTGAACCCTGGGAGTGACTTCATTACTGAGGTAAAAGTGTGTCCAGGGGCCATACTCTCAGGGTTTCTCCAGTCTCTGTCAGGCCACTAAGTCTGGTCTTTTTTTTGTGAGTTAGAATTTTGTTCTACATTCTCTTCCAGCTCTCTCCAGGACCCTCTATTGTGATCTCTGTTAGAGCACTCAATGGTGGTAGCCGGGCACCATCTAGTTGTACTGGACTCAGTCTGGTGGAGGCCATGATTGATGTGGTCCATTAGTCCTTTGGACTAACCTTTCCCTTGTGTGTTTAGCTTCTTCATTATTCCTTGCTCCCGAATGGGTGAGACCAGTGGAGTATCCTAGATTGCCACTCACAGGCTCTTAAGACTCCAGACGTTACTCACCAAAGTAGAACGTAGAACATTTTCTTTATAAACTGTGTTATGCCAATTGAGCTACGTGTTCCCCAAAACCATGGTCCCCACAGCCCCCAGCCCAGCAGTTCGGTCCCCCAGGGAGCTTGGTTGTATCTGTGGAGCTTCCATGACCTTGTCTTGTACAAATTGTGCTGGCTTCCCCGGTATTGTGTACCAGCTTACCCTTCACCAAAGTTACCATTTACCTATTGTCTGTTTGGTGTTTTTCCATCTCCTCCCCTTCCCTCCCTCGTAACCATCAAAGATTGTTTCTTTTTGTGTGTAAACCTTTTCATGAAATTTTATAGTAGTGGTCTGGTACAATATATGTCCTTTTGTGATTGACTTTTTTCACGCAGTATAATCCTCTCCAGGTTCACCCCTGTTACGAGATGCTTCGCAGATTCACAGTTGTTCTTTATCATGGCATAATACTCCATTGTATGTATGTACCATATTTTGTTTATCCATTCATCTGTTGATAGGCATCTAGGTTGTTTCTATCTTTTTGCTATTGTGAACAATGCTGCAATGAACATGGGTCTGCATATGTCCATTTGTGTGATAGCTCTTATTTCTCTAGGATGTATTCCTAGGACTGGCATTGCTGGATCATATGGTATTTCTATTTCTAGCTTTCTAAGGAAGCGTGGTATCGTTCTCCAAAATGGTTGTATCATTTTGCATTCCCGCCAGCAGTGCATAAGAGTTCCGATCTCCCTGCAGCCTCTCCAACATTTGTTATTTCCTGGTTTTTTTTTTTTTTTTGATTCATGCTAGTAATGCTGGAGTGAGATGGTATCTCATTGAAGTTTTGATTTGCATTTCTCTGATAGCTAGTGATCTCAAGCATTCCCTCATGTGTCTGTTGGCAGCGTTAATGACTTCTTTGGTCAAATGTCTGTTCATTTCCTTTGCCCATTTTTTAATTGGATTGTCTGTTTGTTGTAGAGGTGTTGGATTTTCCTGTAGATTTTAGAGATTAGACCTTTGTGTGATTTGTAATAGCCAAAATTTTTTTCCCAGTATGTAGGTTCTCTTTTTACTCATTTGGTGAAGTCTTTTGATGAGCACAAATATCCCACAACTTTTGCCTGTTCAGATTTTTACAGATGTACAACTTATTGACAGCAGTTATAAAAATCAGCTATATAATCCTTCCCTTAATGTGATTTTTCCATCACCATTATCTCCCCTCTATCCCCTCCCTATAAACTATGACCTCTATACTTTTGCCTTTTCTTATCTTTTAATATAAGTGAGGTCATATAATATTTGTCCTTCTGTGATTAACTTATTTCACTCAGCATAACGTCTTCAAGCTCCATCCATACTGTACCGTGTATCAAGACTTTGTTTCTTCTACGGGCTGAGTAATATTCCACTATATGTTCAAGTATGTAGCACATTTTGTTTATCCATTCATCTGTTGATGGCCATTTAGGTTGTTTCCACTTTTTGGCTGTTGCGATTAGTGCAGTGAACATTGGTATACAGGTCTCTGCTTTCAAGTCTTTTGGGTATATATCTAGGAGTGGAATTGCTAGGTTATATGGTAGTTCTATTTTTAGTTTTTTTGAGGTTCCACCACACTGTTTTTCACAAAGGCTCTACCATTTTGAATTCCCACCCAGCAGTGAATAAGGGTTCCAATATCCCCACATCCTCGCAACATTGGTTATTTTCTGTTTCTATTTTTATATTTTAGCCGTTCTAGTGGGAGTGAAATGGCATCTCATTTTGGTTTTGATTTGCATCTCTGTGATGGCTAATGACGTTGCACATCTTTTCATGTGTTTCGTGGACATTTGAATGTCCTCTGTGGTGAAATGTCTATTCAAATCCTTTGTCCATTTTATAATTGGATTATTTGTCTTTTTGTTATTAAGTTGTTGGAGTTTTATATACACATTTTGGTTATTAGATTCTTATCAGCTATATGGTTTCCAAAGATTCTCCCAGTCATAGTGGTTTAAATTTATAATTTGTGTTTAAGCTGCAGCACAGGGATAGTTGGGAATATTTTATTTGTCTTAAACATACACAGATATTTGCTCTTTGTACTTTTGTTGTTATATAAGATAATCTATTGTTGAAAACTAGGCCTGACAGCATTGCCCCTGCTTGTTCTCCTAAGAATTGTATGGTTTTAGTTTGCACATTTAGGTCCTTAATCCAGTTTGAATTTGTTTTTGTATGAGTCATGGATCCTGTTCATTTTTCTATGTGTGAAAATCCAGTTTTCCCAGTGCCATTTATTGAAGAGACTCTTCTTTCCCCCCATCAAATGGATTTAACACCCTTGTCAAAAATCAGCTGACCATAGATCTGTAGGTGTATTTCTGGACTCTCTATTCTATTCCATTGGTTTATGTGTCTACTGTTATACCAGTACCAGGCTGTTTTGAGTATTACTCGACAGCAGTGGGGTTTTTGGGTTAATATGTTTTAAAATCAGGAAGTGTGAGTCTTCTTACTTTATTCTTCTTTTTCAACATTACTTTAGCTTTCTGGGACCTTGTGCCATTCCAGATAAAGTTGAGGATTTGTTTTTCCATTTCTGTAAAGAAGGCTCTTGGAATTTTGATTGGGATTGTGTTGAATCTGTAGATAGCTTTGGGTAGTATTGACACTATAACAATATTAAGCCTTCTAACCCAAGAACACATAACATCTTTCCATTTTTTAAAGTCTTCTTTAATCTCTTTCAGCAGTGCTTTATAATTTCCATTGTATAAGTCACTTGTTCAGTTTATGCCTAGGTATTTTATTATCTTAGATACTATTGTAAATGGAATTCTTTCCCTAATTTCCCTTTCATATTGATCATTAGTGGTGTATAGAAACCCAACCAATTTTTGTTTGTTGACCTTGTGTCCTGTAACTTTGCTAAATTCTTCTATTCTAGAAATTTTCTTGCTGACTCTGTGGGATTTTCTATATATAGGATGGTGTCATTCATGAATAGAGATAATTTTACTTCTTCCTTTCCAATCAGGATACCTTTTATTTTTCTAATTGCTGTGGCTAAGGCTTCTAATACAATATTGAATAGAAGTGGCGAGAGGGCACCCTTGTCTTGTTCCCGATTTCAAGGGGAAAGCTCTCAATCTTTCTCCATTAAGTATAATGTTGGCTGTTGACTTTTCATATATGCCCTAAATCATACTGAGGAATTCCCCTTCTATTCCAGTCTTCCTTAGGTTTTCATCAAGAAAGAGTGTTGGATTTTATCAAATTCTTTTTCTGCATCCATAGAGATGATCGTGTGGTACTTTTACTTTGTTCTCTTGGTATATGGGAAACCCTGGTGGCATAGTGGTTAAGAGCTATGGCTGCAAACCAAAAGGTCAGCAGTTCGAATCTACCAGGCGCTCCTTGGAAATTCTATGGGGCAGTTTTGCTCTGTTCTATAGGGTCACTATGAGTCGGAATCGACTCAATGGCAATGGGTTTGGTTTTTTTTGTTTATTGGTGTATTATATTGATTAATTTTCTAATGTTAAACCATCCCTGAATTCCTGGAATAAATCCCACTTGGTCATGGTATATGACTCTATTAATATGCTGTTGGATTCTATTCACTAGTATTTTGCTGAGGATGTTTGCTTCCATATTCATAATAGTTATTGGCCTATAGTATTCTTTTCTTGTGGTGTCCTTGTTTAGTTTTGGTATTGGGGTTGTGTTTGCTTCATAGAATGAATTAGAGAGTATTCCTTCCTTCTCTATTTTTTGGAAGAATTTAAACAGTATTGGTGTCAATTCTTCTCTAAATGTTTGGTAGAATTCCCCAGTGAAGCCAGTGATCCAGGACTCTCTTTTTTGTCTGGAAGTTTTTGATTGCTGATTCGATCTCTTCACTTGTTATCCATCTGTTGAGATTTTCTGTTTCCTCTTGAGTTAGCTCAGGTGGGTTGTGTGCTTTTAAGAATTTGTCCATTTCATCTAGGTTATCCAGTTTGCTGACATACAGTTGTTCATAATATTCTGCCATAATTCTCTTTATTTCCATCAAGTCAGTTGTAATATCCCTGCATTCATTTCTTATTTTGGTTATTTTTTCTTTGCCTGTCTAGCTAAAGGTTTGTCAATTTTATTGATCTAGTCAAAGAATCAGCTTCTGGTTTTATTGGTTCTCTGTATTGTTTTTCTGTTTTCGATTTTATTTATTTATGCTCTGATCTTTCTTATTTTCTTTCTTCTGGTAGGTTTAGGCTTGGTTTGCTCTTCTCTTTCTGGTTCCCGGAGTTGTCAAGTTAGGCTGTTGGTTTCAGATCTTTCTTCTTTTTTCATGTAGACATTTATTGCTATACGTTTCTCTCTGAGAACTGCCTTCACTGCATCCCATAAATTTTTCTGTGTTGTGCTTTCATTTTCATTTGACCCTAGGAAGTTTGTGATTTATCTTTTGATTTCTTCATTGACCTATTGATAGTTTAATAGTGTGTTGTTTAATTTCCATGTTTTCGTATTTTCCAATATTTTTAATAGTAAAAAACTGAAAATACCTAAATGTCCAATATTAGGGATATGGTTAAGAAAATTATACAGCATTTCCAAAATGAGCTGTCTTGCAACAATTTCACGTCAAACACATCTTCACCCCTTCCAACTTTTTTTTTAACTTTAAAAAGACTATAATATATACCACCTATACAGAACACACATATAAACATATGTGTACAATTTATAGAATGAACTGTAGACTTGTGTAATCATCACCTGGGTTTAGAAATAGAATTTTGTTAAGTTTTACATCTCTTGATAAAAGAATTGCATTATGAAACTCCCATCTAAGTTGGAAAGGATTTCTTTACCTCATGATAAAAGATACACTTAACCTTCTTTATATCTTTATCTGATTCACTGACAGATTTAAGGTCATGCACCCAAATTCTCGAGTGTCAGTTTTGTCTGTTACTTAGCAGTTACTTCATAATATATTTAGAGCTTTAAATTCCAAAACAGAATTCGAACAGCTTTTAGAGGTATGCTCACACTACTATGCAATAAAAAATACACAGATGAAGAAATCAAGATAAAGGAACGTAACAGTAAAAAAAGCTAAGACCAAAATTAATACAGAAAATACATACAATAAGGTACTATCCTAGTGTCTGCCAAACTTTTTTGGACAACATGTATTTTACCCTGCAACATCATACACACATATGTATGTACATGTTGTGTGCCATCGAGAGTCAGTTCTGAATCACAGCAACCCTATAGGACAAAGTAGAACGGCCCCATAGTGTTTTCTAGGCTGAAAGCTTTACAAAAGCAGATGGCCAGGTCTTTTCTTCTGCAGAGCTGCTGGTGGGTTCCAGCTGCTGACCTTTTGATTTACAGCCAAGTCCTTAACCATTGCGCCCCCAGGGCTCCTTCATTTGTACATATATATATATATATACAAATATTTCATGAAACTTTACCCTCACTACTTGCTGTGCATTCTGATATTTTTTCCTATTCTACTTTTCTTTTTTTCAGGTGCTTCTTGCAACTTACTAATGGGTCTTGATGGGCATTTGTAAAACAGACTTATACAA
This sequence comes from Elephas maximus indicus, assembly GCF_024166365.1. Lineage (NCBI taxonomy): Eukaryota > Metazoa > Chordata > Mammalia > Proboscidea > Elephantidae > Elephas > Elephas maximus. The sequence goes on from NC_064824.1 coordinate 95,012,681, forward strand.
TAGGAATATAAGGGCAACACATTGGACTCTACATTTCTTAGGAGGGCATCCATTAGGCGAAAAATAAAGCATGTTTCTGAATAGTTATAAAAGAATGAAGAAAGTTTGGGGGTGAGATAACAGTGTCTGATACACATTTCATGGTGACTCTGATCTTTGTTAAATGGGTATGATGTTAAGTTTTTAGTTGGTGTTTGCCTAACTGCAATGTTGCTCTGTAGCTAAGGAGACAACTCTCTCAGGAGAAGCACCTAAGGGAGTCTCTTGAGAAATCTGGATCAGCCATGCTACTCAAAATACAAGAAATGGAATCAACAGTGGAGGTGGAGCAGAAACAGGTAGCGAGGTTTTCTCTCCTTGTTTTATGTTAGGGAAGTGAAAGCAAAAAAGGAAAACTGATATTTTGCCTGCAAGTTTATAATTTCACTAATTTCCTTTAGATTTGTTAAATTATTTACTTCTTTAATTTAGTAATTTTCTTTTAACACTCACTACAATTAAAAAAAAAAGTGTAAAATAAGAGAGGACTCTAATACCATTTAGTATAACCCTCTTAATTTCTGAATGAGAAAGCTAAAGACCAGTGAGGCTAATTTGTCTCAAGCTTTATAGAGGTGAACTCTTGGCTCCTGGAACAGTATGCTTCTCTGTATACCATATATCTCTGTTACAGACATCGATTTTGGAAAGTACTGTCCTATTCTTTTGTTATATGTATGTAATGTAGATAGAAAACAAAAGCAGAACTGAATAACATTTGAAACAAAGGAAAGCAATAAGTAAAATAATCAGCAATGTGTTTACATTGCTGTTTTCAACTCTCATTATTTCTTTAGCACAATATATTTGCCTTTATCATAGTTGCTAGTAGAAGTGTCTACATGTAATTTAGAATATTTTAAATTCTGTGTGCCCAAGGCAGTTAGTAGTTTCAAACTATAGTAACAATTCCATTATCTTTATCATTTTAACCAATGGCTGTTCTTCATAATAGAATTATAAAAAGGAATTCACGTTAGGAATTTGCAAATGATCCTTTATTGCTATAACCAGCACCGTTGAATGTGGTAGCCCTAGCTACATACGGCTATCTAAATTTAAGTTAATTAAAATTAAATATAATTAAAGATTCAGTTTTTCAGTCACTCTAGCCACATTCCAGGTGCTCAGTAGTCACCTGCGTCTAGTGACTGTTCCATTGGAGAGAGCAGTGAAAGTTCTATTGGACAGCTCTGCTATAGACGTTGGACTCTATTGAGATCTTTAACTGTAGCATATAGACAAACTCTGCTTTTTCCCCAAGTGACATTAAGATTGCAAATTCTCTCTTGCACATGTGCAATAGGGTAATTTATTAGAAATCTTTACCTTACAGAAAAGGAGTTTTTCTTATACAATTTCAGGTGCAAATTTTGCAGGAAAACTGCATTGCCCTACGAAATTCTATACAGACTACGCAAGCACTACTGGTACAGGAGCAACAAAGAAAAGGAGAGTTGGAAGCTGCTGCCTCACAGCTAAAATGTGATCTAAGTATGGAAATAAATGCTCGAAATCATACTTTTGTTAGTTCTTTCAGATTTCCTGCAAAAACTCTTGAGGCCCAAATTCTTGATGTGGGAATTCTTAACCTGTGTTTCTCAGAGTCCTGAATATAAAAACTTGCTAATTTCTTTTCTTTCTGTGACGTTGAGGAAAAAGAATGTTGATAGTGAAATAGAATTTGACCCTCTTGATTATGAACTATTCTTTATTTAGGTTTTTTTTTCAGGATATTTAGCTTAAGTGTTTGTGGACTTGGGAATATTTGACTTGTAGAGACCTGGACTTAGTATTGGGTGATAGAACATTAATAAGTAAATAAGGATATTTATCCTGCTAACCTACTGATACTAACCATTTATCATGTCAGACTCCCCATTCTTGAGGTTATCAATCTACTTCAGTTACCATATATTTGTATCAATGGATGGTTGTAAGGTACCTAGAGAAAGTTTAAATTAATTTCATTTCACAGATGAGTATACAAAGGACTCAAAGGACATAGAGCTAGGGAATAGAAGAATCTAGATTTGATCCGAGGTTTCTTGGATTCATGCTTCTTCCAACCCACCAGCCCTTTATCATCCTGCAGTTGTTAATATGTAATTATGAACCAGTTTTCAGATAGTCTCAAAGACTCAAAGACTCACTCAGAGATTGCAAAGAATTACAGTGCAGTGCCTCATGTGTGAATACCACTTCCTAGGTTACATAGAGTTTTCACATAAATTATCACATTTACTTCCTAAAGTTACAAAATGAATAAATGATGAAGTGAGGCCTAAACCTGCATCTTCTAACTCCAAGCCCAGTGATCTTTCCAGTTCATCTTCTCTACTCTGGCTGTAATGCAGTCAGGAAATACCAAAAGAGAAATTAAATTTTAAAAATTATGGAGCAAAGAGTAGTCTTATTAGATGTTTTGACTTACTCATTTAGCAGAAAATACTCTTTTTCTATGTAGTTGTTGGGTAGTGAAATCCTCACTGGCAGTGTCACAAGATAATTTTTTTTCTCCTATGATTGTGTGCTTGTAAAAATACGAGTTACATTTTACGGTACTGCCAGATTATCTCATTCGAGCCTTGCAACAACCTTGTGAGAAAGATATACCCATTCTACAGAAGAGTCAAAAGATCTAGCAAGACTGCCCAGAACGAATAGAATAGGTGGGACGAAACACAGATCTTTCTATTCTGTTAGTTATCCCTCTGAGTTTTTAATGTTAACTTTTGCATTAGGTTAATGTCCTATTTTTTAAATTTTGCAAAGAACATATGGAAGACCATTAAAAAATCAAGATTAAAACGACAGTAATCCAAACTAACAGAAGGAAAAGGAGGCCTGTCTCAATACCTACTCTATGCTTAATATTGAGCTCTTTATATGTATGTGCAATTTCATGATTTTAAAGTATGAATAGTTATTGTAACTAGATTAATAGAGTGTTGTTAGATATTTACTGCAGTGAATTAAAAATTTAATTGCTTAACAATTATTTTTATTGATAATAAACATATAGATATATGCTAATTAAAGTGATTAAATGGTTCTCTCAAGTAAAACACTTCATTCATTAGTTGACTTTCAAAATAGGCCATATAGTTAACCTTTTGATCCTTCCCTTATTTCAAATTAGAATTTACTCTAATTGGCATGAGTCTTGAAGTCATGTGTTCAAAAGTATAGTTTTTTCTAAAGTATATCTTATATTAAAGTTAGTTTTTATGTTTTATTATTTTTTTATTTTAGAATATTTAAGTGAAACAAAATAGAGCTTTATGAATTTTCTGTGAAGCTAAAATTATTCTTTATTTAGATTTTTTTTCCAGGATATTTAGCTAGCTTAACTTTCAGAAAAGTTTCATCTTTTGACTACTGCACAGAATGCCAAACGGTTCCCCAGTTTTCTGTCTTTGATTTTCTGTTCATAATACATACTCCCTGGTTTCAAGTATCTTTTCCACATAAAGTCATCCTCCTGAGCTTCAGAACAATATCTTGCTGCCAACTAAAAATTTCTATTTGCATGCCCTGCAGATACTTCAAGACACATGATGAAAAAAACTGTTTCCCTCATTCTATCCCCCAAACCTGATTTTTGTCCTGTAATCCCTATTTAGCTGAAGAGTCTTCCATCCACTCTACTGCCCAAGTCTGAATGCTAGGTGTTCACCTTGACTCAACACCTTTTCCTCACCAGTCAGCCACCAAGTCCTGACAATCCTCCCTGCTTAATATTTTACGAATCTATTTTTTATCTGCAGCCCCACTGTCAGTCCCTTAGACCCAGCCATTGTTTCCCACTTTGTCTACTTCTACAGCTATAAAACTCAACTTCCTGCTTCATTGAAACTATATTAGAAAGATCTCTCTAACAAGCCCCCCAGAGATCCCTATCTTGTACATGTAGGGTAAAATGTTACCTTGTTTACCATTGCACACGACTTTGGGCTAGTTTCTTGATAATTCCATGACTTAGTTTCCAGTCTATTAAAATATGATAGAAATATTTGAACTCTCCCTTTTTCTGCAAAATACAGGCTAAAATATAAAACTTCTTGGAAAAGATGCTATATGATTTCAATGTAGTAAGTTATTTTCATAGATGTGTGAATTTTTTGTTTTTAGTTTCTAGAGATTACCTCATTTCCAAGTTGGTTGAAGAAAACAAGGTGAGTTTTGAGGTTGTAGAGTTCAGAGATTTTCTTCTTCTCTCTTCACTATGTAAGATTTTCTTTTTCTGTATTGGTTTATAGTTCTTTTCATTCTCTCGAAGACTTAAAAAAATTTTTTTTCAGTGTACTCGGGTTATGTATTTAGGACTGTTGTCAGCTGGATACATAGGAAATAAATCATCTCACGCAGGTTGTTATAGTTTGGAAAAGTGAACTGGCAAAAATAATGAGACTTATTTGCATTTTATGATTATTATAAACTAATTATAATAAACTAAAGAAACTGTTTTATGAAGTACAAGAAGCATAACTACTTTTATATCTTATTAATTTCTAAATGAGTCTCTTGATACGTAGATCCTGTTTGGAATAATTTTTCTGGAGGTATCTTATCCTTTGTTATGTGATGTTTACCTTTCATGAGATGTTTCTCCTGGAAAAATAGAAAAGTGGTTCCCTCTCAATAGAGCTTACACCTTGTCCTTCCTATTCCACTAAGTACTTGTTAGGGGAAGCACAGCCCCCAGCCTAAATCCCCACCATCCTTCTCCCATCTCAGAGAGAACTAGCTATTTCTTTTCGAGGAGCAAGAATGTTTTTTTCTGCTCCGCCCTCAGGTATTGCTTGATAAAAATACCTTCACCAGTTACAACTTTTAAAGATCCTTGAATGTGTTTCTTTGAATCATGAGATCTTACTACTAATAGGAAAACATATATATGTAATATAAAATAAATATTTCATCTTAGAGAGTAGAACTTTCTCAAGTCTATTAGGTAAATATTTAGCTCAGGATATTAGACAAATTTTTTCTAGTTAGAATCCCAATATGAGACTTGATAAATTTAATAAGTAGTTTTGATAAATAATTTACAAATGAAGAGAAGTTTAGGAGCTGAAGATACTGAAGTTTTTTTTAATTCCTTGTAAGACACTTATCTATGTATATCGTTAGAACCTGAATTGGTGCTGGCCAAAAACAACAAAGATACACGTAATATCTCTGCTAACCTATTAACAGGGAGAAACTCTTTTTTTCCCCCTTATAGAAGGTACAGATGTATTTCAACAAGGGACGTGAAGAAAATGTGTATTTGAGGTCTGAAATAATAGCTCTTCGTCAATCAGCAGAAAAAGCAAAGGTAGATCTTCCTCATTTCTCTAGTTTTCAGATGTTACTTAATTTTATCTAATTAAAAAGCTCAGGAACCAAGATTATTCCTGATTATATAAGTTTATACCATCTCCATTATCTAAATTTTTACTTCCATAAGATCTACTTCATCTATGCAGCATTATCAAATTAAATACATTCCTCATTTCACTCTCCAAATTCCTGTGACATGGCAGTATATCAGATACACTGCTACCTCATCCATTAACTTACACTTTGCCTTGGTTTGCTTCCTAATTTACTCATTAAATATTTACCTTTTTCCCCTGACTAACTTCTGAACAGTTCAAGGGCAAGGGCTATTCCTTAAACTTCCTTTCTATCTTCTATGGCAAATAGCATTGTAGGAACCTAATAAATGGTTGCTGGATTTTGGAGTTATGTATAATCATCGCCTGTGGGATGGGAATTTCCAAATTTGCTGATGATTTAGATATGTATATATATTTGGAGAAGAATCACCAAATATGCAGCCAAACTGGAGATTTATTATAGGTCACAGTGAAGTAGTGTTTATCATTTAAAAGTACTTTTCTGTTTGTACAATTTAATAACTTCAGTGCTAAGATCATAATATTGCTGTGCTCTGTGATAAAGAAAATGCAAAATAAATGTATTCTTTTATAAAATAGTAATAACAATAACTCCTACTGCTCCTTACTACACTAGTAGTAGTTAATGTTTACTGTATCCTTTCTATATTCCAGGCACAATTCTGCTGTTGTTGTTAGGTGCTGTTGAGTCATTTCCTACTCACAGTGACCCTTTGTACAGCAGAATGAAACACAATTCTGTTGCTATAGGGTTGTTATGAGTCAGAATCGACTCAACGGCAATAGGTTTGGTTTTTTAAAATTTTTTATATTACTAACACACTGTAATCTTCACAATAACAGTATGAAATAAAAACTATTATTATTCCCATTTTAAATATAAGGAAAATGATATACAGAGAGGTTCAATAACATAGCTAATAAGTGGTACAGTGAGAATTTGAGCCCAGGTAATTGGCTCCGGAAACCCTGGTGGCACAGTGTTTAAGAGCTGTGGCTGCTAACCAGAGGGTCAGCAGATTGAATCCACCAGGCGCTCCTTGGAAACTGTCTGGGGGCAGTTCTACTCTGTCCTATAGGGTCGCTATCAGTCGGAATCAACTCAACAGCAACAGGTGTAACCTGGATCCAAAGAATATTAACTATTTCTTTTTGAGAAGCAGAAGTTCTCCTCTGCCCCATCTCTAGATATTCCTTGATGAATAGTTTGTACATCTGGTTATAAGTTTAAAATGTCCCTGAATGTGTCCATCTACCTTTTGGTCAGGTAATTTTTTTCATTTTTATTTACCATTTTATTTTTTTCTTATTGCTTCTTTGACGTTATCTGCCCCCCACTTGAAGAATTTGTACATTGAGACATAAGATCTTTGTCAAATCTACCTTGTAAAAATAACTGATAAAGATATTTTTCACAGGAATAAAAATTTCAAAAGAACAGTAGAATTATTAACTATAGGTAAGAGCTCTGTAGCACAATTTTTTTTTAATTTTTACTATGTTTTAAGTGGACATTTACAAATCAAGTCAGTCTCATACAAAAATTTATATATACCCTACTATATACTCCTGGTTGCTCTCCCCGTAATGGGACAGCACACTCCGCTCCACCTTTTGTTTTCGTGCCCATTCGGTCAGCTTCTGAACCCCTTTGCCCTCTCTTCTCCCCTCCAGACGGGAGCTGCCCGCATAGTCTCATGTGCCTACCAGATCCAAGAAGCTCACTCTTCACCAGTATCAGTTTCTATCCCATAGTCCAGTCCAATCCCTGTCTGAAGAATTGGTTTTGGGAATGGTTCCTGTCTTGGGCTAACAGAAGGTCTGGGGGCCATAACCTCCGGGGTCCTTCTAGTCTTGGTCAAACCATTAAGTCTGGTCTTTTTACCAGAATTTGAGGTCTGCATCCCACTGCTCTCCTGCTCCCTCGGGTTCTCTATTGTGTTGCCTGTCAGGGCAGTCATCGGTTGTAGCTAGGCACCATTTAGTTCTGGTCTCAGGCTGCTGTAGTCTCTGGTTTATGTGGCCTTTTCTGTCCCTTGGCCTCATAATTACCTTGGTGTAGCACAAAATATTTTTGTTTTATTTTGACAGATTAATCTTGTGAAATTGTACAGTCACCTGCAGTTTGCTTTTATGAATAATGTAATTGGTGGTGAAGGAGTTTAGCTATTTTGTATTATTAGCTAAACACTTCTGAATGCTTACCATCAAATCATGGGAGTAGATTTCTCTAATACTGGCTAGGCAGCTACATTGTAAATTCTCATCCTGCAGATGTCTTGCTCTAATTGCTCAGCATTCAAAATTGGCAGTAAACTGCTGAATGCCTCAGTTGCTCCACTAAATCAGCAGATGTCTCCTTTTAATTTAGAATTATTTAGGGTGTTGACTCCAAATATTTGAAAATATTTTATAAACTAATAAAATATCAATTGTGGATAGGTTAAATAAATTAGGTCCACATATATAAATACTATACAATCATTGAAAATAGTGATATATAAGAGATGATGATTATTATTAGAGAGATCTATGTCTTGCTGTATATATTGTCTTAGGTTTTGAATGACCAACTGACTAGCAAGTGTTCTGAGCTGAGCAGCATGCTTCAGACCGTTAGTATGGAAAACGCCAGAATCATTGCTGACCATCAAGCCATTCTGAAGGTATTCATTTAACACTGGTAAACTTCTCATATAGGCAGCAGGAAGCCTCCCTGGCTGTAAGATCAGGAAATGTATATTGCCAACTGGACAAATAAAATATTTTAACAAGTGTTTCCAAAAAAACAACTGAATTATATAATTTTTGATTAGTGATTTTTTAGTTCTCGTCAGAGGAATGGTTTGGGCTTATACTCGGTTCCTTTTCAATGGTTTCTTTTCAAATGGCATTCCCTGAGGAAAAGTAATTACCTGCCCCATTATTTACAGAATCATAGAGAACGTTTATGACTATCCCTATAGTATTTATCTTTTCCCCAAACGTGGTATGCTTTCCCATTTTGCTTATGCCATTTCCTTTACTGAGAATGCTCTTTACCCATCAACTATTTGGAATTCTATTCACTTTCTTTAAGAAGGAAGCTTGATCATCCCAACTAGAAGAATGAGTTTTCCATTTCAACTTCTACTCCTAGAGCACTAAACATATTCTAATAATAATAGTTCTTATTTTTTTTTTTTAGTATACTTAGTATATACCAAGCATTTTTCTGAGGATTTTACATATATTACCGCCTTTAATTCTAGCAGCCACCATGTAAAGAAGTATTTATTATCTTCATTTTACAATTAAGAGAAATGAGGCTTAGGGAAATTAACTTGCCCAAACTCACCTAGCTAGTAAGGGGCAAAATGGAATTTAAACCTAGGTCTGATTCCAGAGTCAATTTTTTAACCATTATGTTATGCTGCCCTGCCCTCCTCCTGCAGTTCTTCACTTTATTGCAGTAATTTATATGCATGACTCATTTTTTGTATAACGTTGTGAGCTTCCTAGAAACAAAGACATTGTCTTAATTATCTTTCTGTTATTTTCCGTAGTGCTAAGCATGTTTTGTATATAACAGGGACTCAATAAATATTCTTCATTTATTCAACAAACATTTAGTGTTTACTCTGTGCAGGTATGATACAAGATCTAGATAGGATTACTGTGGAGAACAAGACAAAATCCCTACTTTTGTGGAGCTTATTTAGTGGACTGAATAATGTGGCATATGTAACACTGTCACATTTTAAAACTTTAGAATATAACACAAATGGGATCCCATCTTACCAAGAGTGAAGATTTGCTTTGAATCAAATATTAAAATAGAAATGTTTTAAAATATGTTTACAAAAACAATTGTTAATATATACTTTATTTGCAAAAACCTTATGGAATATAGATAGGGGTCTGTATGTATAAAAATGTTGTGTTTTGATAATTCTAAAATGGTGAGCTAGAGAAAATAAATTCGATTACAGTACTCCTGCTATAATAGTATCAGTGCTGTTTAAAATATTCTTGAAAGAATTCACACCAAGCTCTTCAACATGATTATCCCTGGAGACTGGAATTATTTAGAAGGTGGGTTGGGAGATGGAGGTGGAAGGATCTTTTCACCTACATACATTTGTATGGTTTTACTTTTTTTGAAAATAAGATGTGTGTTATATTGAAATTTTAAAATCCCCAAATACCCTTCCTATATTTTATACCTTTAAAAATATCTTGGTATTAGTAGTGGTATAAATTTTACAGCAGGCTAGGTAAATAATGTGCCGTGGCTGTTGGCTAGGAGAGCTATAAAATGGCAGAATTCTAGTCAGCTCAGCGTAGAGACAAAGAGAACACTGGGTGTTCAAATAAAACTCTCTTAAAAAGAGGTTCTATTTATATGAGAATTTTACCAGCTTTTATGATTCTTAATGACACCCTATCAAATGACTCTCTGCCGTCTCAGCTTTTAACATTATTCTTAACACTCAGGAAGGACAGAAAATGATGACGCAGACATTTCAAGAACAAAATTTACTGCTGGATGCTGCCCATGCCAGTATCACCAGTGAACTACAGACTGTTCAGAATGAGAGAACCCAACTGCAGGCACACCTGTAAGTAAATTATGAGCAACTTCTTATGTATCTTTTGTTCTTAGGTTTGTTTTTTCTTATCCCTAATGAAAAAGTTTAATTCTGCATTTACTGAGCCAGCCACAAAGATAAAATAGATTAAGACTCTACCCTCAAGGCACTTGTTTTGTTAGACCATTTTGGTAACTGCTCTCAGGCAGAATATATGTTCTGTAAGAACATTTAGTCAGTCTTTCTGTTAAAGTGGAACTCTTGCTAGGCTTTCATACCTCCTTGTTCTCTTCCTGCAGGGACCATTTAATCTGTGAGCATAACCAGTGTATCCAGAAAGCAGAGGCTGCTGAGAAGAGGACAGCTGTGCACAAAGAGCTGCTGGAATCAACTATTGCCAGATTGCGAGGTGAACTGGAAGCATCAATACAAGAGAAGAAGTCTCTGCTAGAGGAGAAAGAAAGACATCAGAGAGAGGTAGGTAGAAGTGGATTTATGTTACCTCCTGGTTGTGGTAAGGATCTTGTTTTAAAATTGTACACTAAGTGCAAAAGACAAGAGAAGAAATAAAACCCAGATGCAGTTTGTCTGAGTTGCCCATTAGAGAAATTCTAAGGTGGCTATCTTTTAGCAGGTGAAGTAGCCTGTGCCAGATAGTACAGTATGCCCTGATATAGAGCATTAGTGAATCTAACTTAACATTCACACATCCTCATATTAAAGAGGTCAGATTTCAAATATTGATTTCCCTTGAAGGAGTGGGAGAATGGGGGCGAGGCGGGGATAGCCCTGTCTTCCTACTTAGGAAGGAACCAGCAGAGTCTGACATGCAGACGTGTCTTTTTAATTTCAGGGCTATTTGTGAAGTCTCCTCTGCCTCAGAGACTCCCTGATTGATTGGCCCTTTTTCTGAGAGGATGTGCTATCTCTGCAGTGTAGGTATTAATTGACTTGCAGGGTGTGTCTGCTCTAGTATAGCCTGCCAACTGCTTTAAAATTGACCCACTTCTTTTTTCTTTCTTTCCTTGGGCAGGTTAAGAAAACAGAGAAGGAAATAGCACAAGAAAAAGCCAATTTGGAAATGGAGTTAGCTAAAAGCAAGGTATTCCACATTTTATTTGTTGATATTTCACTGTATTTCATTTCCTTCTGTGTTGCTACATACTGAGGAGATGGGGTCATTTTGTTGAATACCAAGATGTAGGGAAAAGAAGCCATGAAGCTAGATGCAACTAGGAGTACTCCAGTCACTGTAGCATAAGGTTGCATCTGGGCTATGTTTGCTTATTGAGCATCTGATGTTTGCCGGTGAGTCATCACTGCCTCTGGCCCTAGTGTTCCTAGTATTTTAGCCAGGAAATCCCCTGAGAGTCAGCTAATGGACCTGTGAAAGGCAAAGGCATGACTGCTGACTATGCATTAAAAAAAAAAAAAGAGTTCCTAAGTAATTATTAGCATTTGCCATTGCAATCTGCAAAGTACCCATTTCTGGGTTCTGAAAAGATAGGAGGGCCAGAGAAACAATAAAATCCTTATTAAAATAAAATAAAACAACCTTTAAAACATTGGTGCTTGTGTTTTAACTTTTGAAGAGAGCAAAAATTACATATCACTGTCATGTAGAAAATATATCTGGAGCATCAAGGAATATTAGCCTACCCCAGACTATAAATCCAGCAACAGGTGTCCAATATAGTTACTAGGCCTGGACTGTTCCTTGGCGCCTGGTTATGCTAAATAGCACTCATATTACCGTGTATTTGTGAACCTAAGGACTGAAGAGAGAAGAAAAGCTAAATTCTGAGCTTGAGCTCAAATATCATTCCCACCAAGCTGGCAGGTTGCTCCTCTGGTTTAGTCTCTTATTTGTGAAGATCTAGTTCAAGGGATATGAAAACAACCCAACCTAAAAAGCCTTGAATGAAACTACCTGTGGCAAGGACTTTGCTGATATCAAGTTGGCCTCAGATATGCTTTTTAAAATTTGGAAAATTGGTGGCTACTATTAGATTCGTTAATTTTTGCTTTGAAAAGTTAGTGAATGTTACATGGCTAAAGCAAGTGCTGTGACTGTATCTGAGATAATAGCATTATTATGTTGCTTGTCTGATTTGGCACAGTGGTTAAGAGCCACTGTAAGCTACAGCTGCTAACCAAAAAGTCGGCAATATGAATCCACCAGCTGCTCACTGGAAACCCTATGGGGCAGTTCTACTCTGTCCTATAGGGTTGCTATGAGTTGGAATCGACTTAATGGCAATGGGTTAACGTAGGCTAAGTGTATGTCCATAGGACTGAAAGGTACTTGCTCATTGTTACGCCAAATGATAATGCTTATATAAAGTTCCATACTTTTCTGCATAAACTATTATTTTTAATATGCATCCTTCGTGAAGCTGTTTTTTTTTTTAATTATGATAAAATACCCATGACATAAAAGTGACTGTTTTAAAGTATACAGTTCAGTGGCAGTAAGTACATTCACAGTGTTGTGCATCCATCATCACTAATTCCAGAACTTTTATCACCCAAAAGGGTGTACCAAAACCTCATACTCATTAAACTCTCCATTCCCCCAATCCCCAGTTCCTGGCAATCACTAACCTGATTTCTGCCTCTATGGATTTGCCTTTTCTGGATGTTGTTGTTGTAGTTAGGTGCCTTCGAGCTGGCTCCGACTCATAGCAACCCTATGCACAACAGAACAAAACACTGCCTGGTCCTGCGCCATCCTTACAATCGTTATGCTTGAGCTCGTTGTTGCAGCCACTGTGTGAATCCCCCTCGTTGAGGGTCTTTCTCTTTTCCACTGACCCTGTACTTTGCCAAGCATGATGTCCTTCTCCAGAGTCAGATCCCTGCTGACAACATGTCCAAAGTATGTAAGACACAGTCTCGCCATCCTTGCCTCTAAGGAGCATTCTGGTAGTACTTCTTCCAAGACAGATTTATTCGTTCTTCTGGCAGTCCATGGTATACTCAACATTCTTGGCCAACACCACAATTCAGAGGCGTCAATTCTTCTTCGATCTTCCTTATTCATTGTCCAGCTTTCACATGCATATGATGTGATTGAAAATACCATGGCTTGGGTCAGGCGCACCTTAGTCTTCAAAGTGACATCTTTGCTCTTCAACACTTTAAAGAGGTCTTTTGCAACAGATTTACCCAATGCAATGCGTCTTTTGATTTCTTGACTGCTGCTTCCATGGCTGTTGATTGTGGATCCAAGTAAAATGAAATCCTTGACAACTTCAATCTTTTCTCCTTTTATCATGATGTTGCTCATGGGTCCAGTTGTGAGGATTTTTGTTTTCTTTATGTTGAGGTGTAATCCATACTGAAGGCTGTGGTCTTTGATCTTCATTAGGAAGTGCTTCAAGTCCTCTTCACTTTCAGCAAGCAAGGTTGTGTCATCTGTATAATGCAGGTTGTTAATAAGTCTTCCTCCAATCCTGATGCCACGTTCTTCTTCATATATTCCAGCTTCTTGGATTATTTGCTGAGCATACAGATTGAATAGGTATGGTGAAAGAATACAACCCTAGCGCACACCTTTCCTGACTTTAAACCAGTCAGTATCCCCTGATTCTGTCTGAACAACTTCCTCTTGATCTATGTAAAGGTTCCTCATGAGCACAATTAAGTGTTCTGGAATTCCCATTCTTCGCAACGTTATCCGTAGTTTGTTATGATCCACACAGTCAAATGCCTTTGCGTAGTCAGTAAAACACAGGTAAACATCCTTCTGGTATTCTCTGCTTTCAGCCAGGATCCATCTGACATCAGCAATGATATCCCTGGTTCCACATCCTCTTCTGAAACCGGCCAGAATTTCTGGCAGTTCCCTGTCGATATACTGCTGCAGCCGTTTTTGAATGATCTTCAGCAAAATTTTGCTTGCCTGTGATATTAATGATATTGTTCTATAATTTCCACGTTCGGTTGGATCACCTTTCTTGGGAATAGGCATAAATATGGATCTCTTCCAGTCAGTTGGCCAGGAAGCTGTCTTCCATATTTCTTGGCATAGACGAGTGAGCACCTCCAGCACTGCATCTGTTTGTTGAAACATCTCAATTGATATTCCATCAATTCCTGGAGCCTTGTTTTTCGCCAGTGCCTTTAGAGCAGCTTGGACTTCTTCCTTCAGTACCATCGGTTCCTGATCATATGCTACTTCTTGAAATGGTTGAACATCAACTAATTCTTTTTGGTATAATGGCTCTGTGTATTCCTTCCATCTTCTTTTGATGTTTCCTGTGTCGTTTAATATTTTCCCCATAGAATCCTTCACTATTGCAACTCGAGGCTTGAATTTGTTCTTCAATTCTTTCAGCTTGAGAAACACCAAGTGTGTTCTTCCCTTTTGGTTTTCCATTTCCAGCTCTTTGCACATGTCATTATAATACTTTACTTTGTCTTCTCGAGAACCCCTTTGAAATCTTCTGTTCAGTTCTTTTACTTCATGAATTCTTCCTTTTGCTTTAGCTGCTCGACATTCGAAAGCAAGTTTCAGAGTCTCCTCTGACATCCATCCTGGTCTTTTCTTTCTTGCCTGTCTTTTCAATGACCTCTTGCTTTCTTCATGGATGATGTCCTTGATGTTATTCCACAACTCGTCCGGTCTTCGGTCACCAGTGTTCAATGCGTCCAATCTGTTCTTCAAATGGTCTCTAAATTCAGGTGGGATATACCCAAGTTCATATTTTGGCTCTTGTGGGCTTGCTCTGATTTTCTTCAGTTTCAGCTTGAACTTGCCTATGAGCAATTGATGGTCTGTTCCGCAGTCAGCCCCGGCCTTGTTCTGACTGATAATATTGAGCTTTTCCATCGTCTCTTTCCACAGATGTAGTCTATTTGATTTCTGTGTGCTCCATCTGGCGAGGTCCATGTGTATAGTCACCGTTTATGTTGGTGAAAGAAGGTATTTGCAATGAAGAAGTCGTTGGTCTTGCAAAATTCTATCATTCCATCTCCAGCATTGTTTCTATCACCAAGGCCATATTTTCCAACTACTGATCCTTCTTCTCTGTTTCCGACTTTCACGTTAAAATCACCAGTAATTATCAATGCATCTTGATCACATGTTCGATGAATTTCAGACTGCAGCAGTCCTAGTGGTTGGTGCGTATATTTGAATAATAGTCATATTAACTGGTCTTCCTTGTAGGCATATGGATATTATCCTATCACTGACAGCGTTGTACTTCAGGATAGATCTTGAAATGTTCTTTTTGATGATGAATGCAATACCATTCCTCTTCAAGTTATCATTCCCAGCGTAGTAGACTATATGATTGTCAGATTCAAAATGGCCAGTAGTAGTCCATTTCAGTTCAGTAATGCCTAGGATATCGATGTTTATGTGTTCCATTTCATTTTTGACGATTTCTAATTTTCCTAGATTCATACTTTGTACATTCCAGGTTCTGATTATTAACGGATGTTTGCAGCTGTTTCTTCTCATTTTGAGTCGTGCCACATCAGCACATGAAAGTCCTGAAAGCTTTACTCCATGCACGTCATTAAGGTCAACTCTACCTTGAGGAGGCAGCTCTTCCCCAGTCACCTTTGAGTGCCTTCCAACCTGGGAGGCTCATCTCCCAGCACTATATCAGACAATGTTCCACTGCTATTCATAAGGTTTTCACTGGCTGATGTTTTTTAGCGTGGACTGCTGGGTCCTTCTTCCCAGCCTGTCTTAGTCTGGAAGCTCAGCTTAAACCTGTCCTGCATACCAGTGTCATAGCTTCCAGCAACACACAAGCCCCCACAGTATGACAAACTGACAGACACGTGGATATTTCATATAAATAGGATCATACAGTATGTGGCCGTTTGTGTTTGACTTCTTTCACTTACAGTGTTTCCAAGATTCATAGTATATATATCACTACTTCATTCCTTTTTATGACTGGATACTATTCCATTATATGGATATACCACACTTTGTTTATTCATCCATCATCATTTGGGTTGTTTCCATGTTTTAGCAATTGTGAATACTGCAGCTATGAACATTTGTGTACAAGTTTTCTGGTATTTTTAAATGTATATTTTTGTAAAGCTATGTCTTTTTAAAAATTGAGCACCTGTTTTCAGTTTTTTGGGTGTATACCTAGGAATGGAATTGCTGGGTCATGTGGTAATTCTATGCTTAACTTATTGAGGAACTGCCAAATTGTTTTGTACAGTAGCTGTGCCATTTTATACTTCAACATCAATGCACAAGTATGTCTTAGTTTCTTAGTGCTGCTGTTAACAGAAATACCACAAGTAACAAACTGAAATTTATTTTCTCACAGTTTAGGCTAGAAGTCTGAATTCAGGGTACTGGCTCTAGAGGAAGGCTTTCTGTCTGTCCACTCTGGGGAAAATCCTTGTCTCAGCTTTTCTAGCCAAGCATCCTTGGAGTTCTTGGGCCTGTAGATGGATCTACCTCTGTAGTCTTCAGGGAGCCCTGGTGGCATAGTAAAGAGCTTGGATGCTAACCAAACTGTCAATAGTTTGAACCCAGCAGCCACTCTTTGGAAACCTTCTGGGGCAGTTGTACTCTGTCCTGTAGGGTCGCTGTGAGTTGGAATCACCTTGATGGCAATGGGTTTTGGTCTGGTAGTCTTCAGATTGTGTCAGTCTTTCCCCAGTGTCTGCTTTCTTCTGTGGCTAATCTGTCCTTTTATATCTGAAAAGCAATTGGCTTAAGATACATCTTCCGTTGATATGGCCTCATTGACATAACAAAGAAAATGTGATTATATCCATAGAAATAGAGGTTAGGATTTATAACACACATTTTGGGAGGGCACAGTTTAATCCCTAACACCATGATAAATGCCACTTAGTCATGATGTGTAATCCTTTTTATGTATTGCTATATTCATTTTGATAATATTTTATAGAAAATTTTTACATCTGTGTTCATGAGCCTGAATTAATATTTAAAATAAACCAAGTACCAGGAAGACTTCTACTTTGAGTAAAGACGAACTATTAAATGATTTGTAACAACCCTCCCTCTGTAGATAACTAGAACAGGTGAAAAAATGTAAAAGGATAGAATAAAAAGTTTTAAAAGCATCATAGAGTATCGTGGATTGAATTATGTCCCCCCAAAAATGTGTATATCAACTTGGTTAGGCCATGATTCCCAATATTGTATGGTTGTCCTCCATTTTGTGATTGTAATTTTATGTTAAGAGGATGAGGGTGGGATTGTAACATCACGCTCACTCAGGTCACCTCCCTGATCCAAGGTAAAGGGAGCTTCCCTGGGTTGTGACCTGCACCACCTTTTATCTCTCAAGAGATACAAAGGAAATGGAAGGAAGCAGAGAGTTGGGGACCTCATGCCACCAAGAAAGCAGCACCAGCAGCGGAGCATGTCCTTTGGACATAGGGCCCTGCACCTGAGAAGCTCCTCGACCAGAGGAAGATTGAGGACAAGGACCTTCCTTCTGAGCCGACAGAGAGAGAAAGCCTTCTCCTGGAGCCAGTGCCCCAAATTTGAACTTGTAACCTACTAGACTCTGAGAAAATAAATTTCTCTTTGTTAAAGCCACCCATTTGTGGTGTTTCTGTTATGGCAGCACTAGATAACTAAAACATAGAGTTATCAAGATAGTGAGACATTACCAAGCCTAGATCTGGGAGAGGACTGGGACATTCAGTTACTTTTATACTGTAGCATTTGCCTACCTGAGGAGGAAAACACAGAGCTATCCTTTTGGTTGCTTTGCAAGGCTAGACAGAAAAAATTCACAGTTTAGGCCTTACCAAGTGTGGGGACCTCAGTAAATTACTCCGCACTTTAGGCTGGGGTTCTGAAGGGCCAAATTCTTAGGAGTAAGCTTAAACCAGAAGAAAACCCTTGTATAGACTCATAAAATTTCATGTCTTAAGTTGGAATTAGGTGGTCCTGGATGGCTAGTGTACCCAGGGACCTGGCAGAAGCAAATGAAAGTCCTTTCTGAAGTAACTAACTTTACACTGAGTATGAAATCATTTCTGCAAATAATTTTCAAAAACAATTTCCAGCACACAATGAGAAATAACCAAGTACATTGGGAAACAAGACACCATGAGCAAGAGAACCAGCAGCTCACAACAAAATCAAACACACAAGTCTCTATGTATTGGAGACCTCTATATACAGTGACTCTGTCTATTGGAATTGTCAGACACAAACTGTAAAAATAAATGAATAAATAAAAGTTTACTGTGTTCAGGGAGATAAAAGCAAATATTTTGGCAGGGAGCTAAAAAATATAAAAAGTAGCATTTCCAGTTTGAAAACAAATCAAAAGGAATACTAGAACTGAAAAATATCAATAACCAAAATTTAAGAACTTAATGCCAGCCTGTTTGCCACAGCTGAAAAGAGAGTTAATTAGAAAATAGGTATGAAGAAACTATCCAGAATAAAACACATAAACCAATGGATCTGAAACAGGATAGCTAAAAAGAAATCTACACATGGACATATCATAGGAAAAACTTTAGAAAACCAAAGACAAAGCAAAACTCTTGAAAGCAATCAGAGATAAAAGATGTATTTCCTTCAAAGGAAGAACATTTAGACTGACAGGACTTCTCAACAACAATGATGGAAGTCATAAAAAGTGGAATGACATCTAAAATATGTTGAAAATAACTGTCAACCTAGAATTTTATGCCCAGAAAAAATATGCTTTGAGAATGAAAGCAAAATAAAGCAAGACACATTTCTAAGCGGCCTTAACTTGAACTGCCTTCATTTAGTCAACCATCTAAGCACTTACTGTGAGAACACCACTTGAGTTGTTTTTGATATATTTTGTGAGCAAGAAAGGTTACACAAAACCAAACTCTCTTTTGCATGTGTAGATGAATTTAATTACTTGCCACATCAGACTTGTCAAATCCTCACATTTAGAGGTAGAAGAACATGTACATAAGATACCATCTCTTTTATATCATAATTGTTATTTTTAGAATAAGATTATTTTGGAGTCTGGCATAAATTGTTTTCTCCTTTTGTTTTCAAAGATCAACATAAATGCATTAACCCATAACATGCAGACTCTAGAGGAAGAGAATAAGCACCTGTCAGATGAAATCGCTTCCCTAGAACATCAGCGAGTCACTTCTGATTACCATGGGGTGGGTATAAAAAGGTCAGTCTAAATAAGAGCGAATGAATAATCAGTTAAAAAAAAAAAAAAAAGTCAGGAGAAGGGGTTTCTTTGTTTATTTTAAAATATGTATTATAAGTCTTGAATCACTGAGGCTAAATATAGCAGAGATCCCTACAGTATTCAAAGAAGAGAGCATTTAAGAAAACAAGAGTTTAAGGTAGAATTAAATGTCCACATACATACATAGATGATCTGTAATGCTAAAAAGTGCAAATATGTCTAATGTATCTAAATATTTCTCTTCCATAATTACGAAGAATAAACTTACATTTTTTTCCTTGTCAGACAGTTCCCTCCATTAGGCAGTCAGTAACTGAAGTCTAAAAAGTATTTGACAAGGTCAGTGCGATACAAATGAATGGTACAATTCTTAAGCATCTACACATGAACGGGATTTGAAATGATGATCTGTTTAGCAGCTAGATTTCCTGTGTGCTTTTGAAAACTTGAAAAAGAATCAGGTTTTTTAATTCTATAAAATGCAAATAATGTTTGAAAATTCCATAGAAGGCCCTGATCTAAGTTTGACTTTATATGAGCTAAATTCTTTCAAGCCCTGTCATATAAACTGCTCATTACTTCAAATATGAAAAATTACAGATACTTAGATTTCCATGGCTCTAGAACCAGTCTAGAGTGCTCAGCTGCTAACTGAGAGGTTGGTGGTTCAAACCTACCAGCTGCCCTTGGGGAGAAAGATGTGGCAGTCTGCTTCAGTAAAGATCACAGCCTTGCAAACCCTATAGGGCAGTTCTACCCCGTCCTGTAGCATGGCTATGAGTCAGAATGGATTTGACAGCAGTGGGCTTGGTTTTGGTTTTGGAGAACCAGTCTATCTAGGTTTCAGTTCTGACTGTAACCTTGGGTATTATCCTTAATTTCTCTGAGCCTCAGTTTCCTAATCTGTTCAAAATAATAATACTATTATTAGGAAATTTTGAAGTTAAATAAGTTAATATATGTAAAGCATGTAGCAAATAGCTAACATTTGTTAAATCCTGTTCTGTTACTCACAGATTAAGCAAACGTAAGCTGGAAATAGTGAATTATGTCAATATAGGACATTTACCAGCATTAATAAAATTTGATCTGAAGATTTACTACTAACGATTCATAGTGCAGCTTGTCGGCTGATGAATGAGAGTTTGTGTTCTCATTCACATTTGCTGTGTGTTTATTATCACTACACTTGGTTTGTGACAGGGCTTTGAACCTGTTCATTCCAGTTTGAATTTGCATTTCCAACCCAGATATACTGAGTTAGAATCTACATTTTAACAAGATTCCCAGGTGATTCTTATGTATAATACATTTTGAGAACCACTGCTCTACTAGTGATTCTCAGAATTGCCCCTAACCAGCAGCAGTAGTATCACCTGGGAACTTGATAGACCTGCAAATTCTCAGCAGGGGCTCAAACCTGAGCGAACTGCTATAAAACCCTGGTTTGTGACGATGATGTTGACATTTAGCAAATATCAGTATTTCCTGTTCTTAACATGTAACAGTGAAATTGATTAGGGCAGGTGAAATTTTCCATATTCAATTACTAAGTGTCTCTGATAATAAAGTATGAATTAGGCCCAAAATTTAACCAAAAGGAAAACTATATCTGATACCCATTTCCTCAACAATGAAAAAATTAATGTGATTATTAAAGGCTTTTTGAATGATGAAAATATGTAATTCCATGAAATATAGTACCTTCAGTAATTTTTGTCCCAGATAACATTGTGTTGAGTGTTTGATGAAGCAATGAGTTTGAGTCCCAAAAACAATTTCTTTTGTTTTTTGAGAGGTTTTTTTTTTTATTTTTTAAGTGCTTTTTACTACAGTAACTCAAGTGTTTCCTACTCTCTAAGTAGTCATGACCATTTTCTTAAAGAACTGTATATTGCTCCACAAATTTTATATCTGTATCTGCTGACAAACCAGCCCACATCTGGGCTGGATTGCAACTACAAAGGAAAAACTAACATAACAAAACAGTAACAGCAAAAAAGAATATACAAAGAACAAGCTCTAGGACTCTTAAGGCACCCGTGTACTTTCACTAGCAGCCTCCCTGGCTGTTGCATATTAGCACCGTCATAAGTTATCTAGGGAAAAACTAAGAGGCAGCAGTAGGAAATAAATATGAATCTTGGTTATGTTACTATAGAAACAGTAAAGGTATAAATACTTGCTAAAAAAGAAAATAGTTTTTCCTTTCTACGCCTAGAGGTACTAATACCTGTGCTTGCTTTAGCAGCTTGCCCAGCAGCAGGTAGAAAAGGCCTTGGGAAAAATTGCTAATAGTAAAAATAAACTGGCCTATGAAAAGGGAAAACTCCAGGTATGAGCACTTATTTTCTGATTTTCGTTGACTTTTTTTTTTTTTAATACCAATTGTCAAGCTAAATATTGATGGATTTTGAGAAGACCTAGCTCTGTCATGTACTGATTCTGTAACTTTCCATGAGTCTCTGAACCTCCCTAAGTTTGTTGCCTCATTAAAATCCAATTGACATCTATTCAAATACCTATAGTATAATGATGAAGCCTGAAACTGTGAAGCCAAAACCTATTCTGTGACTATTTGACGCTTTATTGTAATTTATTTTATGCTTGGTCATTCACTGAGATTGTAGAGAGCCTATGATCTCTTTTTTGCTGAGTTGTTATAACAGTTTTGAAAAACAATAACCTGGGAAATTGGAACTTAGAGGCAATAGGACAGATCTGATGAATATGATATTATTCTTTTGCTACCTGCGGTTTTTGTCCCTGTGGAATCCACACAGCAGATTAGGTTAAAATGGAGTCATACTTCCTGCCACTTATATGGGTAGGCCTGCCTTAAACCAGGGCTTTGAACTGGCTCTTTCCAGCTTGAACCCTGCTGAGAATTTGCATTTCCACCCATAAGAGTCACTGAGGGTCTTGTTAAAATGTAGATTCTGATTCAGTATATCTGGGGTGGAAATGTAAATTCTGAGCTGGGGTTCAAACTGGAATGAACCAGTTCAAAGCCCTGCTTTAAAGCAACTCCAGTGGAAACATTGAAGTCCAAATCAGTGGTTCTCAGCCTTGGCTGCACTTTAGAATCATGTGGGGAGTTTTTAAAAAGCCCTATACTAGGAAATGTATGATGTCTGCCAGTTACTTTGAAATGCATCTTTTTAAAAAAAGAAAGAAAAACGATAGATTGATGGATGGATACAGTGAACGACAGATATGTGATAAACTAAGAATAGTAAAATTTTAAATGGTAGAATTTAGATGATGGGTAAACGCATTTTCACAGTAAAATTTTTTCAACCTTTCTGTATGTTTAAAATCTTTCCTCATAAAATATAGGGTGAAAATTTCCGTGACAAGGCTGTACCCCAGAGCTATTAGAATCTCAGAGAGTAGGTTCCAGACATCAAGTTTGTAAAGCCTCTCAGGTGATTGCAATATGCAACCATAGTTGAGGACCACTGGACTAATGGATGAAGTGAATCTCAATTAAGCTTTACCATAGAGCTGATTTGATAAGTTCATTAGAGGCTGTGCCAAGCACATCAGCATTAACCTCATCCTCATCTGCTCAAGGGGTTACCTGCAAGATCGGGCCCAGAAGCAGCAGACATCTGAAGGGTAGTTGATAGATCATGGTTGTGAAATGATGTATTACTAGTCCAATAAAAAGATAAAGTTATTTGTTCACTATTGGTGTGCTTTTAATTCATATTCTCCAGAGGCAATGGTGCATTTAAATATAATCATCTACACTTTGTAACCTTGGATAAATCTTAATTTTCCTGGCTTTCAACTTATTCACCTGTGAAATGAGGGTGTTAGGCATACCTCTCTTATCTAGTTCTTACTGGGAAAGATAGTCAGCATTACAGGCTGGGTATACAGATTATCACAGGAAGGATTTTCTCCTCTGTGAAATTAATGATCCCATGAAAAACTATGGCTCATGATTTTGACCTTTTAGCTTTTCTGAGAGAAATGAAGTGTATTTTTAAATATAAAACAAAATCCCAAATGCTCATAAAAAAAAACAAAAAAAAAATTTTTTTTTTTTTTTATAGCACACTTAAAACCAAATTTTGGCTGGGAATGGAATGCTCTTAAAATTTATGAATTGGTCTGATGTCATCTGTCTGACCTTTCAGACCTGTACTACATAATCTGAGAGAAGTTATCTACATAATCTTAAAGAAAATATATGCCTTTTTTTTTTCTGTCTATACTCCTATAATAAGGGCTTAAGATTTCTGATAGTCTTTGAAAGCTGAAACACTTTTGAAACTATTAATTCACTTGTCTTTCATGTTATTCCTTGGACTGGAACATTCTAAAGGCACTGACTCCATCAGCCCTAAGAAAACTGCTCTTATAGCACATAACTCTTGCAAGAGAATTTAAAGGAAGAGCTGCATACTAAAACATAACAATCTGCTGTGTGTTCTTTCTCAATTGGATTATAATGTATTAAAAATATTAGATATGAATCTTAAGATAAAAGATGTGTTTTCAGAATTGACTTGTTAGAAATACTGGATTTTAGGTATTTTTTTAAACTGGCAGTGCCACAAGCTGCTATCTCACATTTTATTTTCAGTGTTGCATAGTATTCCATTAAGGAGCTCTGGTGGTACAGTGGTTAAGCACTCAGCTGCTAACCAAAAGGTCAGCAGTTTGAACCCACTAGCCACTCAACAGGAGAAACATGTAGCAGTAATTGGAAACCCTATGGGGCAGCTCTACTCTGTCCTATAGGATCACTTTGAATCAGAATTGATTAGTTGGCACGCAACAACAACATAGTATTCTATTATATAAATATACTGCCTTAGGCTGTGTTCTCTAGAGAAGCGGAACCAGTGAAACATGTATATACGTATATATACGTGTGTGTCTATACATATATACATATATATATGTATATATACATATATATATATATACAGAAAGATTTATCTCAAGGAAATGGCTCACACAGCTGTAGAAGCTGGCAAGTCTCAAGTCCGTGGGTCAGGCGTCAGACTGGAGGCTTCTCCTGACTCACATAGCTTCAGGGGCTGACAAACCCAAGATTGGCAGGTCAGAAGGCAGGCTGCTGGCTCACAGGCCATGGAGACTGATGAATCCCAAAATTGGTGGGCAATACAACAAGGCGTTGGCTCAAGTTCCAAGAACTGTAGGTCAGATGATGACAAGGTGGATGCAGGATCCAGAGGAGGTGAGCAGCGAACTTTGCCAGAACATCCATATATATATATTGGATGCAGGCCACACCCCTGAGGAAATCCCCCTTACAACTGATTGACAGTCACATCAGATCAAATCATGGAGGATGACTACACCATTATATTACTGCCAAACCACTGAGGATCATGGCCCAGCCAAACTGACACACAGCCTTAACCATCACATATGCCATAATTATTTATTCATTTTTCTGTTGATGGATATTTAGGTAGTTTCCAGTTGCTTCCAAAATTACAATCAATGCTGCTATGATGAATTCTTATATATGTCTCCTTGTACTTATACATAAAAGATTCTCTTAGGCTAGATATAAGTCATAGGTGTAGAATAACTGGGTTTTAGGATGTACATATCTTACACGATTTTTGTGAAATTTATCTTTAGAAGTGGTTATATCTATTTAAAATCCTACCAGCAGTGTAAGAAAAAAGAAGTGTAAGAGGATATGTTAAATAGATACACTAGAGTAATATCTCACAAAGTAATACTACATACCATTTGCCAGCTGCTGTTGAGTCAGTTCCAATTCATGGTGACCCCGTGTGTGTCAGAGTACAAGTGTGTTCTGTAGGGTTTTCATTAATGAGTCTTTATTTATTATTCATTTGTTTTTCACCTAGGCAAAAGTTAAACAGCTAGAAGAACAACTACATTGCCTTACTGACACCAGGTTACATAATGACCAGCTACGCAAGATGAATAAGGCACTAGAGATCAAATATGCTCAGGTGTGATTAATATCTACCAAAGCAGATTTCCTCTATATTGTTTTAGTTAGTGTTTAAGAAATTGACTCCTTTTCCCCCTCTTTACCGTCTGTGTAGAAAAATAAAAGTCCCCGTTCTGTGACACCAAACTGTAAGCATCAGTCAAATCAATTCAACTTTGTTCTAACACCAGCTACACATGAAGCACTTCTTCTCTGACCCTAACCACTAGAGCTAGGTCAGATCTCACAAGTTAAAGGGCACAGTCCTCCAGACCACCAGGTCTGCCTAAGACCTCACGCAGCCGCAAGCTTGGGAATCCCCATGACACCCTCACCTCTGACCTGCTGGCTACAAATTTAGAGGTTTCCCACTACTCCTTCAGAATGCCAGCCATCAACTTGGGTCTCCAGAGCCCCTCTTCTGACCACCTGGCTCCTATTACCCCTTCAGGTTTGATAATTCATTAAAAGGACTCAAAGAACTGAGAAAAGTACTATACATATGATTACAGTTTTATTGTAGAAAAAAGGATATAAGTGGAGAAACAGGGCAAGGTCTGGGAGAATTCCCAGTGTGGAACTTCCATGTCCCCAAAAGGGACTTGCTACCGTACCACATGCATCCATGTCTTTCACCAAACAGGAAGCCTATGGAGCTTCCATGTTCAGAGTCTTTATTGGGCTTCATTATGTGGGCATGGAGTTGTGTGGGAGGCATCTACCTGCCCCCAGCTTGGCTGATAATCAGGTAGTGGTCTTTCTGGCCTGGCCAGTCCCTCAGGTTTGGCCTGGAGAACTTATCGAAGACACTGGGGAAATTCCCAGGTTTTAGAGTTCTCTCTCAAGAACCAAACACGAAGACCAAATTATTTGAGCGAAGTTAAATTCTTTACCCCCCACTGTCCAACCCCACAAAGTTTAATATTCTCTCTTTTAACGCATTTAAATTCAAGAAACATTTTTAAAAACACTGTATGCAAGGTTCTGCTAGACTATAGAGGAATTCATAAAGATGCCTGAAGCAGGATTGGAACATTTAACTTGCTTATGTTTAATTGGAGAGTAAAGAATATATTCAAGCATTCATGACTTTGCCTTGGCCAAAAAAGAATATACTCAAGCAACTCTATTACAGAGTAGAAAGTTAGGCCTCTCAAAAAAACATCATATTATGAGCTTTCATAGGGAATGTCATTATAATTGGAAGCATCAAGAAATGCTTTCATAGGGAAAGTGGTTTATTGAATTGAGCCTTAAAAAATTGTTGGCAGATGTGAGAAACTTTTTTTTTAATTATAGGTAAACTCAGAACTCAGTGCCAACAAAGTATACCTGCAACAGACAGAAGATCATCTGAAAGAGGTATTAGTAATGAAGGTGCTTACTTGTCAGCTTGGTGGCTATTGAAGCTGATATCCTTTTTTAGGTCACATAGCATTTTAACAACAAATAAAGAAGTTACACAAATAGGGCATTTAGTAAAGAAAATAATTCAGTAATGTGTAACCAAAAGCAATTTATTTCAATAATTACAAATGTACCATGTATGTAATTGGGTTTTTGTTAATCTTTAAGTCTTAGTATAAGCCTGTGTCTATAAGATTTATATATATAAATACCCCTGGTAACCAAGGGAACTGGAGTCCCCAGATTGTGCAAATGGTTAATGCACTCGGTTGCTAACAGAAAAGCTGGATGTTTGAGTCCACCTAGAGGCTCCTTGGAAGAAAGACCTGGTGATCAAAGTCGGAAAAATCAGCCATTGAAAACCTATGGAGCACAGTTCTGTTCTGACACACAGGGGATTGCATGAGTCAGAGTTGATGCAACGGCAGCTGGTAACCAAGGAACTAGAATGTGTCTTCAAGTGGAATACTCCTAGGGTTCTAACCACGTGATTATACTGATGAGTGATGAGGTCACAAAGTTGGTAAAAGAGGCCCCGTTAGATACACTTTCCTACAGGGAGTTTAGTTTAAGGTCTGTTTCTTCAGTAGGACACACCTTACAGTATGATATCGTCATTCTGAAAGCAAAGGAACACGTTTTCAAGTATATTTTCCACTGGTGCTTCACTCAGCATTGCCTGTGTTGTTTCTCCTAGTAAAGTAGGCACTCCTTGAAAAATAACTTTAAGTTTAGTTGATTTTATTGCGTTTAATGGTGATGCCTCCAAGAAAAAAGAAATCTCCAGAGAGGCCTGGGTCTTCTAAACTCCTTGAAAGTCCTAGGTCCCATGTAAACAATGTAAGGGAAAGAACTTCATCAGATGGTTTGCCCAGTGTTATTCCAAACTCTACACGCCGGGTGAGCTTTGCACCTACCCTGCCTTCAATGAAATCTTCTCAGGAGATTGGAGACTCTAGAATCTCTCTGAAGACTCTTTTGAATGCTATTAAAACTATGGAGGGAAGACTGGAAGGCAAAATAGATATTCTTGCCTCAAGACCAGTAATAAGAGATGGATCGCCTAATTTTTCTAAGCGAGATTTGGTAAGTGAAGACCACAAATTCAGTCTTAAGGAAATTTCAGATTTATACAAGATTGAATAAAAGTAGTAAAAAGATAATGCTTGGAGGTATGAGTAACAACAAATAAATTTGGTTCTTCCCAAATGGGAAAAACTGGCAATGTAAATCAAAACCATTATTCTGGTTATTGCATAAATAATTTTTATTTTGCATATAAAAAAATCAGATTTAGTTAAACAGTAACCATTGAGATTTTATGAAATCTTAATTGTGATTTCTTAAAAATTCAAAATTTCTACCTAATCTTAACACTAGAGCTAAAATGTTTGGGTAAAGACTGATTTTATAATAGAAGCCCCAAGAACACTAATAGAAGTTCCAAGAACTTGAACACTGGTAAATATTTTCCAAAGGGAACTTACTAGAGCATCCATATTTACTTGATATTTAAAAACAGAAAATACTATAGTTTGTCTTCTAGAGTTGACTGCTATTTAGCTCCTTTCTGTAAACATTTTTATTAGTGGCATTTTCATGTTTTATCTTGTAAACAGTGATAAAATTTTAAAAACTATGTTCTTCCTTTTGTACTTTTCTGCGACAAAATCCAGTGGGTTATCATAATCTATAAGTTGACATCGTTTGTACTATTCTGTACAAGGTTAGTTATTGCACTATTGTTTCTTAATAGCAAAAGACTGGAAGCAACTAAAATTCCATCGCTGAGACTAGCTAAACAAATCACAGGGTATCCACAGTTTGGAATACTGCTTAAAGATATATATATTATGAGGTTTAAAAAAAAACAAGGTTCAGAAGAATATAGTAAGTTATATTTGTATGCAAAAGGGGAATGTAAAGAATATGTACGTATGTAGTCACTTATACGAGGGTAAGTAAAAAAGTATTACCACTGAAGTTCCAGTTCATACATGCACAGGTTTATTCCAAACAGAACATGTCTTTGACAGTGAATGGCTGCAGACAGGTTCTTTTCAGTAATACACTTTTCTTAGTCTCGTTAGAGTGCCTTCAAAAAAAAGGATACTTTTTGTGTCATGGGGAAAAAAAAAGGATTTTGAGGTCAGGGCTAATTATCAAATTTTTAACAAAACTCAAGTGGACATGTTCCTAAATCATCGAAGCTTTGAAGTTTATGGGAATACTGCCCCACATAAAACAACAGTTTTTAGATGGATCAAGCATTTTGAAGAAGGTCAAGAAGACCTCAAAGATGAGCCAGGAGAGGGAAGACCCCTTAGAAGGTTATGGCAACGTTTTTTGGGGATTCCAGAGGGGTAATCTTGATATATTTTCTCAAAGGACACAGGATGATCACAGGGGCTTACTATGAAGAAGTTTTAAGAAAATTGAAAACTGCCATTGGTAAGAAAAAGACCAGGAAAGCTGCACCAAGGAATTTTTTTCCATCACGGCAATGCACCTGCTCACTCTTTGGGGGTAGCAAGGGCTGTCCTACGAGAATTTTGTTGAGAAACCTTACTCTGTCCATCCTACAGCCCCGATCTTGCCCCTTCAGACTTTTCTCTGTTCCCCAAACTCAAAGAACACTTAAAAGGAATGCAATTTGAGTCCCTTGAGGATGCCAAAACTCCGGTTTTGATTGGGTGTAAATTCAAGAGTGCGTTA
Source organism: Elephas maximus indicus (assembly GCF_024166365.1). NCBI lineage: Eukaryota > Metazoa > Chordata > Mammalia > Proboscidea > Elephantidae > Elephas > Elephas maximus. Next base: position 95,041,953 of record NC_064824.1, read on the forward strand.
TTCTTCAAGGAAGGGTTAGAGAGATGGAAACACCGCCTTCAGAAGTGTATAGATCTAGATGGAGGATATGTTGAGAAACAGTAGCTTCACATTTTGATGTTTTTATTTAATGAAGCTTTCAATGATTTTGTAGCAGTACTTTTTGACTTACCCTCATATATGCATTGAATATCTCTAAAATGAATCATAAAAACTGACAACATTATTTTTGAGGAAGGAAACTGGGTGGCTGGGAGGTTTTTCACTTTACCCTTTTGTACCTTAAAAGTAATGTGAATGTGTTACCTATCAAAATAATTAATTTTATAAGCAATCCATTTTCACCAAAAGTGAAAAGTAGAGGAAAAAATGGTCTGCTCAACAAACTGCTGGATAATTGGATATCCATATGTCCAAAAAGAAGAACTTACACCATATATAAAAATTAACTCAGAATGGTTCTAGAAGAAAATATTGGAGAACATCTTTGTGATCTTGGGGTAGGCAAAGATTTCTTAGATTTGACATAAAAAAAAAAAAAACATGATCCATAAAAGAAAAAAAAAATTGTAACTGAAACTTTATCAGATTTAACAGTTTCTGCTCTCCAAAGACGTTGTTAAGAAAATGAAAAGACAAGATACACACTGGGCGAAAATATTTGCAAGTTACATATCTGATAAAGGCCTTGTTTCCAGAATTTATAAAGAACTCTGAAAACTAGTAAGAAAACAACCCAATAAAAAGGATGTGCAAAATATTTGAACTGATATTTCACCAAAGAAGATATGTTGTTGTGTGCCATTTCGTTGATTCTGACTCATAGACCCCATGTGACAGAGTAGAACTGCTCCATAGGGTTTTGTTGGCTGTAATCTTTATGGAAGCAGATCACCAGGTCTTTCCCCCACGGAACTGCTGAGTGAGTTCAAACCACCAACTTTTCAGTTAGCTGCCAAGCGCTTAACCATTTGCACCACCAGGGCTCCTTCAAAGAAGATATATGGATAGTAAATGAAAAGATGTTAAACATCAGTGACTCAGGAAATGCAGATTAAAACAACCATGTGATATTACCACACATCTATTTAAATGTCTGAAATTAAAAAATGGATCACACTAAGTGTTAGCAAGAATGTGGAGCAACTAGAACTTTCATATACTACTGGAGGGAATGCAAAATGGTACCTGTCTTAGTCATCTAATGCTGCTATAACAGAAATACCATAGGTGGATGGCTTTAACAAAGAGAAGTTTATTCTCTCACAGTTGAGTAGGCTAAAAGTCTGATTTCAGGGCGCCAGCTCTAGGGGAAGGCTTTCTCTCTCTACCGGCTCAGGAGGAAGGTCATCAGTCTTCCCTTGGTCTGGGAGCATCTCAGCGCAGGAACCTTAGGTCCAAAGGATGTGCTCTGCTTCTGGTGTTGCTTTCTTGATGGTATGAGGTTCGCAACTCTGTGCTTGCTTCCCTTTCCTTTTATTTCTTGAGAGATAAAAGGTGGTGCAGGCCACACCCCAGGGGAAAATCCCTTTACATTGGATCAGGGATGTGATCTGAGCAAGGGTGTTATATCCCACCCTAATCCTCTTTAACCATAGGCAGAGATCATGATTTATAACACATAGGAAAATCACAAAATGGAGGGCAACCACACATGGCCTAGCCAAGTTGGGGGACACAATTCAATCCATTACCGTACCACAATTTGGAAAACAGGTTGGTAGTTTCTTTAAAAGTGAAGCATACTACCACAATATGACCTAGCCCTTCCACTCCAAAGTATTTACCCAAGATAAATGAAAGACTTGTCCACAAATGTTCACAGCAGCTCTATTTGTAATAACTCAAAACTGGAAAAAAATCAAGTCTTCATCAACAGATGAATGAGTAAATAGTGATACATCCATACAATAGAATACGACCCTGTGTGTGTGTGTACCTGTGTACGGTCAGTTGATTTTTAACAAGAATGTTAAATCCATTCAATGGGGAAAGAAGAGCCTATTTAATAAATGGGGCTGGAAAAGCTGGATTTCCTCATGGAAAAGAATGAAGCTAGATCCATACATCACTACATATACAAAAACTAATTCAAAATGGATCAAGGACCTAAGAAGTGAGAACTAAAATCATAAAACTCTTAAAAGAAAATATAAGGGTATTGCTTTAGTACCTGGTTTTTAACAATGGATTCTTAGATATGACACCAAAAGCAGGAGCAGCAAAAGACAAAATAGATAAATGGGCCCTCATAAAAATTAAAAACTTTTTGTTCATCAAAGGACTTTATCAACAAAGCGAACAGACAACCTACAGAGTGGGAGAAAATTTGGGGGAATTATATATTGGATAGGGGTTTAATATTCAGAATATTAAATCCCTACAACTTAACAACAAAAGACAAACAACCCAATTGAAAAATGGGCAAAGGACCTGAATAGACATTTCACCAAATGGCTAACAGGCACATGAAAAGATGAGTTCAGTCATTAGTCATTAGAGAGATGCATATCAAAACAACAAAGAGATACCACCTCCCCCCCCCCCCCCACTAGAATGGCTATGATTTAAAAATAAATAGATAAATAAATAACAGGTGTTGGTGAGGATGTGGAGAAACTGGAACCCTCCTGCCTTGCTGGTGAGAATGCAAAATGGTACAGACACTGTGGAAAACTGAGGCAGTTCCTCAAAAAGTTAAACATAGAACTGTCATATGACCCTGTAATCTCAATCCTAGGTATGTAACCCAAAAGAGTTGAAAGCAGGAACACAAACAAATCTGATCATTGTAGCATATTTGCAATAGCCAAAAAGTGGGAACAACTGAAATATCCATCAGCAGATAAATGGCTAAACAAAATGGAGTTCATACATACAATGGAATATTACTCAGCCATCAAGAGAACTGAAATCCTGATACATGCTACAACATGTCTGGAAGCTCCACTTAAACCTGTCCACCATGGGTGACCCTGCTGGTATTTGAAATATGGGTGGCATAGCTTCCAGCATCACAGTAGCAGCAAGCCATCACAATACGACAAACTGACAGACTAATGGTGGCACTGAGTTATACATACAAAAATTGTTTAACTGGCAAATGTTTTGTTACATGTATTTTTACTACAATGAAAAAAATTAATTAAAAAGAGGACAAAATAAGTTCTGTAGTCTAATTACTCTAGTTAACAGTAATGCACCAATGTCAATTTCTTGGTTTTGATACTGTACTACAGCAATATCAGATGTCACCACTAGAAGAAGCAGGGTGAAGGGCACCTGAGACTCTTTGTACTATTTTTGCAACCTCCTGTGTGTCTATAATTATGTCAAAATTAAAAGTTAAAAAGAGTAATATTTAAAATGGTACATTTATCATCTGAAATGACTGAATGGATATTCTAAAAGTGTTTCAGGGATATAAAGTTCTAATATTTCTAGTTAGGATTCATTCTGCTGTAAGACTGCTTTCTTCCTGTTATTCAATATTTATTCATCTTAGTTTTTATTATAATAACTCATGCATATGTTTTCAAAAAAGGGCTAGTTCTATGATAATCAATTTTTTCCCCATTTTACACCTCACCTGCATAGTCTTGTTCTGCCTATCCTTGTGCTAGTCTTTCATGGAAACTGATTAATATATTAGGTTTGCCCATGATTATTTATACACATATTTTTGTTGTTTTGTAGTTTTCTTTAAAGGGATAAGCAGCTAATAAAGCTGATTTTATATATATATAGCAGTGGATAAGCATTTAATGGAGCATTTTAAGTTGGGTTTATAAATTGCTGTGTCTTATTCTAATCACTGCTTCATTGTGTTTTGGAAAATTTATGTATCATTTCTTTTTTTCTAAGGTGAAATCCATTCTTGAAAAGAATGAAGAGGAGCTCTCTCTAGCAGTGAGGTGCCGTGATACAGCCCTGAAAGAGAGTCAGAAATTGAAAGGGGACCTTGAGGCTCTGGAGGAAAGAGAAAACAGGAAGGCAAGACATCAGTCTTCTCTGAATCTGTTGCTTAAGAAATCTTTCATGAGCCGTATTTTTTAATTTCATGTTACCCTTAGTAAGACAGAAGGAGGATTAATCAGAGGAGAATTTTTTTTCCTTTTTTTTTTTTCATTTTTATTGTGCTTTAAGTGAAAATTTACAAATCAAGTCAGTCTCTCATACAAAAATTTATATACACCTTGCTATATCATCCTAGTTGCTCTCCCTTTAATGAGACAGCACACTCCTTCCTTCCACTCTCTATTTTCAGGTCCATTCAGCCAGCTTCTGAACCCCTCTGCTCTCTCATCTCCTCTCCAGACAGGAGCTGCCCATAGTCTCATATGTCTCCTTGATCCAAGAAGCTCACTCTTGACCAGTATCATTTTCTATCCCATTGTCCAGTCCAATCCCTGTCTGAAGAGTTGGCTTTGGGAGAATTTTTTTTTTTCCCCAAAGAAAAGGTAACTCTAGAATACTTTTAAAATATTTCCCTTAAAAATACATTATTTAATTCCCAATACTTTTTGAACTTTCTGTCTTAAAGTAAAAGTCCTACTTTTTTCTGTTGAAACACATCTGACCTGGGTAATAATGGCTTGCCTAAAAAAAAGTTGCCATCAAGGCAATTCTAACTCATGGCAACCCCATTTGTGTCAGAGTAGAACTGTGCTCCATAGGGTTTTCAGTGACTGATTTTTCAGAAGGAGATCACCAGGCCTTTCTTCTGAAATGCCTCTGGGTGGGTTCAAACCTCCAACCTTTCCTTTAGCAGCTTTGCTAGCCTAGCACATTAACCATTTACACCACCCAGGGACTCCAATAACCTGTCTGGTTATGTTTTATTATCATCATATAGCATTACTATAATTTCATTTTAAATAAAATTACTAAGTGCTTTTTACTTAGCAGTGTGTGTGCTTAGTGAGAACAGAGGTCCCATACAGTAAAATGGTAGTAGTGTTGTCAGAACCTGTCTAACTTCAGGGAGGATAATCTAAATCAAGATCAGTCCAAGGCTGAGGTAGAGTTCAGACATATCTCCACTCTCCAACCTTTTTATCAATTCTGACACCAGCCATCCTCCCCATGGCACTCTCTGCTGGGTTCAATAATTCATTGCAATAGTCACACAGAACCTACAGACCAGGGAGGTGGAGCCAACATGGCACTATAGACAGAAGCACCATGCTGTCCATCTGTAGCAAAGACCCAAAAAACTAACATCAATCTTAGAACCCTAAGCACCAAATGAAGGAATAAAGAACTAGATCAAGCACCAAATGGAAAAAGAGACTGACAGAAAACAGAAAACGTGGAGAGCTACAGAGTGGAGGTCTCATGCCAGCTAACACAGCATGGCTTCACAATCTTGGAGCACAGACAGGGAGTATAGGAAGGTGACTTCACAGAGCTCCCAACAGGAGACAGAGCACCTGGGAACTAGATATATGCACTTTCCCACCACTCACTCTTCTGCCCTGTATGCTGCCTCTGCCACTTTCTAATGGCCCACAGTTGCTCAACTGGAGAGACACCAGCTCACTGCTGCCCATGGTCCATTCTGCCCCCACTGGCTCCCTTAGCACAGTCTTTTATCCCCATTCCCTTTCTTTCTCTTCCTTCTCCGTCCTACCTAGTGCCCTGCACTGCCTCCACTCCTTCCTGATGGGCTGTGTTGCACTGCCCTGGCAAGAGAAACATCAGCTCACCATCACCCCCACTGCACCCTACCCCCAACAACTGTTTCCCTCAGTGCTATGTTTTTGTTTTTTGTTGTTGTTGTTTCTTGTCTTTCCCTTCCTTCCTTTCCTTTCTCCCGTGCACTTTGCCCCATGCACTGCCTCCACCCTTCTCCACAGGCTGTGTCTCATGACTCAGCTAGACAGCTACCAGCACACAGTCTCCTTGGGTCTGCCCTGCCCCCATCTGCCAGCTCCTGCCGTGGCACCATTTTTGTTTGCTTTTGTTTCTTTCCCTTCTATCTACTCTTTCTCCCTCTCACCTAGCTCCTCACATCACATCCTCTCCCTTCCCTCCTGCCTCTTTATACCACCTATGAAGCACCGCATCTCCAACTGGCACCAGAACAGACCCTTAGCCCCTGCCCCAATGCACCCCTGGTGCCACTCTGCCAAATGCCACACCCCCAAGCTGGACCAGCATGGTCCCTGGACCCCACCCTGCACTGCCCCCCTGCCCCACCCAGCCAAGCGGGACTGGCCCAGACCCCTGGACCCCCAGACCTCACCCCATGCCATCCCTCAGCGCCACCTGGCAGAGCAACATGCCCCCAAGCAGGACTGACATGGACCTCTGGATCTGGTCCCAAACTGCCCCCCCAACGAAGCCCTACACCCTGAGCAGGACCAGTGCAGACCCCTGGACCCCCGAACCCTGCCCCATGCTGCCTCAAGACCCACCCTGGTGAGCACCATGCACCTCAGCAGGACTAGCACAGACCTCCGGACTGCCAGACCCCACCCCATACCACTTTCTGGCCCCATTCTGCCAACCACCACACACACCCTCATGCAGGACTGGTGCAGACCTCTGGGCCTCTGACTCCACCCTGCCACACCACCCCAGACCCACCCCCTAGCCCTGGTCCCTGCCGCAGACAAATGACCCATCTCTGCCCCATCACCCCCCTGCTGGACCTGCTCTGCTGCACCATAGCTGAATGACCAGCCCTGCCCACCTGGACAAGGTGGTGAGAACTATCGTGTCCAGACAAGCAAGCAACAGAACACTCCCAGTATGCCCACCTGACATAACCAAATAAAACAAAAAAGCAGGATAAAAAAAACAAACCTACAATCAATAAACGAACAAAATAATGCCTGAATGTCTGGGAGACAACTAAAAAACCCACTGCTGTCGAGTCGATTCCGACTCATAGCAACCCTGTACACAACTGACAACATCAAAACATAAAAAAACAGGATAGGCTGGATCCAGTAAGCTACCAAAATGAAACACCAGATGACCTTCCAGTAGAAGAAAAGATACTGGGACTAACTACCTGGTAGAAAATTCACAAGTCTAATATTCAGGGCTGTCCAAGAGATTAGGAAAGAGGTGAAGGAAAAAGACAAAACTAAGGAAAAAATAAAATCTTGAAAAATACAGACAAAATCAGGGAAAAAAAAGACAAAGCAATGGAAGAATTCAGGAAAATAATACAGGGAAAATATCAAAATAAATAAACAATTAGAAAGACATACAAAGACAGCAATTAGGAATCCAAAAGATAAACAATGAGATTTCAGAAATGGACAATGCAATTGAAAGTTTTAGGAACAAATTTGAAACAGTGGAAGACAGCATCAGTGAAATTGAAGACAAATCCATGCATAGCACTTTGTTTGAGGAAAAATCAGAGAAAAGAATGAAGAAAACCTAGGACTTATTTGGGACACAGTTAAGCCCAAAAATGTGCGTGTGATCGGAGTTCCAGAACGAGGAGAAAATAGAAAGCACAAAGAAGATCATTGAAGATTTACTGACAGAAAACTTTCCTAATATCATGAAAGATGAAAAGCTGACAATTCAAGGTCAATGAAGCCCACGTAGGATAGACCCCAAAAGTAAGTCACCAAAACATATCATAATCACGCTCGCCAAAACCAAACACAAAAAATCCTGAGGGCAGTTTGAGAAAAACAAAAAGTCATATACAAAGGAGAAACAATAAAACAAAAAATTACTTGGTAGAAACCATGTAGAGAAGAAGGCAATGGGATGACATATATAAAACAACAAAAGAAAAAAAAAAAAAAACAAGAATAATACATCCTGCAAAACTCTTGCTCGAATATGATGGTGAAATTAGAACATTTCCAGATAAACAGAAATTGAGGAAATATGTAAAAAAGCAAATCAAACTTACAAGAAATATTAAAGAGAGTCCTTCAGTTAGAGAACCAAGAACATCAGACAACAACCTGAACATAGAACCCAGAACAGCATCAGCCAGATACCATCCTAGGTAATGAATTTTCAAGGATTAAACTAAAAGATTTACAACAGGGAACCAGAGACATCAATCTGTAAATGACAACATAAGAACAATAAAGGGTTGTGGGGGAGGAGGATAAATGGTGTAGGTATAGAACTTTCAAATGGAGAAGATAATCAAGTAATAAAAGACTGGTTCAAACTTAGGAAGATAGGGGTAAATTTCAAGGTAACCACAAAGAAAGTTAACAAACCTGCTCATCAATGTAAAGAAGAAAAACAAAGTCTCAAACACAAAAACAAAATAAATGAAAAGATATTCCACAAACAATAAGAACTCAGCACAGGAGAACAAAAGGAACAAAGAAAACATCAGCACCATGAAAAGTAAATAAATAAATAAACTACAAAATGACAGCAGTAAACTCACACATATTGATAACCACGCTAAACCTGAATGGATTAAATGCACCAGTGAAGAGACAGAAAGTGACAGAATGGATGAACAAACATGGCCCATCAATATGCTGTCTACAAGAGACACACCTTAGAAACAAATACATTAAAACTCAGAGGATGGAAAAAAATATATCAAGCAAACAGCCACCAAAAAAAAGCAGGAGTGGCAATACTAATTTCAGATAAAATAGACTTTAAAGCAAAACCCACCATAAAAGACAAGGAAGAACATTATGTAATGATTAAAGGGACAATCCACCATGATGACATACCCATAAAAAATATCTATACATCCAACAACAGGCTCTAAATTACACAAAACAAACTCTAACAAAACTGAAAAGTAAAATTGACAGTTCCATGGTAATAGTAGGAGACTTCATATCATTCTCAGTAAAGGACAGAACATCAAGAAAGAAACTCAGCAAAGATATGGAAGATCTAAAGGCCATAATCAACCAACTTGACTTCATAGACACTGTAGAGCATTCCATCCAACAGCAGCAAAGTATACATTCCTTTCCAATACACATGAAATATTCTCCAGAATAGACCACATCTTAAGCCACAAAGCAACCCTCAACAAAATCTAAAACATTGAGATAATACAAAGCATCTTCTCTGATCACAATGCCATAAAAGAAATTAATAACAAGAAGAACAAGGAAAAAAAAAACATGGAAACTGAATAACACTTTGCTTAAAAACCACTGGGTAATAGAAGAAATCAAAGATGGAGTCAAAAAATTCCTAGAATCAAATGAGAATAAGAATACATCATACCAAAACCTTTGGGACACAGCAAAGGCAGTGCTTAGAGGTCAATTTATAGCAATAGATGCACACATCAAAAAAGAGACAAAATCAAAATATTAGCTACACAGCTTGAACAAATGAAAGAGAATAGCAAAAGAAGCTTACAGCCACCAGAAGAAAGGAAATAAAGATCAGAGCAGAAAGAAAATGAAATAGAGAATAGAAAAACAATAGAAAGAATCAACAAAACCAAAAATTGGTTCTTTGACAGAGTCAGCAAAATCGATGAACCATTGGGCACACTGACAAAAGAAAAACAGGAGAAGACACAAATAACCCAAATAAGAAATGAAATGGGAGGACACTACAACAGACCCAACAGAAATAAAAAGGATCATAACATAGTACTATGAAAAACTGTACTCCAATGAATTTGAAAATCTAGAGGAAATGGACAAATTTCTAGAAACAAACTACCTACTTACACTAACACAAACTGAGGTCGAAAATCTGAATAGACTCGTAAGAGATTAAAAAGGTAATAAAAAAAAAGCTCCCCCCCCAAAAAAAAACCCAGGCCCAGATGGTTTCACTGGAGAATTCTACCAAACATTCAGAGAAGAGCTCATACCAGTACTGCTCAAACTATTTTAGAACACAGAAAAGGACTCCGAATTTGTTCTTTGAAGCCAGCATAACTCTGATACCAAAACCAGGCAAAGACACCACACACACAAAAAAGAAAATTACAGAACAATATCTGTCGTGAATATAGATGCAAAAATTCTCAGCAAAATTCTAGCCAATACAATTCAGCATCACATCAAAAAAAAAAAAAAAAAAAAAAACCCCACAACCAAGTGGATTCATACCAGGTATGCAAGGATGGTTCACTAGAAAATCAATCAACATAATCCAGCACATAAATAAAACAAAAGAATCACATGATCATCTCAATCAACGCAGAAAGGCATTTGATAAAGTCCGACACCCATTCCTGATAAAAACTCAATAAGGTAGGAATAGAAGGAAATTCCTCAACGTAATAAAGGGCTTCTATACAAAACCAACAGCCAACATCACTCTCAGCAGAGAGAGGCTGAAAACATTTTCTCTGAGAATGAGAACAAGACAAGGATGCCCTTTATCACCACTCCATTTTAACATCGTGCGGAAAGTCCTAGCTAGAGCAGTAAGGCAGGAAAAAAGAAATAAGTGCATCCAAATTGGTAAGGAAGAAGTGAAACTATCCCTATTCACAAACGATAGAGAACCCAAAAGACTCCATAAGAAAACCATGAGAACTAATAGAAAGATTCAGCAGAGTAGCAGGATACAAGATAAACATATAAAAATTAGTTGGATTCCAATACACCAATGAAGAGAAATATGAAAGGAAAGCCAATCCAGTGCCATCGCAATACCATTTATAATAGCCCCTAAAAAATAAAATACTTAGGAATAAATCTAACCAGGGACATAAAAGACCTGTACAAAGAAAGCTACAATACAGTACTGCAAGAAACTAACAGAGACCTATATAAATGGAAAAATATACGATGCTCATGGATAAGTAAACTTAACATTGTGAAAATGTCAATTCTACCCAAAGCAATCTACAAATACAGTGGAATCCTGATCCGAACACCAATAGAATTATTTAACAAGATGGAAAAAATTAACCATTAACTTGATATGGAAAGGAAAGAGGCCCCAGATAAGTAAAGCATTATTGGAGAATAAGAACAAAGTAGGAGGCCTGGCACTATCTGACTGTAGAACCTGCTATACAGCTACAGTAGTAGTCAAAATAGCCTGGTACTGGTACAATGAGAGACACATTGACCAATGGAACTGAATGAGAGTAAAAAGAAAACCTATAGACTGGGAAAAAATTTTTGACTATGACATGTCCGACAAAGGTCTAATCTCTAAAATCTATAGGAAAATCCAACACCTTTACAACAAAAAGACAATCCAGTTAAAAAATTGGGAAAGTATGAACAGACACTTGACCAAAGAAGACATTCAGGTGGCCAACATACACATGAGGAAATGCTCGTGATCACTAGCCATTAAAAAAAAAAAAATGCAAATCAAAACCACAATGACATACAATCTCACCCCGATATTACTGGCACAAATTGAAAAAAAAAAAAAAAACAGAAAATAACAAATATCGCAGAGGCTTTGGGGAGATTGGAATTCTTATGACTGCTGGTGGAAATGCAAAATGATAACAACCGTTTTGCAAAACAACATGACACTTCCTTAGAAAGCTAGAAATAGAAATACCATATTTCTCACTCCCTAGGAGTATACCAAAAACCAAACCAAACCCGTTGCCATCAAGTCAGTTCTGACTCATAGCAACCCTATAGGACAGAGAAGAACTGCCCCATAGGGTTTCCAAGGAGCAGGTGGCAGATTCAAACTGCAAACCTTTCGGTTAACAGCCATTGCTCACAGTAGCTCTTAACCACTGTGCCACCAGGGCTCCAGCCTAGGAGAATATCCTAGAGAAATAAGAGCCATCACGCAAATAAACATATGCACACCTAGATTCATTGGCAGCATTATTCACAATAGCAAAAAGATGGAAACCTAAGTGCCCATCAACAGATGAATGGATAAACAAACTATGGTACGTATGCACAATGGAATACTATGCACCAATAAAGAATAACAATGAGTCTGCAAAACATCTTACAACATGGATGAATCTAGAAGGCATTATGTGAGTGAAATAAGTCAATCACAAGAGGACAAATACTGTATGAGACCACTATTATAAAAACACATGAAAATGTTCACATACAGAAAGAAACAATCTTTGATGGGTACGAGGGAGGGGAAGGGTAGGGAGGGAAAAATACTAAATAGACAATAGATAAGTGGTAACTTTGGTGAAGGGAAAGACAGTACACAATACTAGGGAAATCAGCACAACTTGACCAAGGCAAAGTTGTAGAAGATTCATAGACACAACCAAACTCCCTGAGGAACTGAGTTACTGGGCTGAGGACTGGGGACCATGGTCTTGCGGGACATCTAGTACAACTGGCGTAACATAGGTTATAAGTTGTTCTACATCCTACTTTAGGGAGTAGCGTCTGTGGTCTTAAAGCCTTGTAGGTGGCCATCTAAGATACATCTACTGGTCCTACCATGCCTGGAGCAAAGGAGAATGAAGAAAACCAAAGAAACAAGGGAAAGATTAGTCCATAGGACTAATGGACCACAACTACCACAGCCTCCACCAGACTGAGTCCAGCATAACTAGATCGTACCCAGCTACCTCTACTAACTGCTCTGACTGGGATCACAATAGAGGGTACTGGTCAGAGCAGGAGAAAAATGTAGAAGAAAATTCAAACTCACAAAAAAAAGACCAGACTTATTGATCTGACAGAGTCTGGAGAAACTCTGAGAGTACGGCCCCCAGACACCCTTTAAACTCAGGACTGAAGTCACTCCTGAAGTTCACTCTTCAGCCAAAGATTAGACAGGCCTATAAAATAAACAGTAACACATGTAGTTCAACCATGTATATGAGACTAAATGGGCACATGATCCCAAAACCAAAAACAGAAGGAACAAGAAAACTGGATGAATGGAAATGGGGAATTCCAAGTCAAGAAGGTGAGAGTATTGACACATCGGGGGGTTGGCAAAGGGTGTCACAAAACAATTCCTGTATTGTTTAACGAGAAACTCATTTGGTCTTAAACTTTCCTGTGAAGCACGATAATAATAAAAAAAAAAAAGTACACACCATACTTCAGTGAAGTGGCTTATTAAGGAGGTAACAGAGCACAGTTTAGGGTCAGGATCAACAGGCTACAACTCAGGATCAGAATCAGGAAGCATGTGTGCAAAGTATGGATGTCTCCTCTGAGGAGGAGAACACATCCTTCCCTTCTTCAGGGCAGGACGAGTCTCTCAGCCTTTCTCGGCCAACTGTGGAAGCAAGTAGACCCTTCTGTCTGCTGTGCACGCCCCCTCTCAGCTGAGCAGGCCCCCATTCAGCCCCCTCAGGACAGGCCTCCCCCTGGCCCCCTTAGGACAGGCCTCTTCTCAGCCCACTGTATTATGTTTCTATAATGAAGGGAACTAGTGAAGGCCTGTCCTGCGGGTACTGAGAGAAGATCTGCATGGTTGAGAAGGGGTGTGCACGGCAGAGAAAAAGCCTTGCTTGCTTGCACACCCAAAAGGAGCTAAGAGTTGTCCTGCACTAAAGAAGGGAGGGATGTGCTCTCCACTTCGGGGGACCCTTCCAGACTTTGCCTACGTGTTTCCTGATCCTGAGTTGTAGCCTTTCGATCCTGATCACGAGCTGTACCCTGTTGATGCTAATGACGGGTTGTACCCTGTTAAAAAACCAAACCCATTGCCGTTAAGTCAATTCTGACCCATAGCGACCCTATAGGACAGAGTAGAACTGTCTCATAGGGTTTCCAAGGAGTGGCTGGTGGATTCAAACCACCAACTTTTAGCAGCCAAGCTCTTAACCACTACACCACCAGGGCTCCAATAAACTACTTAACAATAAAAATAGTCTGTGAGTTCTGTGTGGTTATTGCAACGAATTATCAAACCCAGCAGAGAAGTAGAGAGTGCTTTGGGAGGGATGGCTGGTGTCAGAATTGGTAAAAAGGCTTGAAGAATGGTGGTATGTCTGGCCCCCACTTCATGGGTATCAGCTTTGTGCTGATGGTGATTCTCATTATCCCACCTGAAGTTAGACAGGTTCTGATGCTACTACCACTAGCATTTTAAACATCCCAAATGTTTCCTAGAGAGCAGGTGCTAAATTTTACCTCTCTGAAGAGGGCTGCAGGTTACCTCATACTTCAGCAGCTTCCACTTTCTCCTAGAGTCTTTTATCTTCAGGTAATTCTGATGGGTTTCAGATGGGTGCCCCCATTTCTGCCCCCATCACAAAACAGATGGGCAGGACCAGAGATGGACAGTCTGGAACCACCTCAGGACCCAAGAAGTTGTTGATCGCAGTGTCTGCAGTCTGTATACGTGCTTGACATGACAATGGTTGGGAAGCACTGCAGAGTTCTCTGTAGAATCTGCAGCCTAGGTTTCTTTTTCTCAAAGTCACAATAACTTAAGAAACAAAATAAAGATAATTAAAAAAAAAATTTTTTTTGAAAGATAATACATAGTTTTAATTTTTCGTCTTTGCATTCTATCCTGCCAGGGTTCTGTACTCTTTCCTAGGAGCAGTGGGACTCGGAAGCAGAGTAAGAGTGATCAGAAAGGATCAAATATCTTTGCCTTGTTTCATTTCCAATTAGGTGGGAAACTTTCAGCGACAATTAGCAGAGGCCAAGGAAGACAACTGCAAAGTTACAATCATGTTGGAGAATGTGCTGGCTTCTCACAGTAAGATGCAAGGTGCTCTGGAAAAAGTACAAATGGAGCTTGGGCGGAGGGACTCAGAGATCGCAGGCCTCAAGAAAGAAAGGTACCTGAGATTATTCTTCTGTCCTTGACATTACTGCATTATACTAAGGAGCAGTGTGCAGTCAGGAAATGAAGTCACTTTGTATCTTCCTTTGTGAAAGACTAGTAGGAAATATTTAAAGAATTAGCAAGTTAGGGGTGATCTCAGATTGGAAACGAACATGATTTTCAAAAATTTAAAATTTTTCTAGTGATGTGAGGGACTATGTATCCTAGAAATTCATCTAATATATTGCTGTTTTGCCCTTGCTTTTTTCCTTACCATTTAAACCTAATTCTGCCCTTGGGCCTACAGAATAGTAATTGTCAAGATACTTGAAGATAAATGCCTACTTCAGTTTGAATTAATTATCCATTTGTTAGTATCCTATTTCAAGATTAAGAATTATTTTAGTTGAATAATTCTGAGAACTATGTCTAGCCAAGCTTTATAAGTTAACTCCTTTGAATTAGTTTCAAAGATTATGTACAACTTTTCCCTTGAGGTTATAGAACAGGTGCTCTGAGTTTAATACGGCCTTTAAAAATGTAATGTGTGTATTGGTGGTGCATATTGCCTCTATACTGTGGGAGAACAAGTAAATTTTTTTTTCTTCATTGTGGGTTTCTTTATTTTCTACAGTGTGAATATGTATTGTCTTTGAATTAAAAAAAAAAGTCAAGGGGAATGGTTTTAAAAATATTGATTTCCATCACAATAAAATTCTAGGTAGCTGTTATATTTAGAAGCAAAATTCTCAACAGCAAACCAATCCATGTGGAGGTGATACGGTTTTTTTACTAGTGATATATTCTTACTAGTATAAAAGTACTAGCCCATAAATAAGCAACACATATTGAGAGTCTAATGTATCAAGGCAAATTGAATCATGGATGAGACAAGTTATGTAATTCCTACGAGCCCTAGCGTCTTAACCTGAAGCTGAGGCTACTAATGGTCATTTGCAACTCTGAGATATTCTGAGCATCTGTAGGCTACTACGTTTGACACTACTAGCTTCTCAGAAGAGTGTCCTGTAATTCTCAGGCATCCCATGCCTGGATGATTCTTTTCTATAACACTCTTTTGTGCTTCCCATTTTTAGGGCTCTAAATCAACAGAGGGTGCAGAAGCTGGAAGCAGAAGTGGACCAGTGGCAGGCCAGAATGCTGGTTGTGGACGCCCAGCACAGCAGTGAGGTAGAAGCCAGGTTTCTAAAGATGGTAACGTTGAGATTTTGGGTTTTATTGGGATATTGGTTTACGCTACGGTTTTGAAAAAATTATGTGAAACAATCAGGTAAATTTCTCCTTCATTCAAGTCTTAGTTTTGGACAGTGACATATTTGCAAATGGGAAACGGGCCTGGAGTTTTATAGTGAGGTCACTTATTGGCAAGCCAGAGCCACAATTATGCTTAATTCTCTTCGTCTCACATGGTCTATGTCCTTTTCATATATCAATGCATAAATGATTGTAGAACTTAAAGAACTTAGAAAATAACTTTTAACTCAGTCAGAAGTAGCTAGAGTGATCCCACAATTAATAAGGAGACATACACAGGTATGTGTGTGGGTTTATGCACAGGCATGAATATATTTTATACATACACACACACCCACATAAAATACACATGGATTTTTCATATAAATAAGCTTTTTCTGTAAGATTATACAAGGAACATTTGTCAGTTCTTCTCTCCTTGGGAAGTGGGACCAGAAGGTCAGAGGATCAAGGAGGGAAGTTTTAACTAGTTAAAAATTTTTTTTAATTAGGATAAATTAACTCTGTTTTGCATAGCTCTCTAGTGACCAATTGAGCATATCCTTCCTAATTGCCTTCAAAGAGTCTCCTAAGCAATGTCTGTAATAAGTTCTCACATATATATTTCAGGCATCTGGAGTTTTTGATTCTGGTTCCAACTAACTGTTGTTTCAGTATTACTTGATACAGTGAAAGGAATGAATGTACAGTGTTATGGACTCTTGTTTCTCTTACAGGGGAGTTTGAAACACTTTTCTCTCTTTCAGATGGAGCCTCTACAAAAAGCTCTAGATATAGCTAGAGAAGACAACAGAAAACTGGCCATGAGCCTAGAACAATCTCTCCAGACAAATAATCATCTGCAAGCAAAGCTTGATCACATTCAAGAGAAATTGGAAAGCAAAGAGCTTGAGCAACAGAATTTGGAAACTTTCAAGTAAGGGCAGTGTAGTCACAGTGAAATTAGGGAAGAACCTCTGTGAGAGTAAGTTTGGCTCATTCACATTAGCTAGTTAAACCCTTTTTTTTTTTCTACTTTGGAATAGTACTCCCAGCAGAACCATGTTAAGGAACTGGCTTGGCTGAGCAGCAGCAGATACTAGCTGGCTGAGGTATACTCATTTGGCTCTCCTTTCCAGCTCTTCCCTCATCTAGTACCAAGCTTCTTCTTACGTGAAAGTAGGCCAAATTTTAAAGATACTGGTTGGAAGGGACACTTACATGTTTCTGCCAAGCTTTGGAAATAGAACGCGTGCATGGCTCTTTATTCTTTTCCATTAGTGAATACGTTGATATAGGAGAAAGGTGAAAGCTGGATCAGAAAGAGGGTATTTTTCATATATATGATCTGTGCAAATTTTATAGTCTGGTGAAATGTTACTAGCTCAAGGCTACTCAATATTGGTTGAAACAAAGTTGTGTTTATATAGTAGTTGTTATTGTCATTTGAAAACCTTTCAAAACCAGCTTAGGTAGTTACGGTTTAGACAATTGTTAGTTGTTCCAAACCTTAAAAATTCTCTAGGTGACCACCAGATGAAGTCTCTCCCATTACTGCCAAAAATTTCTCGGCAAGCTCATTTGTAGGAAAAGGATGAGGTGAAGTCAGAGGTCTCCTTGCAACATTTGCTTGGAGGTTGAGAATTTACATTTATGCCACTGCTTATAATAGTTGGTATTATCATTAAAGATGAATGATGCTTCTTTACCTGCGACCTAGGGACCTCTTGAAATTATACACAAAATTATACTTATTAGTACACACACAGGAAGAAAAAGCAAAGTTTGGGAGGTTATGTTTTCAACATGTTGAGTTTGAGGTGGAATTATTTAGTAGACTATTAGAATTGTAGGACTAGTTCTGAAAAGAGTTTTGGAGTTCATCTCTATAAAGGTGGGAGTTAAAGCCTTGGCGTGGGTTAGACTTCCATGGGAGAAGTATGGAGAGAGAGCCAAGGTCAGAACTTTGGGAATTCACTACATTAGGATGAAGGTACAGGGGCCAGAGAAGGAGCATATAGGAAGTTATAGAAAGAATCAGGGGGCAAAAATGAGTGAGTCAGATGCTGCAGAGAGTCAAAGGGAATAGGTCCAAAGAAAAAGCCATTGGATTTTGCAACTAGTGTCTACTGATAATCCTCCAGATGGCCAATTTCTGTGACTGTAGATGATAACAAGGAGTTAGTCAGAGATTGATGAGGAACGGCAGACAAGGAGGACATTCGTAATGGGAGAGAAGATTGGATGGCAGCTCAGGGCATAGCGTGAGGAAAGTTACTCTGCTCCTTTCATTTTTAGGATGGGAGGAACTGGACAAATAAACCAGTTGAACTGGAGAATAAAAAAAGAGAGTGTATATAGAAGAGTTATTGAAAGTGAGGTTGAACATTTTTTCCTTTAAGCCCAGAGGGAAATAGAAGAAAATGGATGACTATTCAGAGGGGCTGTTAAGGGAGCTGATGTTGGATGGTCTAATATTTTCCTTAGAAGAAAATAGGAGTATCATGTATGGGGCAGGGCGAGAAGAGGCTTGAGAAGAGAGGAAATTAGAATTTTTAGGACTAAATGATGATGATGACAATTATGATGATGATGATAGCAGCTAGCATTTATTATGTACTCACAATGTGTTGGGTACTGTGCTAAGCACTGCACATGTGCTATTTCCTTTGTGTCTTATTTCCATATTTGACCCAGTGATGGTGGGTACTGTTATTATTCCCATTTTACAGATAAGCAAACAGGCATGTAAAGATGGTATACCATACCCAAGATCACACATCTCGTTAGAGCTGGGATTTGGATCCAGGCAGCAGTAGGCTGACTCCAAAACTCAGTCTTAATTACTTTGCTGTAATGAACACAGTAAATTTAAAGGCAAATTATAGGGTTATTGTATTAAGAAAATCAAGATACTGTACAAAAACAAATAATGGTTTTTTCCCTTTATATGTCTCCCTGTTTTTTTGACCATTTTTTAGAATGGGGTGGATAATGGGAAGGAGTGTGGGAATGTAATAAATAACAAACCATAATTCTCTCCAACAACTTCAGGATCTTCCATGCCCCCATGCTTCACCACATGCCTTTGGGCCAGGTGTCAGCAACTCTATAGAGGTGATATGTCGAAGTTTATTGATATTCTGTACTGGTTGAGGGGGAGGGAGGACAAGAGTTGCAGTTACCAGCTTGCAAGTCTCATCTACAGAAGCCAGTGCTGTCAAGTGAACAAGCTGAATCCATTGGCAGAGGCATTTTAGAAACACTCAGGGGACATGGGCATATAATCCACAACAGAGCAAAAGATGGTCAGGAGGATAGAGGGGGAGAAGGAAAGAGATTTCAATGGCAGGGCAGGTTTCTCCTACCCTTTGAAAAACGCTGATAACTCATGAAGTAGTCACATGTTAAGTCTTTGTCAGCTAGGTCAGAGTTTGTTAAAGTTGGAAAAACTAGCAATTGTTTAAATCCATTACTTTTTTACCTTTTTGAGAGTCACATATCCCTTTAAAAGTCAAGATCTATGGACACTTCCACACAAACACACTACATTTTGCTTATCATCCCAGGGAATTCGGGCGTCCTTAGAAGTCTATCCATGGGTCCTGACCAAAGAACCCAAATTAAAAGTGCTGATTTACTATAAGGCTCTCACTTTATAGGTAAGGAAACAATAAAATTTGAAGTTAAAACTTCAGCAGTAAATACGTGATAGCAAAAAGAGACAACCAAATAAGACAAATATCTCTTATAGTAGAACTGCCTCCTCTAATATTTTTCCTTGATATAGTTTTTCACTCTTTGGTTGAATCTCTTTATATAAAATGAATTTTTTTTTTTTTAAAGCTACAGCACATTTTTTATCTTCTGTTAATGGGCTCCAGATTAGTGAGGTTCACCTGGTGACTGATCTGCTTCTCGTTTATAAATCCCACACCTTTGGAAATTTACACATTCCCCTCTGAATCTTTATCTTCAGAGATGATTTCTAAAGTTGATTTATCATCTGCCTTCTTCAAAACAGGGAACGGATGGCTGAGGAGTCCAAAATGGAAGCTGAATTACATGCTGAACGCATAGAAGCTCTAAGAAAGCAGTTTCAAACTGAGAGAGAAACTGCAAAGAAAGCAGCACAGCGGGAAACGACTGAGGTATGGAG
Organism: Elephas maximus indicus; assembly: GCF_024166365.1. NCBI lineage: Eukaryota > Metazoa > Chordata > Mammalia > Proboscidea > Elephantidae > Elephas > Elephas maximus. The sequence goes on from NC_064824.1 coordinate 95,061,982, forward strand.
TCAAGTGGCACAGATGTCTCTCTCAAAGTGAATGCTCTCAGAACCAACTAAGGGATTTCAGAGAATGGCTGCAGTGGTTCTCTGACCAGCAAATCAGATGTGAGTGAGCCATCCTGTGCTGTTTGTAAAATGACACACAGGAAAGCAACTTCTGATACGCAAGCTCTCTGTTTAAGATCCTAGAGTGGTAACCAAGCCTGGTAGAGGAATAAATAGACTGCCATCTGCAAGAACGACATAAGGCCACCTGTCTCCTTAATTCACTTAACTAGCACCCATTATTCATCTACCTCCTCCTGAGAGGTACATATGAAAACAGAAGAAGATAAGGTCTGTGCTCTGGTCTGCATTAAATGAATCCTTGTTTAATTGTGATCTCCATTCTGGGAACGAGAAAAGTAGGGAAAACAGAAGAGGAAATTTCTTGGTTTGCTAGAGGCTGCATACAATTTTGAAGGAATTCGAAGTAAGGAAAGTTCATTGTAGGCTGGCTGGGTGATAGAAAGGAAGATTAATGAAAGTATAGGATTAAGGCTGGCAGAGATGACAGGACTGGACACCTCATATGAGAGGATGAACAAGCTCAGTTGCAAAAATGAACAGGATATGCGAGCAAATGAAAAGGAGGCTTAGTTGATTGGAGCAGAGAGTTTGGGAAATGCCAGAGAAGGGGTGTGTTGGTTTGATAGGACCAGCTGGTAGATGGCCTTGACTACCAGAATGTAACATGTGATCTATTAAGTAAATATGGAACACTGTAGATTTCTGACCAGAGGAGTGATATAAGCACACTTTTAGGAAGGTTAATCTGACAGCAGTGTAAGATACGCAAAAAGGTAGGGAAGCAGGAGAAATGGAAACTCAAGAAAACTGTAACAGTTGATTTGGGCATTAGATGATTAAGACCAAGCAACTAGTTCTGTTGAAAGTAAGTATTAAATCAGAGAGAGCCTTTTTAATAGAACAATCACCAGAGGCTAAATGTTATATTGTAACCAAAGGAAAGGAAGAATTAGCATAATTCAAGACTTGGTTGGGGAGTGGGTGGCTGGTAGTTTGCCAGATTTGGTACATTTAGCAATTGCAGTTGACAAAGAGACCATTCACACAATCAAATTCAATTAATGGTGTTGTTGTTGTCAGGTGCCACAGAGTCAGTTCTGACTCATAGTGACCCTGTGCACAACAGAACAAAACACTGCCCAGTCCTGCGCCATCCTCACAACCGTTGTTATGCTTGAGCTCACTGTTGCAGCCACTGTGTCAGTCCACCTCGTTTAAGATCCTCCTCTTTTCTGCTGACGCTGTACTTTGCCAAGCATGATGTCCTTCTCCAGGGACTGATCCCTCCTGACAACATGTCCAAAGTATGTAAGATGCAGTCTCGCCATCCTTGCCTCTAAGGAGCATTCTAGCCCCATTTCTTCCAAAACAGATTTGCTCGTTCTTTTGGCAGTCCATGGTATATTCAATATTCTTCGCCAACACCACAATTCAAAGGCGTCAACTCTTCTTCAGTCTTCCTTATTCGTCGTCCAGCTTTCACATACATATGATGTGATTGAAAATACCATGGCTTGGGTCAGGCGCACCTTAGTCTTCAGGGTGACATCTTTGCTCTTCAACGCTTTGAAGAGGTCCTTTGCAGCAGATTTGCCCAGTGCAGTGCGTCTTTTGATTTCTTTACTGCTGCTTCCATGGCTGTTGATTGTGGATGAAATGTAAATGAGTAAAATGAACTCCTTGACAACTGCAATCTCTTCTCCTTTTATCATGATGTTGCTCATTGGTCCAGTTGTGAGGATTTTTGTTTTCTTTATGTTGAGGTGTAATCCATACTGAAGGCTGTGGTCTTTGATCTTCATTAGGAAGTGCTTCAAGTCCTCTTCACTTTCAGCAAGCAAGGTTGTGTCATCTGCATAACACAGGCTGTTAATGAGTCTTTCTCCAATCCTGATACCCCGTTCTTCTTCATATAGTCCAGGTTCTCGTATTATTTGTTCAGCATACAGATTAAATAGGTATGGTGAAAGAATACAACCCTGATGCACACCTTTTCTCACTTTAAACCAATCAGTATCCCCTTGTTCTGTCTGAACAACTGCCTCTTGATCTATGTAAAGGTTCCTCATGAGCACAATTAAGTGTTCTGGAATTCCCATTCTTTGCAGTGTTATCCATAGTTTGTTATGATCCACACAGTCGAATGCCTTTGCATAGTCAATAAAACACAGGTAAACATCCTTCTGGTATTCTCTGCTTTCAGCCAGGATCCATCTGACATCAGCAATGATATCTCTGGTTCCACGTCCTCTTCTGAAACCGGCCTGAATATCTGGCAGTTCCCTGTCAATATACTGCTGCAGCCATTTTTGAATGATCTTCAGCAAAATTTTGCTTGCCTGTGATATTAATGATATTGTTCTATAATTTCCACATTCGGTTGGATCACCTTTTTGGGAATAGGCATAAATATGGATCTCTTCCAGTCAGTTGGCCAGGAAGCTGTCTTCCATATTTCTTGGCATAGACAAGTAATCACCTCCACTGCTGCATCTGTTTGTTGAAACATCTCAGTTGATATTCCATCAATTCCTGGAGCTTTGTTTTTCGCCAGTGCCTTTAGAGCAGGTTGGACTTCTTCCTTCAGTGCCATTGGTTCCTGATCATATGCCACCTCTTGAAATGGTTGAATATCGACTAATTCTTTTTGGTATAATGACACTGTGTATTCCTTCCATCTTCTTTTGATGCTTCCTGCGTCGTTTAATATTTTCCCCATGGAATCCTTCACTACTGCAACTCAAGGCTTGAATTTTTTCTTCAGTTCTTTCAGCTTGAGAAATGCCGAGCATATTCTTCCCTTTTGGTTTTCCATCTCCAGCTCTTTGCACAGGTCATTATAATACTTTGTCTTCTCGAGATGCCCTTTGAAATCTTCAGTTCTTTTACTTCCTCAATTCTTCTTTTGCTTTAGCTGCTCGATGCTCAAGAGCAAGTTTTAGAGTCTCCTCTGACATCCATCTTGGTCTTTTCTTTCTTTCCTGTCTTTTCAGTGACCTCTTGCTTTCTTCATGGATGATGCCCTTGATGTCATTCCACAACTCGTCTGGTCTTCGGTCACTAGTGTTCAATGCGTCAAATCTATTCTTGAGATGGTCTCTAAATTCAGGTGAGATATACTCAAGGTCATATTTTGGCTCTTGTGGACTTGCTCTGATTTTCTTCAGTTTCAGCTTGAACTTGCATATGAGCAATTGATGGTCTGTTCCACAGTCGGCCCCTGGCCTTGGTCTGACTGATGATATTGAGCTTTTCCATTGTTTCTTTCCACAGATGTAGTCAATTTGATTTCTGTGTGTTCCATCTGGTGAGGTCCATGTGTATAGTCACTGTTTATGTTGGTGAAAGAAGGTATTTGCAATGAAGAAGTCGTTGGTCTTGCAAAATTCTATCATTCGATCTCTGGCATTGTTTCTATCACCAAGGCCATATTTTCCAGCTACAGATCATTCTTCTTTGTTTCCAACTTTTGCGTTCCAACGCCAGTAATTATCAATGCATGTTCATTGCATGTTCGATCAATTTCAGACTGCAGCAGCTGATGAAAATTAATGGTACATAAAAGAATTTTGTAAATTGAAATACGCTATGTAAATGTGTTATAAAAAGTAAATGCTGGGAGGGGGCCAAGATGGCTGACCAGGTAGATGCTACCTCGGATCCCTCTTGCAACAAAGACTTGGAAAAACAAGTGAATCGATCACATACATGACAATCTACGAACCCTGACCAACAAACACAGATTTAAAGAGTTGACCTGAATGACAGAGACCGAGAACGAACAACTATGGGGAAGCAGCGACTGTTTTCGGAGCCTGGAGCCAGAGTCCCAGTCAGGAAACCTTGGTGCAGGGCTTTGGATTGGGCACAGGGGAGCTGAGCACAACATCCTGTGATGGTGCAAACACGGGGCGCAGCCCCAGCCCCCTGAACTGACCTGGGGAGGGGGCCCAGCTGGTCCGCATGGGGCGGCGAGGTGACGCGGCTGGCAGGAGGAGAAGTCACCAGGAGGCAGCGACTGTTTTTGGTGCCGGGAGTGCAGCGTCCCAGCCGGGGGACCTTGACGCTGAGCTTTGGACTGGCAGCGGAGAAACTGACCGCGGCTTCTGAGACAGCGCGAGCTCGGGACGCGGGCCTGACCCTCGGGGGCAATCTCTACCCGGCCAGTGCACACAGGCTACGCGCCCCTCGGGAATCTCAGATAACAAGCAAAATAAGTAACTTTGTCTATATTCCAGGGTGCTACTCTCTCCTGTTTTTCTGAACCCTCCCCTCCCCTTCCCAGGTGGCTTCATTAACATTGGAATTTCCTGAGCCACAGGGAGAACTGCTCCGCGGTTTTTCTTTTCCTTTTTTTTTTTTTTTTGGTCTTTTCCTAACCCGTTCTTCTGGCCTGAGAGAAGCAACCACAAAAAACCCAGGGACCAAAAATCCTTCCCTAATTGGACTAAAAACACAGAACCAGCTCCAGCCAAGCATATGTGATCCACAGTCTCGGGCTTTCATCCCTACAGGGAACAAGGTGGCTATTACAATGCAAAGGCATTTCTGATAGGGATCTGACTGCATTTGTTTTAGCGGATTTACTGGAAAGACAAGTTTCCCAGGTCTGATATCTCTGCATATTCAACAGAGCCCTCACTGACCCACAATAGGGAACTGAGGGCTGAAGCTCCCCCCAGACCACCTAGCCTCCTGCCTTAGGGGTCTAAGGAGGGTGACACCTACCAATCTGTAGAGGTACTTGCATTGGGGGCCTAAGGTACAGCTGCAGAGCCCACCCACCAAGGTGCTTTAGGAATAGAGACACACCTACCTCATTGACACTTGGGGGAAGCCTGTCAGCATCCTGCCCCCCCTGGAGTGTGAACCCCAGCTGCTACTAGAATCTGGTGCACACAACTATCACCACTACTTCTCAAGGTGGATAGGTGACAGTGTGCATCACACACTTGATGACCCAAAATCAGATTCTACTCAAGAATAGTGAATGGACTCAGGCATATATATCTGGTAACAGCCCAAACCAGCTGGTAATAGGTCATAAGTGAGTCAAGGGCTACAACAATCAAGGCAGCGCAATCTAGTAGCCCATCTATGTATACTGAAAGAAAACAAAACAAGATAAGACTCGGTGAGCAAATATAGAATAAATCACTACAATATCTTAGTGATGGCTCAAAGACAGCAGTTGATATCAAACCACATAAAGAAGCAACCCATGACTGCTTCTACAACCCCCCAAACTAAAGAATCAAAATCTTTCCCAAATGAAGATACAATCCTGGAATTACCAGATACAGAATATAAAAAACTAATTTACAGAATGCTTCAAGACATCAGGGATGACCTCAGAAATGAAATAAGGCAAGCTACAGAAAAAGCCAAGGAACACACTGAAAAAGCAGTTGAAGAACTCAAAAAAATTATTCAAGAACATAGTGGAAAAATTAATAAGTTGCAAGAATCCATAGAGAGACAGCATTCAGAAATCCAAAAGATTAACAATAAAATTACAGAATTAGACAACGCAATAGGAAGTCAGAGGAGCGGACTCGAGCAATTAGAATACAAAGTGGGAAATCTGGAGGACCAGGGAATTAACACCAATATAGCTGAAAAAAAAATCAGATAAAAGAATTTTAAAAAATGAAGAAATCCTTAGAATCATGTGGGACTCTATCAAGAAGGATAACTTGCGTGTGATTGGAGTCCCAGAACAGGGAGGGATAACAGAAAACACAGAGAGAATAGTTGAAGATCTGCTGGCAGAAAACTTCCCTGACATCATGAAAGATGAAAGGATATCTATCCAAGATGCTCATCGAACCCCATTTAAGATTGATCTAAAAAGAAAAACACCAAGACATATTATCATCAAACTTGCCAAAACCAAAAATAAAGAGAAAATTTTAAAAGCAGCCAGGGATAAAAGAAAGGTCTCCTACAAGGGAGAATCAATAAGAACAAGTTCAGACTACTCAGCAGAAACCATGCAGGCAAGAAGGCAATGGGATGACATATACAGAGCACTGAAGGAGAAAAACTGCCAGCCAAGGATCATATATCCAGCAAAACTCTCTCTGAAATATGAAGGCGAAATTAAGATATTTACAGATAAACACAAGTTTAGAGAATTTGCAAAAACCAAACCAAAGCTACAAGAAATACTAAAGGAAATTGTTTGGTCAGAAAACCAATAATATCAGATACCAGCACAACACAAGGTCACAGAACAGAACATCCAGATATCAACTCAAATAGGGAAATCACAAAAACAAAATAAGATTAAATTAAAAAAAAAAAAAAAAACGCTCAAAACAGGGAATCATTGAAGTCAATATGTAAAAGATCACATAAATCAAAAAGAGGGACTAAATACAGGTGGCATAGAACTGCCATATGGAGAGGGATACAAGGCGATATAGGACAATACAAGTTAGGTTTTTACTTAGAAAAATAGGGGTAAATATTAAGGTAACCACAAAGAGGTATAACAACTCCATAACTCAAAATAAAAACCAAGAAAAACGTAACAACTCAGGAAACATAAAGTCAAATACTATGAAAATGAGGAACACACAATTTACAAAGAAAAAGTCTCAGCACAAAAAAGTAAGTGGAAAAATGAAATTGTCAACAACACACATAAAAAGGCATCAAAATGACAACACTAAATACATACTTATCTATAATTATGCTGAATGTAAATGGACTAAATGCACCAATAAAGAGACAGAGAGGCTCGGACTGGATAAAGAAACACGATCCGTCTATATGCTGCCTACAAGAGACACACCTTAGGCTTAGAGAGACAAACAAACTAAAACTCGAAGGATGGAAAAAAATATATCAACCAAACAATAAGCAAAAAAGAAGAGGAGTAGCAATATTAATTTCTGACAAAATAGACTTTAAAGTTAAATCCACCACAAAGGATAAAGAAGGACACTACATAATGATAAAAGGGACAATTGATCAGGAAGATATAACCATATTAAATATTTATGCACCCAATGACAGGGCTGCAAGATACATAAAACAAATTTTAACAGATCTGAAAAGTGAGACACCTCCACAATTATAGTAGGAGTCTTCAACACACCACTTTCGGAGAAGGACAGGACATCCAGTAAGAAGCTCAATGGAGACACGGAAGACCTAATTACTACAATCAAGCAACTTGACCTCATTGACTTATACAGAACTCTCCACCCAACTGCTGCAAAGTATACTTTTTTTTCTAGCGCACATGGAACATTCTCTAGAATAGACCACATATTAGGTCATAAAACAAACTTTTGCAGAATCCAAAACATCGAAATATTACAAAGCATCTTCTCAGACCACAAGGCCATAATAGTGGAAATCAATAATAGAAAAATTAGGGAAAAGAAATCAAATACTTGGAAACTGAACAATACCCTGCTGAAAAAAGACTGGGTTATAGAAGACGTTAAGGAGGGAATAAAGAAATTCATAGAATGCAATGAGAATGAAAATACTTCCCACCAAAACCTCTGGGACACAGCAAAAGTGTGCTCAAAGGCCAATTTATATCGATAAATGCACGCATACAAAAAGAAGAAAGAGCCAAAATCAGAGGACTGTCCCTACAACTTGAACAATAGAAAGTGAGCAACCAAAGAATCCATCAGGCACCAGAAGAAAACAAATAATAAAATTAGAGCTGAACTAAATAAATTAGAGAACAGAAAAACAATTGAAAGAATTAACAAAGCCAAAAGCTGGTTCTTTGAAAAAATTAACAAAATTGATAAACCATTGGCCAGACTGACTAAAGAAATACAGGAAAGGAAACAAATAACCCGAATAAGAAACGAGATGGGCCATATCACAACAGACCCAACTGAAACTAAAAGAATCATATCAGATTATTACGAAAAATTGTACTCTAACAAATTTGCAAACCTAGAAGAAATGGATGAATTCCTGGAAAAACACTACCTACCTAAACTAACACAATCAGAAGTAGAACAACTAAATAGACCCATAACAAAAAAAGAGATTGAAACGGTAATCAAAAAACTCCCAACAAAAAAAAGCCCTGGCCCGGATGGCTTTACTGCAGAGTTCTACCAAACTTTCAGAGAAGAGTTAACACCACTACTACTAAAGGTATTTCAAAGCATAGAAAATGACAGAATACTACCTAACTCATTCTATGAAGCCACCATATCCCTGATACCAAAACCAGGTAAAGACATCACAAAAAAAAATTACAGACCTATATCCCTCATGAACATAGATGCAAAAATCCTCAAAAAAATTCTAGCCAATAGAATTCAACAATATATCAAAAAAATAATCCACCATGACCAAGTGGGATTTATACCAGGTATGCAACGCTGGTTTAATATTAGAAAAAATGTTAATGTAATCCACCATGTAAATAAAACAAAAGACAAAAACCACATGATCTTATCAATTGATGCAGAAAAGGCATTTGACAAAGTCCAACACCCATTTATGATAAAAACTCTCACCAAAATAGGAACTGAAGGAAAATTCCTCAACATATAAAGGGCGTCTATACAAAGCCAACAGCCAACATCACTCTAAATGGAGAGAGCCTGAAAGCATTTCCCTTAAGAACGGGAGCCAAACAAGGGTGCCCTTTATCACCACTCTTATTCAACATTGTGCTAGAGGTCCTAGCCAGAGCAATTAGACTAGACAAAGAAATAAAGGGCATCTGGATTGGCAAGGAGGAAGTAAAAGTATCTCTATTTGCAGATGACATGATCTTATACACAGAAAACCCTAAGGAATCCTCCAGAAAACTACTGAAACTAATAGAAGAGTTTGGCAGAGTCTCAGGTTATAAGGTAAACATACAAAAATCACTTGGATTCCTCTACATCAACAAAAAGAACATCGAAGAGGAAATCACCAAATCAATACCATTGACAGTAGCCCCCAAGAAGATAAAATACTTAGGAATAAATCTTACCAAAGATGTAAAAGACCTATACAAAGAAAACTACAAAGTACTACTACAAGAAACTAAAAAGGACCTACTTAAGTGGAAAAACATACCTTGTTCATGGATAGGAAGAATTAACATAGTAAAAATGTCTATTCTACCAAAAGCCATCTATACATACAATGCACTTCCGATCCAAATTCCAATGTCATTTTTTACTGTGATGGAGAAACAAATCACCAACTTCATATGGAAGGGAAAGAAGCCTCGGATAAGTAAAGCATTACTGAAAAAGAAGAAGAAAGTGGGAGGCCTCACTCTACCTGATTTCAGAACTTATTATACAGCCACAGTAGTCAAAACAGCCTGGTACTGGTACAACAGACACATAGACCAATGGAACAGAATTGAGAACCCAGATATAAATCCATCCACATATGAGCAGCTGATATTTGTCAGTTAATTGGGAAAAGATAGTCTTTTTAACAAATGGTGCTGACATAACTGGATATCCATTTGCAAAAAAAATGAAACAGGACCCATACCTCACACCATGCACAAAAACTAACTCCAAGTGGATCAAAGACCTAAACATAAAGACTAAAATGATAAAGATCATGGAAGAAAAAATAGGGACAACGTTAGGAGCCCTAATACAAGGCATAAACAGAATACAAAACATTACCAAAAATGATGACGAGAAACCAGATAACTGGGAGCTCCTAAAAATCAAACACCTATGCTCATCTAAAGACTTCACCAAAAGAGTGAAAAGACCACCTACAGACTGGGAAAGAATTTTCAGCTATAACATCTCCGACCAGCGCCTGATCTCTAAAATCTATATGATTCTGTCAAAACTCAACCACAAAAAGACAAACAACCCAATCAAAAAGTGGGCAAAGGATATGAACACACACTTCACTAAAGAAGATATTCAGGCAGCTAACAGATACATGAGAAAATGCTCTCGATCATTAGCCATTAGAGAAATGCAAATTAAAACTACGATGAGATTCCATCTCACTCCAACAAGGATGGCATTAATCCAAAAAACACAAAATAATAAATGTTGGAGAGGCTGCGGAGAGATTGGAACTCTTATACACTGCTGGTGGGAATGTAAAATGGTACAACCACTTTGGAAATCTATCTGGCGTTATCTTAAACAGTTAGAAATAGAACTACCATACAACCCAGAAATCCCACTCCTCGGAATATACCCTAGAGAAATAAGAGCTCTCACACAAACAGATATATGCACACCCATGTTTATTGCAGCTCTGTTTACAATAGCAAAAAGCTGGAAGCAACCAAGGTGTCCATCAATGGATGAATGGTTAAATAAATTGTGGTATATTCACACAATGGAATACTACGCATCGATAAAGAACAGTGACGAATCTGTGAAACATTTCATAACATGGAGGAACCTGGAAGGCATTATGCTGAGCGAAATTAGTCAGAGGCAAAAGGACAAATATTGTATAAGACCACTATTATAAGATCTTGAGAAATAGTATAAACTGAGAAGAACACATACTTTTGTGGTTATAAGGAGGGGAGGGAGGGAGGGTGGGAGAGAGTTATTTACTGATTAGTTAGTAGATAAGAACTACTTTAGGTGAAGGGAAGGACAACACTCAATACACGGAAGGTCAGCTCAACTGGACTGGACCAAAAGCAAAGAAGTTTCCGGGATAAAATGAATGCTTCAAAGGTCAGCGGAGCAAGGACGGGGGTTTGGGGACCATGGTTTAAGGGGACTTCTAAGTCAATTGGCAAAATAATTCTATTATGAAAACATTCTACATCCTACTTTGAAATGTGGCATCTGGGGTCTTAAATGCTATCAAGCGGCCATCTAAGATGCATCAATTGGTCTCAACCTACCTGGACCAAAGGAGAATGAAGAACACCAAGGTCGCACGATAACTAAGAGCCCAAGAGACAGAAAGGGCCACATGAACCAGAGACGTACATCATCCTGAGACCAGAAGAACTAGTTGGTGCCCGGCCACAACCGATGACTGCCCTGACAGGGAGCACAACAGAGAACCCCTGAGGGAGCAGAAGATCAGTGGGATGCAGACCCCAAATTCTTATCAAAAGACCATACTTAATGGTCTGACTGAGACTAGAGGAATCTCGACAGTCATGGTCCCCAAACCTTCTGTTGGCCCAGGACAGGAACCATTCCCGAAGACAACTCATCAGACATGGAAGGGACTGGACAGTGGGTAGGAGAGAGATGCTGATGAAGAGTGAGCTATTTGTATTAGGTGGACACTTGAGACTGTGTTGGCATCTCCTGTCTGGAGGGGGGATGGGAGGGTAGAGAGGGTTGGAAGCTGACAAAATTGTCACGAAAGGAGAGATTGGAAGGGCTGACTCATTAGGGGGAGAGAAAGTGGGAGTATGGAGTAATGTGTATATAAACTTATATGTGACAGACTGACTTGATTTGTAAACGTTCACTTGAAGCTCAATAAAAATTAAAAAAAAAAAGTAAATGCTGGGGAAACAAAAAGTTGTATTAAACTGTTTCTTTAGTCAGAGATAGTTATTCAGAATATTTTAAAATTTGAAATCCTATTATCAAGGATCAATGACAACTGTAACCTTGTGAGACCAGGAGAACAGTGAGATACATCAGTAGAAAAGTTAGCTGCAAGGGTGTGTTGGGTGCATTGTTTAAGAGCCTGCCTGGCTTTAGAGTGTCACAGACCCAAAAGACCAGGATTTGAGTCCCAGTTCTGCCACTTTGGAGCCCTGGTTATGCAGTGGTTAAGAGCTCAGGCTGCTAACCAAAAGGTTAGAAGTTCGAATCCACTAACTGCTCCTTGGAAACCCCATGGGGCAGTTCTACTCTGTCCTGTAGGGTCACTAGGAGTCGGAATCAAGTCGTCGGCAACAGGTTTGGGGTTTTTTTTTTTTTTTGGCCTGCCATTTAGTAAGAAAGCCAATTAGTGTTAAGTTGATTCTGACTCATGGTGACCCCATGTATGTCAGAGTGGAACTGTGATCCATAGGGTTTTCAGTGGCTGATTTTTCAGAAGTAGATCACCAGGCCTCCTCTTCCAAAGTACCTCTAAAAACTCTAGATGGACTCAAACCACTAACCTTTTGGTTAGCAGCCAAGTATATTAACCTTTTGCACAACCCAAGGATGTTCTCTTCCACTTGTTAGCTATGTGTTAATTTAATAGATATATAAATGACTTAACTTGTGAGTCTCAGTTTCTGCAATCATAATATAGAGATCGTCACAGCTACTTTCCAGTTTGTTTTGAGGATTAAATTGGAAAATATATGTAATGTAATTATCAAAGGGCATGGAACATAGTAAGTATAAAGTTAATGACAGTTTTTAGGATTTGCCAAGGTTTAGGCAAAGCTGTGACTGAGGTAACAATGGAATATCTAACAGGAAGTTAGTTGGGTAGTGATAAATGACTAAAACTCTAGTGTGAAGTTAGGATTTGAAGGAAGGAGCTAGTATAGAAAGGTACAAACAGCCTTGATTTTATTCTTTGATATGCTGAACACTGCCAGCCATAGAGAATACCGCCTTCCTATATGTGGCAGTCAGGAAACCCTTGTGGCGTAATGGTTAAGAGATTGGCTGCTAACCAAAAGGTCGGCAGTTTGAACCCACCAGCTGCTCCCTGGAAACCCTACAGGGCAGTTGTACTCTGTGAATCAGGATCAACTCGGACGGCAACAGGATCCCTTCTATGAGTCGGAATAGACTTAACAGCAATGGGAATGGGTTATCCCTTCTTAGCTGCCTTCATAAACTTTAAATAGCACTGGTTTAACAGCATGTGGGGGACTCTAAAATTCTTTAAGTAGTCACTATGATATTTCTCCACTAGAAAAATTTATTAGGACCCTTAAAATCAAATGGCAATATTATAAAAATATATGCTATGATAATAACTGACAAGTATTTATATAAACTACCATATAATTTATTTTCAGTTCTCCAGGCAATTGGTGGCAAGTGACAGGAAGAGAAAAGCTATGGCATGATAATTACTGAGCAATTACTGTGTGCCAGACCCTATACTTACTCTATACATTATCTTACTTAACTGTTTATCATATTTAGCGTGGAAGGCTATGTACACTTTTCAGATGAAAAGTTTAAAAGCTTGATTCCTCATTTACTTCCATGAAGTACCTAAAATCACTCAGCTAATAAGTGGTAGAACTGAGATTTAATTTAGGTCTGTCTGACTCCAAAGCCATGTACTTAAAAAAAAAAAATGATGAATATACATTTACATTTTTATCTACTCTAAGAAAGATTTTGTTCTTTAGTGTTAAAAATTGCAAAAATCACTTGACCTATTTATGCCATAAGTCTGCTTAAACAGACATTATTATTATTGCTTTACCTTCTTTTTAAAAAGAAATATCCAAAGAAAAGAAAATATGGTGACAGAACTAAACATAAGCTTCCTTATTTGAAGGTAAAAGTGTTCTAATTTTTCCTTTGTGTTCCACAGCTGAAGAAAGCCCTTGACGAAGCCAACTACAGATCAGTTGAAGTATCCCGGACCAACCGAGAGCTGCGACAAAAAATAACAGAGCTGGAGAAAACACTGAACAGTAACAAGGAGAAAATAAAGAACCAAAAGGCCCAAATTAAGCACCACTTGTCAGCCAAGGCAAATAATTCTCAGAATATAGAGAGGATGAAGGTTGTATCAGAAACCACAAGAAACCATAGCTCTCCCCTCACTTCCTTAGTATCTGATGAGGATACAGGCAGCTGTGATGTCTGGGAAAGATAGGCTTCAGAGCACTAACAGCGGCATGTGTTGCTCTGGGAATTATAGCTACAACTAGGAAGTGGGCAGATTAACTTTGGGGGGACTATCTCTTATTTAGCAGGAGATAGTAATATGGAAATGGTTTCTCATTAGCTGCCGGTGTCACCTTCTGGCTCTCCATCTGTCTCTTCCACATTGACTGTACTGGGCTTTGCTCTGTAAGGGTCAGTTGGCTAGATGGAAAGGAGGGCCCAATAGGAACTGACAACTTTGGGTCTCATGTGGTATTCTGTCTGTCATCCTATAGGCAAAAAGAAGAAACCAATTTTCCACTGATTATCTTTTTATGTTATTTCCACCTGTACTTTCAGCAAATAGAACAAGAATTGAGGCAAATGGAGCTAATTAAGGATCAATATCAGAAAAAGAACTGTGAACAGGTAGATGATTTCCACAAACCCTGTGTTTACCATTCACACAGAATCTCAAACTTGGACAGGTTCACCGAAAATCTCCCTCTTTGTGCCTAACCAGGCGTTGAGTATCCAGAAATTTGTATCTGAGATGACCAACCTACAGAAAGAGATGCAGCTGCTGGCCAAGAGCCAATATGATGCCTCAGCACGCAGTAAACAGCAAGAGGTCCGGCTGGAGACAGAACGGAAGATAAGGCGGGAGCTAGAGAATCGGTGCCAGGTAAAGGTTTCTTAAAATTCATCTTGAAAACTGTCAGCAAATGGCATGTCCCAAAACCCAGCCTTATAGTGCCTGGATTTTCCAGGTTTTATAGGGTCACTGTGAGCTGGAATCAACTCGACAGTAACGGGTTTTTTTTTAAAATAGAAGAAAATATAAATTTACAAGTTGTTTATATTAGCTAAGTGTTTACAATTGTGGTGTCTAGGAAGAAGACCAGGAGCCCTGGTGGCACAATGGTTAAGCGCTCAGCTGCTAACTGAAAGGTGGATGGTTCAAACCCACCAGCTGCTCCGCAGGAGAAAGATGTGGCAGTCTGTTTCGGTAAAGATTACAGCCTTGGAAATCCTTTGGGACAGTTCTACTCTGTCCTGTAGGATAGCTATAAGTCTCGTTACCGTCGAGTCCATTCTGACTCGTAGCAACCCTATAGGACAAAGTAGAACTTCCCCATGGAGTTCCCAAGGAGTGCCTTGTGGATTCGAACTGCTGACCTTTTGGTTAGCAGCCATAACGAATATGGCAAATGTTCTCTATTTTCAATTTAATAAAAATATTCATTTTAAAAGAACAGTTAGAGATCACATATGCAAAATAACAGTTACTAAGTAAGACTTCTGAGCTGAATTTCATGGTCTTTTAAGACCTTTATACCCTCTTGGTTCTTCCCTATAGCAAGATGCACCTGTGCTGTTATAGGACTGTTTGCTATTCCCAACGTAATAAGAAACATACCATTATGTCACTGAAAAGAGACATCAAAAGATCATTGAGCTCCTGTCTCCCAATATGCATTGTCTGCTATGAAAAGTATCCCCCCATCCCCAAAAAGAGATTTTAATCACTTTTTCTTAGCTGAATCCATACATCAAAATTTGTAATTATATATGGATATACACACATTGTAGGTCAAATGGAATTCAACAGTTTTTATCTTTTATTTTGGTATCACCTCAAGTTAGTATCCTGTTATGCTTTTATAATTTGGTTGCCCATATATGACAATGTTAAAGCTTTTTGTTCCATATAGTATATTGAAAGTTTATAAAAACCTTGTATCACATTTTTAGGAATTAGAAGAAACAGTCAGACATCTGAAGAAATGTAAAGAGGCAACAGAGAATAAATTGAAAGAAGCCAGTGTAGAGTCAGAACAGGTGAGCCATTGAGCCAGACCCATGGACATAAAGACTTGGACAAGTTTCCTTAGACACAACACCCTGAAACATACAAGTCAGTATGAAATCCTTGATTAACATAGTTGTCAGGAGTGTAACAGGAAAGAACCAATAACTTACTAACTACAGTCTTTATTGTAAAGAATAAATGTTAGATTTAAGATTCTGTGTCCTCAGGATAGATAACAGAATAAATAGATAATAGTCCAAGTCCCTGCCACTAAATATAAACGTGGAAGACCCTGAGGTGTGTGGATTTTAACGCATTATTATTTGACATGAACTGAGGAAAGTAGCAACTCTTTGTTCATATCCATAGCTAAAAGTATAAAATAGGCTCTGTTTAATGTGTGGACTTGCTTTCTCTGTTCTAATATCTTAAATGACCCCTTTTGAGGGCAAGTATTTAAAACCATAAATTTTTAGAGCTGAAAAGGATATTAGTCTGCCATTACCGGCCCTCATTTTCCAGATAAGAAAATTGAGAATCTTAAGCTTAAAGTATCACAGTGACCTTGCTGCTATTGATCATGATTTGTCCCTTTTGCAGCCAGCCATTAAACTGCATGATCTAATATGGCTGTCAGAGTGGTATTTGGAAAGAACAAGGGCTCTAACAAGCCTGAGTTTGAATACCAACTGTGACACTATCTGTGTACCCTTAGGGAAGTTACATTTACTTTCTTTAACCCACCAGTTACTGCATCTCTAAAAGTCTGTAAGTTAATACCTAAAAAACAGACAAACTTTTTGCTGTTGAGTCGATTCTGACTCATATTGATACCTACCACTCTGTTATTCTGATAGCTCAGAGTACGTTTCAGTAAATGTTAGCTCCCTTCTCATTCGCCATACAATAGGAGACATGATGTACAATTTTGAGTATCTTTCCCTCCAGTCCTGGTAAAGAATGCTGGAAAAAGGTGGGTTTGGGTTTTGTTTTGTTTGGGGGTGGAAGTATAGCTATCAACGGGATGCATAAAGAGACGTGGAAAATATTTTAGCTTTGTAGCTTTCCAACAGTTTAATGGCACTGGAAAAGCAGAGATCTATTTCTTGTCTCACTATATCATACCCACAGTATCTGG
The DNA here is from genome assembly GCF_024166365.1 of Elephas maximus indicus. NCBI lineage: Eukaryota > Metazoa > Chordata > Mammalia > Proboscidea > Elephantidae > Elephas > Elephas maximus. The sequence continues at coordinate 95,078,735 of NC_064824.1, forward strand.
TTACTATGGACAAGTACACAGTAGTGTAAGTACATAAGTACACAGTCACGCATATTTATTGATATGCCCGGCACCATGCTAACTGCTGGAGATGTGGGGTGAACAAGCCAGATGAAGCACCTGTCCTCATGGAAAAATGCCTTCTACCAGACAAGGGAGAAATGTGGCACATTCTCAGACTTCAGAATCAAAAAACTAAAACCCTGTCCATGAAACATAAGTAATCAAAGGGGAGAACCAATCATTTTAGTTTTTATTCTAGAGCTGGCTTGAAGTGACTTTATTTGTGAAAATCTGTTAGCTCATTGTAAAAACACCAAATACGCAGAAAAATGCCAGGCACATTAGGCATTTAATAAATATTTGTCAGCTAATTGAATACTGATTCCAGGTAGTCTTCCAATGCAGACTATTAATATGACTGTTTTTGGATCTCTAACAAAGGTAATTTGGAAGTGTGTAATTAGGAGCAAAAGTGTAAAATATTTGATTATAAAGGAGATAAGTACAACTTATGCTAGCCAGTACAATTTTTTAGTTCATCCGTGTATACTCATAAAGCACAGCAGAGAAGGCTAGGCTTTACAGTTTAGGAACACTGGAGAAGTATTTAGTCTCAGAGAACAGAGTTCACAAATTAAAATATTATTTGAGCTACCACTTTCTTAAGAGACCTCCATGCCTACACTTTCATTTTCAATGTCATTTTGTACTTTTCCCGTGTAATTTTTCTTCTGGGCCCTCTCTTACCTAATTTACATCCAGGAAATATTAACAAATGCATAAACAGCAGCAGGTCTCATTCAGAAGTTACTCTTTTATCTATAGGATGTTAAGTGTATTGTGCAAATAGGTTGCAAGGGCCTTGCAGTCAGAAGTTACATATTTAATATCCAGGTAAAAAGTCAAACTCTAATACACAAAAAACTTGTGACTGTTGCTTTGTCCTAGCTTTTAATAATCACATTTATATGTTCAGATAACAGCTAACCTAGAAGAAGCTCATCGCTGGTTTAAGTGCAGGTTTGATGGTCTACAGCTTGAGCTGACAAAAAACCGGTTGCAGAGGCTTCCCCGAGAAGACAGGTGGCAGGAAGAGGTAAATTACTTGGACATGGTTATCTTAAACAATTTTAGATTTGTATTCTTCTTGAATTTCTAATTACAGAAGTTCTCTCTTTATCCAGCTACTCTCTCCACTAATCTTTAGATTTGTTTAAACCATTACCCGGAAACCAATGAACTAAATTTTTAAAAGTTTTACCTCTCCCAAACTGTCTCGATTAGAACCACCTACCTTGATGAATAAATGACATAGAGACAAAACAGTTCCTACAAAACAGGCCCTCAGCTCTGCAGAGTTAGTCTTAAACAGTCAGTGCTAGGTGTGTTTTTTTTCCAACAGGACCGAGATAGAAGGCATGATGTCATGCCCAACCAGTCTGCTCTACATCGATGGGAGACTAAACAGAATCTTAGGTTCATGTCCAAGAAGTGCCATTCTGAGGTAGAGAGGAAGTGATGTCCTTGACAGAGGAGCATCTCCATTTATGTCTACACCTCCATGATTCCATGAGCCCAACAATGAGGGCTGGCCTGTGGCTACCGTTATCAAAATGTGAAGCCTTTGATGTGGGCTGAAGATTGTGGACCTGAGTTTATCCTTTTATGAACTCATTTATATCAGTACAGAACCACTCCACCTTTTTTGTCTCTTTCACCCTTTTCCACTCAATAAATTTATATTAATTTGTTGTATGATAGGACATACTGTTGCATGATACTTGGTTATGTTTCTAAGTACACCTACTCCTCACTTATCGACTATCTCGTTACCTGACATTTTGCATTTATGACAATAGTAAAAAACCTACTATCCAACTGTTTTGCACATCAGTGATGTACATCTGGCAGTAACAAACACCGAGGTGCGAGGCATAAGTAACGCTGGCGGTGATGGTTAAGATTTTGTGTCAACTTGGCTGGGCTGTGATTCTCGGTGGTTTTGCAGTTATGTAATGATGTAATGATGTAGTCATCCTCCATTTTGTGATCTGATAATGGTCATCCTCCACTTGTGCATAATGCTGATTTTCACATAACAACCTGGTCTTTGGAACCTACCCATGTTGATAAGTGAGGAGTGAGTGTACATTATTATCAAAAAACAATTAGCAAGGTACTAAGTGATACAGCTATTTTGTTTCAGTGAAATGTCCTAGTCTAACACCTAATAGATAATCCCTAAAATAAGATTCTAGGGATAGAATCACCTGGAAAATAGCAAGTCTTCTGTTTTCCTGTAAATACTCTTCTGAGTGATTATCAATAGATTTTTAATAAGACCATATCTCTATTCTTATATAAGAGATCTCAGAGATTATATTTACAGTTTCCGTTATCATTTAAAAATAAGTTAATACACCCAGTGGTCATGGCCCCCAGACCTTCTGTGGGCCCAGGACAGGAACCATTCCCAAAGCCAACTCTTCAGACAGGGATTGGACTGGACAATGGGATGTACAGGGATGCTGGTGAGGAGTGAGCTTCTTGGATCAGGTGGACACTTGAGACTATGTTGGCATCTCCTGCCTGGAGGGTAGATGAGAGGGTAGAGGGGGTTAGAAGCTGGCAGAATGGACATGAAAAGAGAGAGTGGAGGGAGGGAGGGGGCTGTCTCATTGGGGGAGAGCAATTGGGAGTATGTAGCAAGGTGTATGTAAGTTTTTGTGTGACTGACTTGATTTGTAAACTTAAAGCACACACACAAAAAAAAGTTAATACAGTAATCCAGATTTATACATGTAAAGCAGCTAGCACATTGCCTAGATTAATTAATACTCAAGTAATGGCAGCTGCTGACACTACTATCAGGATGTATATCAACTGGGTAATTATGAAATTGGAAAGAAGGTCAAGTGTAAGACTGTCAAACATTGATGAGACCACCCACTCAGTATCTGAAATAAACAAAGCTGACTTTTTGCTTACTTTATAGTAAGGGAAAGCTTTGTTGGTCAGGCATAGTCTCCCTGAGCAGGGCAGACTGCCGATCTTACACAGGGTTTTTGGGAAGTGTGGAGTTAAGGATTTGAAGACTTTGAAAGGCTTAAGTGGGCTGACAACATCTGTAGAAGAGTAATTATTTGGGTGGGACTGTTGATTGATTGACACTCAGAGGCATGTTTATTGGATTGAGCCCATTCCTGTTTGTCTGACTTTTAGAAGCAAGGGACTGTCACTGATTGTCAGGCTTGTAAAAACTTATTTTAGAGGAATTCAAAAATATCTAGCACCCTCAAGGTCAAATTCACAATGTGTGTCACCCGATCCAAAATTACCGGGCATGCAAAGAAGCAGGAAAATAAGATCCATAATGAGAAATCAATCAAAATTGACCCAAAATTAACATAGATGTTAGAATTAGCAGACAAGGATATTAAAACAATTATTATAACTGTATTCTGTATGTTCAAGGTGTATTACACCAGTGTATGGTAATATGAGAAAGGGACAATAATTCACAGTTAAATAATTCATATTAATTAGTAGAAAAATGTTGGATGGCTTCCTTTGGCAGTAGAGATTTACTACATGTGGTAACATCAAATTTAAAGGTGATCCTAACCCAAGATCTGAAGATACTTTGATTAATTTTTTTGTGGACTATAAATGTTCTGAGGCAAGCTAAATCTTGCCTACTGAATTAAGGAATAGGCAGTGGTTTTTCTAGGTGTGCTGTGTTGTTAACACTTCTAGCACATGGCCTAACCTTTTCATGTTTGTACAAAAAAGATTTATGAAAATCTAGGAAGAATCAATATGGACTCTAATGGACTTTGCTTCAGTTAATCTGTGGAATCTTTTGCCCATAGGGATTCTGAGACCATAGCTACTACTTTGGTAATTTCTTGAATCATTTCTTGAGTCTAGTGTATGTATTCTAATGTTACATCAGCTATAATCTGATCATATATAGGGGCTGTAGTGTATTTTATCTCAAAGTAGATCCTACCTATTAAATCTATAGGCATTACAAAAAATAAAGGAGTATTTCTCTGACAGTGATCCCTGAATACTAGGTATTGGGGAAATCCTAAGGAAAGGATTTAGGATCGTTAGAAATTATTATTTTTTTTGAATGGTTTTTGTAAGCCGAATAAAGGTTTTTTTCCTCTCAAGCTTCCGTAATTACTACACACCCTCAAATTAATTTTTTATTATCTTTCATCATGTCATAGTCATTTTTACTTTAAGACAAAATTTCACTCTCTCACTATAAGTCAGTTTTCTTCTTTGTTGCTTTTTAGTCAACTTTAAATTTTTACTCTGAAGGATCTGATGTTCCATAGTAGTGAGATTAATGGTGGATATAATAACATTGATATCAACAAGAATGCCCCACGTAGGAGTTTAGAGAAAGAATGGGTTTATTGTAGACTAACATCTCTCTTGGAGCAGCATCACTAGACAGATTTTGGGTAGTTTTCGTTCAGTTTCTTAGTCAATGTTGGACAATTGTTCTTTCAGTGACCCTTTTCCTCGTAATATATCCTTTTGGTCTAATTTTTAATTGTTTTATCTAGAGGGCCATAGGTTGTGTTGATTTCTAGCTTGTTTACTTTCTAAGCCTCTCGGTAAACATCTAGTCAATATATTAGACTTTTTCTGAAATAACAATTTCACATTTCAATTTATTTTTTCTTATTAAACTCCCTAATTTAGATTTGAGCCTAAACGAGTCATTTCTTCTGTAAGGATCAGCACAAAGCCGGTTCCTATGAGGCAGAGGTTAAAGATGTCCCAAATTTCCAACTTTTCCAAGCTGTCGTACAACTCTATCATCTCTAACATCTACTACTCCCTCTCCCCACAGTATTCTCCCTCCTGTCTTTGGGTTCCCTAATTCGCCGCAATGTCTCACAGAACTCATGAACTGTATACAAAAAATGGCTCACCAGTGGGTTGCAGACCCCAAATTCTTGTAAAAAGACCAGACTTAATGGTCTGACTGAGACTAGAAGGACCCCAGAGGTCATGGTCCCCAGACCTTCTGTTAGCCCAAGACAGGAACCATTCCCAAAGCCAAGTCTTCAGACAGGGATTGGACTGGACTATGGGGTAGAAAATGATACTGGTGAAGAGTGAGCTCCTTGAATCAAGTAGACACATGAGACTATGTGGGCAGCTCCTGTCGGGAGAAGAGATTAGAGGGCAGAGAGGGCAGATGCTGGCCGAATAGACACAAAAATAGAGTGGAGGGAAGGAGTGTGCTGTCTCATTAGAGGGAGAGCAACTAGGAGTATATAGCAAGGTGTATTTAACTTTTTGTTTGAGAGACTGACTTGGTTTGTAAACTTTCACTTAAAGCACGATAAAAATTATTAAAAAAAAAAAAAAGGCTCACGTGGTTGTGGAAGCTGGCAAGTCCCAGATTTGTAGGTCAGACATAGGCTTCTCCCTGGCCGTCAGTCTCTGCCCAAGGCACTCAACTGTCTCACTCCATGGGCTGGGAAGCCCACTGCATCATCTCCTATGGGTCTCTCCTGCAGCTCTCTCCTTCCTTTGTGGTGTGGGCTCTTCTCTTTCCTGCCTCTGGGGTGGCTCGTTTCAAGCCCAGCAGGATGGCAAAACTGACCAGTCCCCTTGGTGGGCCACAATTGCCCTATCACACAGTTCCACCCACACAAAAAGCAATCCACTACACTGCAGAGCCCATTTACAAAGAGAAAGGACAAAACCTCCTTTGCTTCAGCTGTTGTGTCTACCCTAGAATACTGTTTGAAAGAGGAACAAGATGCTAAGTAATATGGCTATTTAATAATATTGGCATCTCTCTTCTGAAGAGCAATTATTCTGGCTCTTATCTGGTCATCAATCTCATTTCATTGAGCAAAATGGCTTTAAGCTGGCACTGTATTATATGATCTTGTATTCTCAGCCTTGGACTTATTTTAGCAATAGGGACTCTATAAAGCATTTGCTAGTATAAGGCCTTTTGTAAATGATCAGAAACAATATGCAACGTTTAACAGAGCAGAATGGACTATGGAATATTCTCTTTTACTTTTGGATATTTTCCTGTGACTACTCAAGTCCATACATTTTGTCTTAAAACTACCCTGAGGTTCTCTGTAGGTGCATAAATGGTGGACTTTATCAATGGCTGACTTCCAGATAGAACTAACATGCTTTCTGAGACAGAGGAATGTTGTTCTTGTTTGTTGTTAAGTGCCATCAGGTTGGTTCCTACTCATAGTGACCCTAGGTACAACAGAACATAACATTGCCTGGTCCTGCACCATACTCACAGCCTTTGCTATGTTTGAGCCTATTGTGGCAGCCACTGTGTCAATCTGTCTCGTTGAGGGTCTTCCTCTTTTTCACTGATTTTCTACTTTACCTTCTCCAGGGACTGGTCCCTCCTGATAACATGTCTAACGTACATGAGATGATGTCTTGCCAGTCTCCCTTCTAAGGGGCATTCTGGCTGGACTTCTTCCAAGACAGATTTATTTGTTCTTCTGGCAATCCATAGTATATTCAGTATTCCTAACCAACATCATAATTCAAAAGCTTCAGTTCTTCTTCGGTCTTTCTTATTCATTGGCCAGCTTTCACATGCATGTGAGGCAATTGAAAATACCATGGCTTGGGTCAGACATACCTTAGTCCTCAAAGTGACATCTTTGCTTTTTAACAGAAACAGAGGAAGGCATTGATTAATCCCAGCATTTTCTAAATGAGGCATTCACCTCTAATAAGGTACAGAGCAAAGACTGGATTCTCACAACTTGTTTCTTAAGTCAGATCTCTCCCATTAAACCTAACCAGAAGCTGAATTCATGACCATAAAATTAACTTTTCTGTCTTGGTTGTTTATTCCAACTTTGAGGGAACCAATTAGGCCCTTTTTAATTAAAACAATTGTTGGTTGTTTTATCTCGTTAAGTCACAAGTCATAAAAACCCAAAATGAATTAGAATTTATTGGCTCCCGCAACCAAAAAGCTTTGGATGAGAGTGCTTATATAATGTCATCAGGAATTTATCTGTGATAATTTCCTGTGTTTCCCAAATAGGTTCCTTCCTTGAGAAGTCCAGATAGATGCTGATGTCTCCATATTGTCATTTTAAGGTTTACCAACTCCAGGAGAAAGAGAAATTTTCTTTTTCTTATAGTTCTAACAAGAAATCCAGAATTAAGTCTCATTGGTAACATGCCCATTTTTAACCAATCAGTATGACTTAAAAAATGGATTATACATTGATAGGCTAGTTCTGGGTCATGTGCCCATCTCTGAAACTGAGGAGGGATTCCCAAAGAAAATCAAGGTGATGTTCCAGGAAGAAAAGAGAAATAGAGGGAGGCAGGGCAGACAAAAACTACAGCTATCCATCACAACAGTCATAAGATTCTAAGTAGAGAAAATACACCAGAGTGACCACTACTGAACTTCATTAAAGCTGCAGGAAGAGAGCTCTGAGTAGGTGCTAGGTTTTCTGCTCTTCTGTTTTATTGACACCCCTTTCCCTCCAAAGCATTAATATAAGATAGCCACAAGCTATGAAGTTCTTCCTGAAGCTTTAAAAAAAAACTGATTTTTAAATACCCTAAGTATAGGGACTTCCAGATAAAGACAATAGCAGCCGAATAGCCACCTACCTCCCAATATTTCCTCCACAAACAATACAAAACAAGAAAGGAAAAGTAAATTATATACAAAACCACACCCTTGGCATAACTTGAAGGCAGAGAATGCGAAATTTCAAAGTAACCGTAAGTAAAAAGAAAAAAATCACCAAATTGCAATGTGTACTCTGTCATGCTTCTGTCCCACTCAGCTCTACCTTGCTGCAAGACCTTGTTTAAAGGCAGATCAAGAAAAACTGAAGAGAACACAGAAAAAGGAAGCTGGTGAAGAGGTAGAAGACTGATATGAAACTACCACCACAAAGACGAAGTGTGCCCTAAGTCCAGAAATACTAAAAAATTGTCCAGGCAGATTAGAGCAGGAATTATAGGAAAGAAGATTTCAAGTACACATGATTTAAAGAAGTACTCCAAAATGCATAGCATCTGGAGGAGAAAAAAAGGCAAAAAGAAAGGGAGGAAACCCTTTGACAGTTGAATTGTGAAAGAGAAAAAAAGGAAATTTTAAGGTCTAGCAAGACAACAGAACCATAAACCCAGAGAATTTGTAACCCTTCTCACTATCCCTAAAAAAAAAAAAAAAAAAAAAAAAAAACTCTCCAAAACAAAAAATCAAATTTAAAAACTCTTGCAAAGCACCTGGACTTTGCTATACTGACAGAAGAGAGCACCATGAAACTAGAAATACTGCAAAGTAACCCAATACCATAAATATGAACAAGAGGAAAATCCAATCCATACAGAGCTGTGGCAGAAAATCAAGAAATGAAATTTATATCAACTAAAGAAAATTTCTCCCTCCCACAAAAAAAAAAAAAAAAAATCATGAAGCAGAAGAAACCAAAAGCGGACACTCCAGCTGAATATGTATTCATACATACTTTTGAAATTATGAAAAACCACCATGAATCAAAAATTCAAAAACTAAGAACAGAAATGGACAAAATCAGAAATAAAAAGAGAATTGATTAAAGTCAGAAAAGAAATGGAAGAAAAGGACAAAATTATCTCAGAAATAAGGAATAAATTACAAGGTGCCCAAGGAGTATAGACATAAAATAAGAGTCTTTGAAAAAAGGCAGGAAGACAACCAAGAAAATGAAAATGGCATAAAGGAAGAAGTAAAAAATGTCAGAGAGAAAGTAATGGAATGGAAGACAGACAAGAAGGAATAATATTCATGTTATTGGAGCTCCTGATGAAGAAAAACAATGCAGTGGAACAGAGGTAATATTTAAAACAATAAGAATGATTTGCAGAAATAGAAAAAAAAATCTAAATCTACATATTGAAGGGGCTCATTGGATACCTGGAGGGTGGGGGGACAACCAACTTTGAGACATATCCTAATATAGCTATTAGATTTAAAAGATAAATGATTCTTAAGGTCTACTGGCAAAAAGATCAAATAATATACACAGGCAAAAGAGACTGGCATCAGACACTTCAAAACCAACACACTAAGCAAGGCGACATTGGAGCATTGTGGTAGACAAAATTCTAAGATGGTCCCAAAGTTTCTTGTTCCCCTGGTGTACATACCTGCATAATCCTTGGAACTGTGAAAATGATGAGTTTTAATCCTATGATTAACTAGATTGTTTCACAGTTGACTTTAAAAAATGAAGATTATCCCGGTAGGCCTAACCTAATCACACAAGCCTTTTGAAAGCAGTTTTCTCTAGCAGGTTACAGAAGATGAAGTCAGATTTGAAGCATGAGAAGAATTAGACATGCCATCACTGGCTTGAAGATGGAGGAGGACTTTAGGAGCTGAGAGCAAGCCTCCAGCTGAAAGCCAGTAAAGACATCTTGGGACCTCAGTCCTTTAACCACAAGAAACTGAATTCTGCCAACAATGTGAATCAGCTTGGAAGCAGTTTCTCATACAGAACCTCCAGATAGGAAAACAGCTCAGCTGATACCTTCATTTCATCCTTGTGAGACCAATCAGAGACTCAGGCCACACCATGCCTGGATTCCTGAACCACAGAAACTATAAGATAATAAGTCTGTGTTGTTTTAAACCAGTAAGAGAGCAGGGATGGTGATTCTGATACCAGACAAAGCAGAATTCCTGCTCAAAAGCATTAAACATGCAAAGCAGGATACTTTTTAACGCCAAAACCAACAATTTACAACAAAGATATGACACTTATAAATAATTATGTGACAACACAGCAACTGTCAAGCACAAGACTAGGCACGGTTACAGAATTGGCTGATAAAGACAGAACTGGCCTTTGTTAGATTTAGACAGTTTATTGCTTACATAGACAATGAAAGGAATAGTCAAAGGCGCCAGCTCCCCGTGTCCCTTATACAGGATTAAGTTCTATAGAAGAAATAGAGAAAGTTACTAAAGAACTATCTGGCATAAAAGGACCAGGTCCATATGGTTTCACAGGGAAATTCTACCAAAGCTTCAAAGACCAGTAGACCAAAATGCGCCGTCATTATTCCAGAACATCGAAATGAAGCAAAACTTCGTAATTCTTTTTATAAGGCAAGTATAACACTGATACTTAAACCAAATAAAGACAGCACAAACTACAGACCAATATCACTCATGAATATTAATGCAAAAATTCTAACTTCACATCAAGAAAATAATGTACCATGGCCAAGTGGAATTTACCCAGGAATGCAAGTTGGTTCACTCTTCGGATATCTGTTAATAAATCTGAGGAAAATAATCATATAATTATCCCCAAGGATAATGAAAAAACTTTTGACAGAATTCAATACTCAATACACAAGAAAACAGTAATTGAGAGATACTTTCTTACCATGACCATTATATATATACATATACACACACATATCTATATATGTGTATACATATATATGCATATATATATAGATATGTGTGTGTGCACCTTATTCCTGTAGCCAGCATCTTCTTTAATTGACTTACTGACACGGTTCAAACCACACAGGGGCATAATGCCTGGGAATTAGCATTAGGTACTCTGTAGGGGAGCTAGTAATATTCTGTTTGTGATTTGGGTAGTAATTTCACTTTGAAATAATTCACTGACCTCTACAATACACTTATGATTTGGACACTTTTTCTTAAGTATATTACACTTCTCATCACACATCTGTCACTTTGTCCTATTGTGGTGGCTTGTGTGTTGCTGAGATGCTAGAAGCTATGCCACTGGTGTTCAAATACCAGCAGGGTCACCCATGCTGGATGGGTTTCAGCAAAGCTTGCAAGCTAAAACAGACTAGGAAGAAGGACTTGGCAGTCTACTTCTGAAAAAATTTGCCAGTGAAAACCTTATGAATAACATTAATTGGTCTCAACCCACCTGGAGCAAAGGCAAAGGAAGAACACCAAGGTCACACGACAACTAAGAACCCAAGAGACAGAAAGGGCCACATGAACCAGAGACCTACATTATCCTGAGACCAGAAGAACTAGTTGGTGCCCGGCCACAATCGATGTCTGTCCTGTCAGGGAGCACAACAGACAACTCCTGAGGGAGCAGGAGACCAATGGGATACAGACCCCAAATTCTCATTAAATGACCACACCTAATGGTATGATTGCGACTAGAGGAATCCCAGAGACAATGCTCCCCAGAACTTCTGATGGCACAGGACAGGAACCATCCCCGAAGACAAATCATCAGGCATGAAAAGGACTGGTCAGTGGCGGGGGAGAGAGATGCTGATGAAGAGTGAGCTAATTAAATCAGCTGGACATGGGAGAGTGTGTTGGCAACTCTTGACTGGAGGGGGGATGGGAAGATAGAGAGAGAGGGAAGATGGCAAAATTGGCATGAAACGAGAGACTGTAAGGGCTGACTCAATAGGGGGAGAGCAAGTGGGAGAAGGGAGTAAGATGTATGTAAACCTACATGTGACAGACTGATTGGAATGGTAAATGTTCACTTGAAGCTTAATAAAAATTAAAAAAAAAAAAAAAGTTAGAAATAGAACTAGCATACAACCCAGAAATCCCACTCCTCAGAATATATCCTAGAGAAATAAGAGCCTTTACACGAACAGATATATGCACACCCATGTTTATTGCAGCACTGTTTACAATAGCAAAAAGTTGGAAGCAACCAAGGTGTCCATCAATGGATGAATGGATAAATAAATGATGGTATATTCACACAATGGAATACTACCCATCAGTAAAGAACAGTGATGAATCTGTGAAACATTTCATAACATGGAGGAACCTGGAAGGCATTATGCTGAGTAAAATTAGTTAGATGCAAAAGGACAAATATTGTATAAGACCACTATTATAAGATCTTGAGAAAGAGTATAAACTGAGAAGAACACATTCGTTTGTGGTTATGAGAGGGGGGAGGGAGGGAGGGTGGGAGAGGGTTATTTACCGATTAGATAGTAGATAAGAACTGCTTTAGGTGAAGGGAAGGACAATACTCAATACAGGGAAGGTCAGCTCAACTGCAGTGGACCAAAAGCAAAGAAGTTTCCTGAATAAACTGAATGCTTCGAAGGTCAGTGCAGCAAGGGTGGGGTTTGGGTACTATGGCTTCAGGGGACATCTAAGTCAATTGGCAAAATAAATTCTATTGAGAAAACATTCTACATCCCACTTGGAAGTGTGGCGTCTGGGGTCTTAAATGCTAATAAGCAGCCATCTAAGATGTATCAATTGGTCTCGACCCACCTGGATCAAAGGAGAATAAAGAATACCAAGGTCAGAAGATAATTATAAGCCTACGAGACAGAAAGGGCCACATGAACTAGAGACTTACATCATCCTGAGACTAGAAGAACTAGATGGTGCCCGGCCACAACCGATGACTGCCCTGACAGGGAGCACAACAGAGAACCCCTGAGGGAGCAGGAGAACAGTGGGATGCAGACCCCAAATTCTCATAAAAAGACCAGACTTAATGGTCTGACTGAGACTAGAAGAATCCCGGCGGTCATGGTCCCCAAACCTCCCGCTGGCCCAGGACAGGAACCATTTCCGAAGACAACTCATCAGACAGGGAATGGACTGGACAATGGGTTGGAGAGAGATGCTGATGAGGAGTGAGCTACTTGTATCAGGTGGACACTTGAGACTGTGCTGGCATCTCCTGTCTGGCAGGGAGATGGGAGGGTAGAGAGGGTTAGAAACTGGCAAAATGGTCACGAAAGGAGAGACTAGAAGCGCTGACGCATTAGGGGGAGAGTAAATGGGAGCATGTAGTAAGGTGTATATAAGTTTATATGTGACAGACTGACTTGATTTGTAAACTTTCACTTAAAGCACAATAAAAATTATAAAAAAAAAAAAAACCTTATGAATACCAGCGGGACACTGTCTGATATAGTGGTAGAAGATGAGCCTCTCAGGTTGGAAGGCACTCAGAATGAGGAAGACCTGCCTCCTCAAAGTAGAGTCGACTTTAATGACATGGATAGAGTCAAACTTTCAGGACCTTCATTTGCTGATGTGGTACGACTCAGAATGAGAAGAAACAGCTGCAAACATCCATTAATAATTAGAATGTAGAATGTATGAAGTATGACTCTAGGAAAAGTAGAAGTCAAATGGAATGCATAAAAAGATCAACATCCTAGGCATTAAGGAGCTGAAATGGACTGGTACTGGCCATTTTGAATCAGATAATCATAGTCTACCATACCAGGAATGACAAATTGAAGAGGAATGACATTGCATTCATTGTCAAAAAGAACATTTCAATATCTATCTTGAAGTACAATGCTGTCAGTGATAGAAAAATACCAATACGCATACAAGGAAGACAAGTTACTGTGGCTCTTATTCAAATTTACTCACCAACCACTAATGCAAAAATGAGGAAATTGAAGATTTTACCAATTTCTGCAGTCTGAAATTGATCAAAAATGCAATCAAGATGCACTGATAATTACTGGTGATTGGAATGTGAAAATTGGAAATGAAGAAGGATCTGTAGTTGTAAAATATGGCCTTGGTGATAGAAACAATGCCAGAAATCAAATGATAGAATTTTACAAGACTAATGACTTCTTCATTACAAATACCTTTTTTCAACAACATAACGTAACTATACATGTGGACCTCACTGGATGGAAAACACAGGAATCAAATCAACTACACTGGCCATCAGACCATCAATTGGTCATATGCAAGTTCAAGTTGAAACTGAAGAAGATTAAAAAATAAGTCCATGAGAGCCAAAAGGTGACCTTAAGTATATCATACCTGAATTTGGAGACCACCTCAACAATAGATTTGGCTCATTGAACCCTAATAAGTAAAGACCAGACAAGTTGTAGGATGATATCAAGGACATCATACATGAAGAAAGCCTAGGTCATTTAAAAGATAAGAAAGAAAGAAAAGACTAAAATGTATATCAGAAGAGACTCTGAAACTTTCTCTTGAACATCAAGTAGCTAAAGTGAATGGAAGAAATGATGAAGTAAAAGTGCTCAAAGGGTGGCTTGAGAAGACAAAGTAAAGTATTACAATGAAATGTGCGGAGACCTAGAGTTAGAAAACTAAAAGGGAAGAACATGCTCTGCATTTCTCAAGCTAAAAGAATGAAAGAAAAAATTCAAGCCTCAAGTTGCAATTTTGAAAGATTCTATTGGCAAAATAATGAACAATGCAGGAAGCATCAAAAGAAGATAAAAGGAATATACAGAGTCACTGTACCACAAAGAATTGCTTGACATTTAACCGTTTCAGGAGGTAGCATATGATCCAGAACCAGTTGTACTGAAGGAAGAAGTCTAAGTTGCAGTGAACGCATTGGCGAAAAACAAGGCTCCAGGAATTGACAAAATACCAACTGAGATGTTTCAACAAAGGAATGCAGCACTGGAGGTGCCCACTCATCTATGTTAAGAAATTTAGAAGACAACTACCTGGCCAACCAACTGGAAAAGATCCATATTTGTGCCCATTCCAAAGAAAGGTGATCCAACCGCATGCAGAAATTATCAAACAATCTCATTAATATCACACACAAGTAAAATTCTATTGAAGATCAGTCAAAAACAGTTGCAGCAGTACATCAACAGGGAATTGCCAGAAATTCAAGTTGGATTCAGAGATGACGTGGAACTAGGAATATTATTGCTGATGCCAGATAGATCTTGGCTGGAAGCAGAGAACACCAGAAAGTTGTTGTTATGGATTGAATTGTGTCCTCCAAAAACGTGTGTCAACTTGGCTAGACCATGATTCACAGAATTGTGTGATTGTCCACCACTTTGTTATCTGGTGTGATTTTCCTATGTGTTGTAAATCCTACCTCTATGATGTTAATTGAAGCAGGATTAGAAGCAGTTATGTTAATGAGGCAGGACTTAATCTCCAAGATTGAGTCAACCAAGCAGAAAGACAGGGGACCTCATACCACCAAGAAAGTAGTGCCAGGTGCAGAGCACGTCCTTTAGACCCAGGGTCTCTGCGATGAGAAGCTCCTAGACCAGGGAATATTGATGACAAGGACCTTCCTCCAGAGCCGACAGAGAGTGAAAGCCTTCCCCTGGAGCTGGTATCCTGAATTCGGACTTCTAGCCTACTAGACTGTGAGATAATAAATTTCTGTTTGTTAAAGCCATCCACTGATAGTATTTCTGTTATAGCAGCACTTGATAACTAAGATAGATATTTACCTGTGTTTTATTGACTATGCAAAGGCATTGGACTGTGTAGATCATAAAAAATTATGGATAACATTTCGAAGAATGTTACTTAATTGTGCTTATACAAAACCTGTACATAGACTAAGAGACAGTCATACCAACGGAACAAGGGGCTACTTCGTGGTTTAAAATCAGGAAAGGTGTGCGTCAGGGTTGTATCCTTTCACCAGACTTATTCAATCTGTATGCTGAGCAAATAATCTTAGAAGCTGAACTATATGAAGAACATGGTATCAGGATTAATTTAGGAAGCTATTAACAACCTGTGATATGCAGGTGACACAAACTTGTTTGCTGAAAGAGAACTTGAAGCACTTACTGATGAAGATCAAAGACTATAGCCTTCAGTATGGACCTCAACATAAAACAGAAATCCTCACAATTGGACCAATAAGCAACATCATGATAAATGGAGAAAATATTGAAGTTGTCAAGGATTTCGTTTTACTTGAGGCCACAATCAATGCCCATGGAAGCAACAGTCAAGAAATCAAACAATACATTGCATTAGGTCAAGTCTGCAAAAGACCTCTTTAAAGTGTTGAAAAGCAAAGATGTCACTTTGAGGACTAAGGTGTGCCTGATCCAAGCCATGATATTTTCAATTGCCTCATATGCATGTGAAAGCTGGACAATGAATAAGGAAGACCAAAGAAGAACTGATGCCTTTGAATTATGGTGTTGGTGAAGAATATTTAATATAACATGGACTGCCAGAAGAATGAACAAGTCTGTCTTGGAAGAAGTGCAGCCAGAGTGTTCTTTGGAAGTGAGGATGGCGAGACTTCATCTCACATACTTTGGACATGTTATCAGGAGGGACCTGTCCTGGAGAAGGACATCATGCTTGGTAAGGTAGAGGGTCAACAAAAAAGAGGAAGGCCCTCAACAAGACTGATTGACACAGTGGCTACAACAATGGGTTCAAACATAGCAACCACTGTGAGGATGACACAGAACCAGGCAGTGTTTCATTCTGTTGTACATAGGGTCACTATGAGTCAGAACGAACTCAATGGCACCTAACAAAAACAACATATTACATTTCAATGAAAAGTTCATTTAAAATAAACGTGCTATAAAGTTATTGTCATGGATTGAATTGTGTCTCCCAAAAATATCTGCAACTTGGCTAGGTCATGATTCCCAGTATTGTATGATTGTCTACCATTTTGCCATCTGATGTGATTTCCCTGTGTGTTGTAAATCCTATCACTATGATGTAATGAGATGGATTAGCAGATTTACAAGATTAGATAGTGTCTTAAGCCATTCTCTTTTGAGATATAAAAGAGAGAAGCAACTAGAGACATGGTGGACCTCATACCACCAAGAAAGCAGTGCCAGGAGCAGAGTGTGTCTTTTGGACCTGAGGTTTCTGTGCTGAGATGCTCCCAGACAAGGGGAAGACTGATGCATCACAAGGACCTTCTTTCAGAGCCAACAGAGAAAGCCTTCTCCTGGAGCTGACGCCCTGAATCTGAACTTCTAGACTACTGGACTGCGAGAGTATAAGCTTCTCTTTGTTGAAGCCATCCACTTGTGGTATTTCTGTTATAGCAGCACTAGATGGCCAAGACAGTTATAATCATTAAAATAATTTGATACTGACTCAGAAATAGGTGAAGAGATCAATGAAACAAACCAAATTCCAGAAATAGTATTAGAATTTGGTATGTGGTAAAAATAGTGTGAATAAAGTAACCCTTTTTTCTTTTCTGTGAGGAAAAGACCTTGTGTTTACCTTCTTCAGCATTATTTGCCTAGAAACCTGGTAAGGGTGGAATGTCAGTTGTGTTACCAGACAAAATTGCTTCTATTAAAAATGACCCCTACCGTGTTAATTGCCCCTAGTCTGGGAGGACTACACTTGGACTGTAAAGCCCGTTCGAAGAGGGTCATTGGGCTTCCCTGTGTAGTGTAACTCTTGTAACAGTGTGTCCTTCATTGCAGGGCTCTGGAAGCTATGCTCAAGGGCCCTTACAAGCAATGTTGGTTCCCATCGTGGTGGTGGTCCCTGTGTGGTCATGTTCCCTCACACCTACACTGTCACTTGGGGGGTCCAAGTCTAGCTCCTGGACTGCTGTAAGGGCATCTGATGTTGTTCTGCTGACATAGTGTACTTCCTGTCTTATATCCTGCAGAACTAAGTGAGACTGATGCCAGGTGGAGCTATTGGCCTTGTGAGTGTGAGTGTCCTGCTGAACCGGAGCTCACCACCACTAGTGGAGCAGAGTGGGCGTTGCAGATGGCACTTCACATCAGTGGTAAGGGATAGATTATTCAGCAAAGTCCACTGAGACAACATGATAGTCAGCTAGTCTTTTAGAAAAACGAAGCTGGTTTCCACCTCATCCTACCTCATGATACAAACTTTATATTTCAGATGGAATATGCATCTAAAGGGGGAAAACAAAACTAAGTGTACTAGGCCATTTGAGCACAACATTTGTTATCCTGTGGAGAGAAAGTGTTTCTAAGAATGACAACAAAGGTAGAAAATCAAAGGAAAAAGAAAAAGATAACTAGAAAAGCTTTCTGTGTTATAAATAAAATTAATTAAGAAGAAACAACCAAATGGGTTCCACAAACACTGCCAGTTTTCACTTCCTCTTCCACCTTTTATCTCACACCTGTGTCTTACCTGGGGTGAGATAAGGACAAGGCTCCTCTCTGGACCAGAACAAGCTACATGTATCCTCCAATACACCTGTGAGAGACCATGTCACTCTAAAACTCACAAAAGACATATAAGGCCTTGCTGTCAGATGAGCAACCATTAACAAATACCACAGGATTCTTTGCCTGAAATCCTCCTGATATAAAATAGTGTGTAATATGCAAAGCTCTTTGGGTTTGCAGAAGCCCCCAACTAGTGTTTGGAATGCCTCTTGCCCTTAGGCAGGTACTCTACCCCCTTTCTGATTCCATGGTTACTGCCTTTCTGAGAAGTCCCTATACTGCCCAGTTAGACTTTTGAGGCAAATGGGTGAAAGGCTGGTGATTTCAGAATTATCTCTGACAAATCACCTATTAAACTCAAAACACGTCTTTAGTTATCAGAAGTTGATGAATCAGGACAGAAATTACTTGAATTCAATGCTTATTAGAAGTGATGTGTTCCACACACTTCTCTGAAGTGCAGCAGAAATTACACTTGTCAAGTGACAAATTTCTTCCCTCCTATCTCCTCTAGGAGAGCTACCACTTCAGGAAGTTGTTTCTCACGCTTGAAGCCCTTTCAATATAATTGAAACGCTACCTACAGTAGCACTCCAACTAGTTCATATCCCCAATCACAGCTGGGTCTCCAGTGATGCCCCAGGGCTTCCTCTTGAACTGAAAAAAAAAAAAAAAATCCTACTGACACATGTAAACTTTCTTCTTTTTCTTCTCCACTACAAGCATCTGGTAACATCTATTCCTAACACTCTAACTGCTGTTAGGCAGTTCAGGGCATCCTGAGCTCAGGGCACAGCATCCAATCAATCAAAGACTGTTCAGTGACCTGTCATTTATACACACCCTCATAAGTGCATAAGGACTTGGAAATGCATAAAAACTTTAAAACTCAGATAGAACGTTAAGAATCTCTTAATATGATCCACATTTAAAGTATTCAATATCCACATCAGTTGACTACCCACATAATTGGATAACACAAATATAGACATTTTCATCATCACAGAAACCTCTATTGGACAACACTGCCTTAAATCATGGATCTCTGACTGTACTCCCTACCACATTCACTAAAAGCTTTGGGCTCATATAACTCCATTGTCCTTCCCACGTGTAGAAAGAGGGCATGCCTTGTTCCTAGCCCTCAATATCAATTTTAACCTTTTCATTCCTAGATTGGGTGCTGGGGGAATGCAAAGCACTGTTGTTATTATTTGCCATGGAATCGGTTTTGACTCTTGGAGACCTCATGTATAACAAAATGAAATGTTGCCTGGTCTTGTGCCATCTGCACTACCGTGTTCTTAGTATCCTGACCTCACCCCTCCCAGGAGCCTTGGGGAACACTGGAGGGATGTATTATACAAAGGCCGTGTGTGTGTGTGTGTGTGCGTGTGTGTGTCTGAGATACCTTCCTCCACCTATGGCCAACAATAGTGGGTTCATGGAGCTGGATGTAACCAGCTCACCTATTTCAGTCAGGCTCAGAGATCTCTGTGCAGCATGTTAACTACTTCTCTTACAACATGCTCTGGAGATTAATAGGCTCATTATGGGTTATCCCAAGTGTAAACCCACAAGGACATTATAATTCACTTATAGAATGATTAATGAAAGAGAGTTACCTGGGTCCCACTGTCCAGCAACTCTTGGCATGGCTCTACCTGTGGCATGGTTCTTTACCATCCTCTATAGACTACTAGAAAAGGACCAAAGTTACTTTGCACCAATCTCCAAGTTTGAGCTGCATGCTGGGTAGAGTCTACCTAGCTTAGCCTGGGCTACCACTCTATTTCTTGACGGCCCCTAGCACTTCTGCACCTTTTCCAGTACGGAGAGGGTGCCCTTGGACAGGGAGAGTCTGCCAGCACTAATAAGGATTCCTGCTAAAAGAAACTCCATGATTTCTAATAGGAGTTCTCTCCAGGCCAACATGAGGCTTGCAAGTTTCTGATTTCTACTGCTCTAAACCCTTTCTTGGCCTGTGGTACAAGCAGTATACCACCCATTTTTTCCAGCTCTCAAGTTCTTTGGGAGTATACTTTTACCACTAAAAGTATTTGCTGCCCTCCAGTGGGGACTTGTGTAACAGCAAAAGGTGAAAGAAATATTAGTTGAAACAAAATAGCTGGGATATGAGGCTTGCAAGTGAAGTAATGCAACCAGGAAGTGTGACTGGGTAAAAAATTGGTCTCTCTTGGCTTCTGAATCACTAGATAAGAACTGTAAGCATATTTATGGTTTCCTGGGTGATAGTTAGGGAGCCCTGTTGGGCTTTGTTTTGGTTTTTGTGTGTGTGTGTCATCTTTACAAAACCAGAGGTTCCCCAGGTAACCTAAATGAAGGCACCATGAAAAACATCAGCAAACAATGGCACTCACTAATTATGGGGTTCAAGAGCCTTAAAAGTACTATAGTAACCATGTAGTGTTGTTGTTGTTAGGTGCCATCGAGTTGGTTCTGACTCATAGCGATCCTATGCACAACAGAACGAAACACTGCCTTGTCCTGCGCCATCCTTAAAATCGTTGTTATTCTTGAGCTCATTGATGCACCCACTGTGTCAGTCCACATCGTTGAGGGTCTTCCTCTTTTCCGCTGACCCTGTACTCTGCCAAGCATGATGTCCTTTTCCGGGGACTGATCCCTCCTGACAACATGTCCAAAGTATGTAAGAAACAGTCTCGCTGTCCGTGCTTCCAAGGAGGATCCTGGTCATACTTCTTCCAAGAGAGATTTGTTCGTTCTTTTGGCAGTCCATGGTATATTCAATATTCTTCGTGAACACCACAATTCAAAGGCGTCAATTCTTCTTCAGTCTTCCTTATTCATTGTCCAGCTTTTGCATGCATATGATATGATTGAAAATACCATCGCTTGGGTCAGGCACACCTTAGTCTTCAAGGTGACATCTTTGCTCTTCAACACTTTAAAGAGGTCCTTTGCAGCAGATTTACCCAATGCAATGTGTATTTGGTTTCTTGGCTGCGGCTTCCACGGCTGTTGATTGTGGATCCAAGTAAAATGAAATCCTTGACAACTTCAGTCTTTTCTCCATTTATCATGATGTTGCTCATTGGTCCAGTTGTGAGGATTTTTGTTTTCTTCATGTTGAGGTGCAATCCATAGTGAAGGCTGTGGTCTTTGATCTTCATTAGTAAGTACTTCAAGTCCTTTTCACTTTCAGCAAGCAAGGTTGTGTCATCTGCATAACACAGGCTGTTAATGAGTCTTCCTCCAATCCTGATGCCCTGTTCTTCTTCATATAGTCCAGCTTCTCATATTATTTGCTCAGCAAACAGATTAAATAGGTATGGTGAAAGGATACAACCCTGTCAAACAATTTTCCTGACTTTAAACCAATCACTATCCCCTTGTTCTGTCCCAACAACTGCCTCTTGATCATGAGCACAATTAAGTGTTCTGGAATTCCCATTCTTCACAATGTTATCCATAATTTGTTATGATCCACACAATCAAATGCCTTTGCATAGTCAATAAAACACAGGTAAACATCCTTCTGGTATTCTCTGCTTTCAGCCAGGATCCATCTGACATCAGCAATGATATCCCTGGTTCCACATTCTCTTCTGAAACCAGCTTGAATTTCTGGCAGTTCCCTGTCGATATACTGCTGCAGCTGTTTTTGAATGATCTTCAGCAAAATTTTGCTTGCATGTGATATTAATGATATTGTTCTATAATTTCCACATTCGGTTGGATCACCTTTCTTGCGAATAGGCATAAATATGGATCTCTTCCAGTCAGTTGGCCAGGAAGCTTCCATATTTCTTGGCATAGATGAGTGAGCACCTCCAGTGCTGCATCTGTTTGTTGAAATTTCTCAATTGATATTCCGTCAATTCCTGGAGGCTTGTTTTCACCAATGCCTTAAGAGCATTTTGGACTTCTTCCTTCAGTACCATCAGTTCCTGATCTTATGCTACCTCTTGAAATGTTTGAACATCGACTAATTCTTTTTGTTATAATGGCTCTGTGTATTCTTTCCATCTTCTTTTGATGCTTCCTGCACCATTTAATATTTTCCCCATAGAATGCTTCACTGTTGCAACTCGAGGCTTGAATTTTTTCTTCAGTCCTTTCAGTTTGAGAAACGCCGAGCGTGTTCTTCCCTTTTGGTTTTCTATCTCCAGCTCTTTGCACATATCATTATAATACTTTACCTTGTCTTCTCGAGACACACTTTGAAATCTTCTGCTCAGTTCTTTTACTTCATCAATTCTTCCTTTTGCTTTAGCTGCTCAATGTTCGAGAGTAAGTTTCAGAGTCTCCTCTGACATCCATCTTGGTCTTTTCTTCTTTCCTGTCTTTTCAATGACCTCTTGCCTTCTTCATGTGTGATGTTCTTGATGTCATTCCACAACTCGTCTGGTCTTCGGTCACCAGTGTTCAATGCATCAAATCTATTCTTCAGATGGTCTCTAAATTCAGGTAGGATGTACTCAAGGTCATATTTTGGCTCTTGTGGACTTGCTCTGATTTTCTTCAGTTTCAGCTTGAACTTGCATATGAGCAATTGATAGTCTGTTCCACACTCAGCCCCTGGCCTTGTTCTGACTGATGATATTGGGGTTTTCCATCGTCTCTGTCCACAGATGTAGTCAATTTGATTTCTGTGTGTTCCATCTGGCAAGGTCCATGTGTATAGTCACCGTTTATGTTGGTGAAAGAAGGTATTTGCAATGAAGACATTGGTCTTGCAAAATTCTATCATTCAATCTCCGGCATTGTTTCTATCACCAAGGCCATATTTTCCAACCACTGATCCTTCTTCTTTGTTTCCAACTTTCAGATTCCAATCACCAGTAATTATCAATACATGTTGATTGCATGTTTGATCAATTTCAGACTGCAGGAGCTGATAAAAATCTTCTATTTCTTCATCTTTGGCCCTAGTGGTTGGTGTGTAAATTTGAATAATAGTCGTATTAACTGATCTTCCTAGTAGGCGTATGGATATTAACCTATTACTGACAGTATTGTACTTCAGGATAGATCTTGAAATCTTCCCTTTGATGATGAATGCAACACCATTCCTCTTCAAGTTGTCGTTCCTAGCATAGTAGACTATATGATTGTCTGATTGAAAATGGCCAATACCAGTCCATTTCAGCTCACTGATGCCTAGGATATTGATGTTTATGTGTTCCATTTCATTTTTGACAGTTTCTAATTTTCCTAGATTCATACTTTGTACATTCCAGGTTCCGATTATTAATGGTGTTTGCAGCTGTTTCTTCGCATTTTGAGTCATGCCACATCAGAAAATGAAGGCCCCAAAAGCTTTACTCCATGCACGTCATTAAGGTCGACTCTACTTTGAGGAGGCATCTCTTCCCCAGTCATCTTTTGGCTGCCTTCCAACCTGGGGGGGCTCATCTTCCAGCACTATATCAGACAATGTTCCGCTGCTATTCATAAGGTTTTCACTGGCTAATGCTTTTCAGAAGTAGACTGCCGGGTCTTTTTTCCTTGTCTGTCTTAGTCTGGAAGCTCAGCTGAAACCTGTACTCCATGGGTGACCCTGCCGGTATCTGAATACTGGTGGCATAGCTTCCAGCATCACAGCAACATGCAAGCCCCACAGTACAACAAACTGACACACGAGGAACCATGTAGTACCAGATAATATTTCTCAAAATCCATATTCTTGTTGTTGTGAGGTGCCATCGAGTTGATTCCAACTCATAGTGACCGTATATAGAACAGAACAAAACAGTGCCCAGTTCTGTGCATCCCCACAATCGTTGTTATGCTTGAGCCCATTGTTGTAACCACTGTGTCAATCCATCTTATTAAGAGTCTTCCTCTTTTTCTCTGACCCTCTACTTTACCAAGCTTGATGCCCTTCTCCAGGGACTGATCCCTCCTGATAACATGTCCAAAGTATGTGAGACAAAGTCTTACCATCCTTGCTTCTAGAGTATTCTGGCTGTACTTCTTCCAAAATAGATTTGTTCTTTCTTTTGGCAGTCCATGGTATATTCAGTATTCTTCACCAAAACCATAATTCAAAGGTGTCAATTCTTCTTTGGTTTTCCTTATTCATTGTCCAGCTTTTGCATGCATATGATATGATTGGAAACACCATGGCTTGGGTCAGGTGCACCTTAGGCTTCAAGGTGACATCTTTGCTTTTTAACACTTTAAAGAAGTCTTTTGCAGCAGATTTGCGCAATGCAATACATCCTTTGATTTCTTGACCCTGCGTCCATGGGTGTTGTTTGTGGATCCAAGTAAAATGAAATCCTTGACAAGTTATGTTTTCTCCGTTTATCAAGATGTTGCTTATTGGTCCAGTTGTGAGGATTTTTGTTTTCTTTATGTGGACGTGTAATCCATACTGAAGGCTGTAGTCTTTGATCTTCATCAGTAAGTGCTTCAAAAGTCCTCTTCTCTTTCAGCAAGTAAGGTTGCGTCATCTGCATAATGCAGATTGTTAATGAGTCTTCCTACAATCCTGATGCCCCGTTCTTCTTCATATAGTCCAGCTTCTCAGATTATTTGCTCAGCATAGAGATTGAATAAGTATGGTGAAAAGATACAACCCTGATGCACACCTTTTCTGACTTTAAACCATGTAGTACATCCATACTGCCAATCAAAAATTTAAACACACTCCATGATTCAGCATGCTTCCATTAATGAAAACACATGATAAAAAAAAAAAAAAAAATGCAAGGCAGAAAATAATTGGGTCTTGAATTAATGTAGGTGCCAGTATTTCCTTCCACATCCTCCAGGCCACCTCTGCCTCAACTGTTCTGAAGTTTTGTACTAGCTGAAAAAATCTACCCTATTGTAGTGGATTGAATAGTGTCCCACCAAAATTCACGTCCACCCAGAATCTCAGAATGTGACCTTATTTAGAAATAGGGCCTTTTCTGATATAATTATGGTAAGGATCTAGATGAGAACATACTAGATGAGGGTGAGCCCTAAATCCAATTAGAGTGCCCTTATAAAAGAAAGGACACACACAGAAGAAGGTGATGTGAAGGTGGATGCAGAGATTGGAATGATGCATCTAAAAATCAAAGAATGCCAAGGACTATTGGATTCAGCAGAAGCTAGAGGGAGGCATGGGACTGTTTTTCCCTCAGAGCCTCCAGAAAGAACCAATCCAACCAACATCTTGATTTTGGACTTCTGGCTCCAAAACTCTGAGAGAATAAGTATCTGTTGTTTGAAGTGACCCAGTTTATAGTAATTTGTTATGACAGCCCTAGGAAATTAATACACATGTGTTGTTTCCTGTGATTCTCAGTAGTATACCTTTCCCTTTTTCCATCAGAATTAAATATAAGAAGAATCTCAGAAGTTTCTCTTGTCTCTTGAAGTTGTCCAGCAGAGCCAGTCCTTCACCTAGCTTCTGCCATCATTTATCCTAGACTCTTCCCCATCTCCACTGGCTTTATAAACATACATGGCAAGTTCTTGACTCATTTTAGCAGAGATAAAATGAGAAGACTTCTGGCTTTATGATTAGATTAGAATCATTTGTGTGTAAGATAAAGCCCAAAGTTTGTTATAAAGCCATTAGCCAAGTCAAGCCCAGGGGCTCACGTACATTCCCCATATTTTTAACCCTCACAATATCTCAAGGGAGGACTTGTAACTCCTGCAAATCCACCTCAGCCTCTGAGTCTCTGAGAAGTCTAGTTACATTTCTCTGATCACATTCCTCCCTCAGAATTCATTTTCTACTTTCAGAACCTGTTAGATGTCCACACAGGCTATTTCAGTGGTCCTACTGTTTGTTCCAGCCTTTCTGTCAGTCAAGACAGAGATGGGGCTGATCTGCTTTCTACTGGGATCCTCCTACAAACTCCACCATATTGTCTAGGATCTTCCTTTTCCAAATACTATCTAACTTTCTTTTAAAATATCATGCTGGCTGTAAAGGGGGGAAAAAAGATTGATGAATTTGACTATGCCAAAATTTTAGACTTGCGTTTTACAAAAAGACACGATAAACAAAATGAAGAGACAAGTGATAGACTGGAAAACAGTATAGCAGAAAATACAGTATTCATAACATCTATAGCAGACAATATACCATGACTGCCAGAAGAGCGAACAAATCTGTCTTGCAAGAAGTACTGCCAGAATGCTCATTAGAAGCAAGGATGACAAGACTTCTCACATATTTTGGACATGTTATCAGGAGGGACCAGTCCTTGGAGAAGGACATCATGCTTGGTAGAGTAGACGGAGAGGATGAACCTCAACAAGATGGATTGACACAGCGGCTGAAACATGGGCTCAAACATAACAATTTTGAGCATGTTGTGCAACACCGGGCAGGACTGGGCAGTGTTTCATTCTTTTGTATATAGGGTCACTATGAATTGTAACCAACTCGATGGCATCTAACAACAATAGCGGACAAAGGCTTACTACTAAAGAGCTCCTATAATTCGATAAGAAAAATGTGATCCAATTTTTTTTTAAGTGGACAAAGGATATGACAAAAGCAACTCACAGAGGAAAAAATCTGAAAAGTTTATAAACATATGAGAAGAAAATTTTCAGCCTTATCTGGGAAATGTATATAAAACAATCATTTTTCACCTATGGATTGGAAAAAAAGGATCAGGTTTGAAATCGGCTTGGGCAAACGGATATCCTCCCACAATCGGTACAGCTATTTGGAAGTGCAACTTGGCAGTATGTATTAAAATTTAAAATGCATGTACCCACGAGCCAGTAATTCTGACTATATACACAGGAGGCACGTACAGTTCTTTTCTATTTCCCCCGGAGGGGCTAAATCGGTTCCTGCAAGTCCTATGGATTTTTGGAGGAAAATTTTAGGTCGTTCCCTGTGAGTCACCTGCTTGACAAACAGACCTTTATTTTATTAATATTGATGACACAGCAGAACTTCAATATGTTAACAGGTTAAAAATGGCTGACCCTTTTCTCAATCAGGCTTACCAAAGAGACCCTCTAGAGAAAGAGTGGCGATGGGAAGAGAAAAGAAGGGAATAAGAAGAGGGAAAAAAATCTCATCCTATCATTTAACCCTGCTAAAATTACTAGGATATTTTTAGACTTTGATAATTACCTGAAAATAAGGAGAGTCAATATGAATTGCTCTTCACTCATTCCAAAGCTGGCTTTAACCTGCGTCTCCAGAATGACTCGGAGGTAATGCTTTTCAACCTTCTTCATCTTGTGGTGCATAGAAAAAAAGGACACTGTTTGTCGGGCAAAATGGGATAAACAGCCAAGGAGGCTCTGTGATTTGCTGGCCTCCCCAAGCCCTGATGGGATCACTTTCTGTGTCCAGCCAAAAGCCTTCCAGCATTTGGGAAGTTCCGAATGTTGTGCTCCCTCTACTGGTCAAATTCACTGCCTTTCTCTTCCATTGCCCTAGCTGAAATGAAAACAATGCAGTAGCATGCCTCACCCACTACGCAAATTTACCAAGCATCTCTGTCCAAACAGGAACTAGGAAAATACTTCTTTTCAAATGCCTGAGAAGTCTGTAGCTATCCTTCAATAATAAGCACTCATTTTCCTGCATTCAAAACTCTCTGAAACTAGAAGAGTCTACAGCAATAACTAGCTTTAGAGAGAACAGACTTACCTCCTTAGAATGGAGATACCAGGTTGAAATTGGGTTATCCTCTTTTATGTAGCTGCAGACCACCGAGTCAGAGGTATCTGTTTATTGGCTCTTTTCTATGAACTCTTGCTTGAACATCCTTCTCTGAATAGAAGCACCTGTCTTTGCTAAAATGCCAGGTGGTCCTGCTAATTGTCATTCTAAGCTTGCTTACCTTGAATCTTCAAACAGGGTAACTTTGGGGTACTGTCTCTGGGTTGTGATCAGATTTTTTACACATGGTATGGTTACTTTGATGGAACCACAGGATATCGTTATTTTGGTCATGGCTGAAAAATGGCAGCCAGAAACATGAGTTTTGGGATAAGACTGCTCAAACATGGGAGGGATACTGAAATTTTTTCTATCCAAATAAAAAAAATTAAGTGTAATTTTTTAAAAAGTTACAAAGCTGGCATAAGACAATAAAATTATGAAGTGTAATTCTAAACTTACAGGCATTTGCTGCCATCTACTGCATGGAAACCCTGGTGGCATAGTGATTAAGTGCTACTAAGACTGCTCACCAAAGGGTCAGCAGTTAGAATCTGCCAGGCGCTCCTTGGAAACTCTATGGGGCAGTTCTACTCTGTCCTATAGGGTCACTATGAGTCGGAATTGACTCGACGGCAGTGGATTTGGTTTTTTTTGTAGTTGTTGTTTACTGCATGTAAAGAAAAAATCATTGCAGGTGCATATTCATCCCACTGGAATTAGTTATAGTTAAGGAAACATCTTGATATATAAATGAATTTATAAGATATAGTAGCTGCCACAGGGAACTTATAATTTAGGGTATGTTTTTGTAACCCTTCTTTCATCTGATATTTTCTCATCCCTTCAATTTTTCATTTTGCCTTTTTTTGTTCAGTTTTCCCCAACTTTTTCATTGAATTAATTGCAGCAGTTACATTTTTAATTCCATAAAACTCCCTCTATTCTTTGAATATTTCTTTTCATAGCATCCTTCTTTTACGTCATGGATACGTTGTCTTCTCATCTGGGGACAGTAATTATATTTTCATTTTTCTACATCCTGCACTGTTGAGTCTCTCCTCCCACCCCCACCCCCACCCCACCTCACCGCTAATTTGCATATACAAATCACCTTCATTTCAGGAGCTTTTCTCAAATGTCTGTCCATTCGTATTGAAAGCACCAACCTGATGAGGCTCAGTGAGCTTGGGTGAGGTCTGTTCACTGGCAGGCTTCCTGGGCCAGACTAGGCTGTTTCACTGGGAATCTCCCAGCTGTTAGTAACTACATGTCTTTTTCTCTTGGGCAGGATTTTCCTTAGAGAAAGAATCCTCTAATCCCCTACTGGGAGAATATTAATTTGGCTGCCAATTTTCTGGGAGTTAAATTGAGAAAGCAGTCTGGGCAGCTTACTATTCAATGTGTAGCTTTTCACTTAATCCTCTGCTATTTCTGAATCCAGAGATGCCCTGAGAATGTTTTAAACCACCAGTGTCCACTGGGGAGCGGTGGATTGTAACCTGCTCTAAGTGGGTAGGCAACTAGGAGGGTCTCTGCCTAACAGACTTTTAACCAATCCACCTATTTTTAGCCCCACCTCACCCTGCTCGGAGGTACCTAGTGCCTCTAATGCCTGACCCTGTAAGAGCTTGAGTCAGCTTGCTTCTAGCCTTCTCCCCATCACCACCTGTGAGCATTTCCATTTTTCTCTATTAAGTCAATTGCCCATTTGCTTTCTAGTTCCTAAAACTGTCTTGTCATCTCCTCCCCTATTCTCTTTGGCCTTATAAGTTTATATCTATTTTTTCTTTCTTGAAATCTTGGTGATGGCTCTATAGGCCAGAAGTGAGGTTAGCTGATAACCTTCAGCTGTTAGCAACTTCAAAGTATGCCTCAGCTTTTGAGCCAAGGTCACACTCTTCTCAGGCAAGTCCCTGGTCAGTGACTGAGAAAGCGAATAGCCAAGTTATGCTCTTCTCTGGAGACCTTCAGCCAATGACAGAGCAAAGCTGAGATACCTGGCAATGTTGGCTACAGGGCTCCCCCTTGGGCTGGTCTAAACTGTCAGTTCTGCATCACAGTCTGATGGCTTCTCTTGCCCTATCCTGCTTCTTCCCGTTTCCTGTCATGTGTGTTATAACAGTTGCTTCCTAGAGAACTCAACTGGCATCCTGTTGGAAGGATACGGAGTTATTTTAGAGAATGAAATGAACATTCACTTGTGGAGAAAGGATACTGAGAGGGACCTCAGCAGCAGGACCTTGCAAACCTTTTCATTAAAGCACTGACATTGGTATAATTTAGTTTCAAAGATATGTAATTTCATCACCTCTCCAGTGTAAGCTTCAAAATACTAGGAAGAGAGAATATGATTGGCCAGCTGGGGTCAGGTTCAGCTAGCAATGGCCAGGACTTGATCTTCATTGGGATCATTTCCAGAAAAGGAGAAAGTGAGATCTAATTGCCACCCAAAAAGTTAATGGGGGGCAGATTACCAAAATGGCACAGATAAATGAGGGTCAATATTAGAAAAAGTATCTTATGAGCTAGACTAGAAAGAGATTCCGCTCATTCTGGGTTATCCAGAATAAGAGTAATGCTCTCCCAAATGATCTCCCTTGACTATTTGAAAAGAACTTTCACCATACTTATTCAATCTGTATGCTGAGCAAATAATCTGAGAAGCTGGACTATATAAAGGACACAGCATCAGGACTGGAGGAAGACTCATTAACAACCTGTGTTATGCAGATGACATAACCTTGCTTGCTGAAAGTGAGAAGGACTTCATGCACTTACTGATGAAGATCAAACACTACAGCCTTCAGTATGGATTACACCTCAGCATAAACAAAAATCCTCACAACTGGACCAATAAACGTCATGACGAATGGAGAAAAGATTGAAGTTATCCAGGATTTTATTTTACTTGGATCCAGAATGAACGCCCATGGAAGCAGCAGTCAAGAAATCAAATATGCATTGCATTGGGCAAATCTGCTGCAAAAGACCTCTTTAAAGTGACAAAAAGCAAAGATGTCACTTTAAGGACTAAGGTGTGCCTGACCCAAGCAATGATGTTTTCAACTGCCTCATATGCATGTGAAAGCTGGACAATGAATAAGGAAGACCAAAGAATTGATGCCTTTGAATTATGGTGTTGGCGAAGAATACTGAATATACCATGGACTGCCAAGAGAACAAACAAATCTGTCTTGTAAGAAGTACAGCTAGAATGCTCGTTAGAAGCAAGGATGGCAAGACTTCATCTCACATATTTTGGACATGCTATCAGGAGGGATCAGTCCCTGGAGAAGGACATCATGCTTAGTAGAGGGTCAGCAAAAAAGAAGACGACCCTCAACAAGATGGTTTGGCACAGTGGCTGCAACAATGGGCTCAAGCATGATTATGAGGATGATGCAGGACGGGACAGTGTTCTGTTCTGTTGTGCACAGGGTTGCTATGAGTTAGAGCTGATTCAAGAGCAGCTAAGAACGTGTTCCCCTTCAAGTTTTCTATTTTCTAGGCTAGGGATTTTGATATCCTTCAGGAGTTCTCTCCATATGTTAATTTAAGAACCCTCCCTTCCCTATTGCTATTTTCTGGAGAGACTTCGTATCAGTTGGGATCTGATCAGAGTGAACAGAACTTTCTCCCATTAAAGTTGTCTAATATTTTATTGCATTTGATAGAAATATCATTTGGTTAATTCATACTGAGCTTGCTGTTAGCTAAAACCCTCCAAGAATTTTCACTGAGCTACCGATAAGCTAGTTAGAAACTGCATTTTTACAATTTTTTTTTTTTTTACTTAAGTGCATAATTTTTCTCCTCAATTTTTTACTTTTTAGTTCCTTTTTAAACCTGTTAAGTTTTTTTCATTCTTGCCTCATTAATAAAACCAAAAAAACAAACAAAACCCATTGCCATCAAGTCGATTCCAACTCATAGTGACCCTACAGGACAGAGCAGAACTACCCCACAGGGTTTCCCAGGCTGTAATCTTCCCAGCAGACTGCCACATCTTTCTCCTGCAGAGCGGCTGGTGGGTCTGAACCGCTGACCTTTAGGTTAGCAGCTGAGTGCTTAACCACTGTGCAACCAGGGCTCCTGACTCATTAATATTGGTACTTATTATAACTTCTTGTTTTCTCACATGCGTATTTGACAACCTCTTATTTCTTCATCTAAGTTGTTGATAAAAT
The DNA here is from genome assembly GCF_024166365.1 of Elephas maximus indicus. Taxonomy (NCBI): domain Eukaryota; kingdom Metazoa; phylum Chordata; class Mammalia; order Proboscidea; family Elephantidae; genus Elephas; species Elephas maximus. The sequence continues at coordinate 95,110,535 of NC_064824.1, forward strand.
TGTTGATTATGAGAAGACTAAAGAACCTGGTGGCGTATCATTTGTCATTTCTCTCCAGTTAGCACAAATCCATCAACACACATCTTCTAGGTGTGGTCATTCTATCAGCTGAAGATCAAACAGCCACACTTCTCCATTCAATCCATACGCATATCACAACAGATTTTTTCAAATAACTGCTGAACACCAGGCACACTGAAACTGTGGTAGTCCCCTGAGCCGCCAGTCTAGTAGCCCTTCCAGAGAAAATCTCTTAAGGAACATTCTCCTAAATGCACACAAATCAGCTAGATTCATCCCAGGATCAGCATCAAGCTCAAGTACTTTCCAGAATCTACCCTTGGCCTACTTTTAAATTTCAGTTCACATTATCATCTTCTTCTTTAGAAAGCTTTAAAAATTACAACTTACAGTTTTGTAAACATAACATCAATTGGTCTAGGGACCATGGACCTGGAGATAAAACTCCTTCAGCATACCCTCACATAGCTTAGATATTAACTCCCTCTTTTCCATGCTTTTCTACCTTGTTCAGTTTGAGTATTGTGCTTCTTATAGTATTAACCACATAATATTACAGTATTAGCTACTATAAGAGAGGCTGAATCTCAATTCTAAAACTCCCAGGGAGCATGAGAGGAAACTCGTAATTGGCCCACCAACTTAATTCAGGAGCAGACTCCCTGCTTGACCAACTCTGGCCAGTAGAAACAAATCTCATTGCATAAAGTAGGTGTCAGGATTCCACGCTGGGGTGAGGGTGGTAGGTAAAGGAGACAACAGGGGCTTTTACAAAGATACCCCAAATTATCTTTTCTACAGAGGTTTTGAGAAGCTGAAGGTCTGGAAGATAGAGAAAAACAAAACAAAATTTTTTTAAAAACCCACCAGTTTCTATTTTCTTTCTAAAATAAACAATACTCAATTTTTATGTTTACTTTGAAATCTGAAGGAACATCTATGAGCAAGGAGTCACTTGCTAGTGATCTTAAACATGCTATTTAATCATCATAGATAAGATGGAGATAATAATAGTAACAACAATAACAACGCCTACTTTGCAAAATGACCGAGAGAATCTGAGATAATGCATCTGAAGTATACAGCATTGTGCTTTTAGCACATACCAGCATAGTAAGAACTCAGCAAATGGCAGCTATGATTTTAAATGCTAAACAAACTCATGCAATATCAGCTCCCTACACCCCACCCCTTATAACGGAAAATTGCTAGAGAGATTTACTCTTTCCTCCAAGACTGTTGGGCAGATAGTGAAGTCAAAGCCCAGTAAGTTTAAATTAACTGACGAGAGAAACTCTAAACGTTGCATACTCAGTTCCAGAGGATACCAAGAAATAAATCTAACTTATTACTCTATCACAATTAGCTCTACCATTACCTGTGAATAGCGTGAAATAAAAAATTAACATCTGAAACCATTAATGTTAATTATAAAAATATAAATTTATTAAAATTATACACACACACAGGGCACAATGTATTTACTTATTACATATAAATCCTGCTTCTCACCTAGAAAGTTACGTATATAATTATAAATAGTGGTAAGAATTCCTAAAAACCTCTACTGTACTTCTTTTAATCCTAACTCCTATATTTGTTTCCCTCCCACAACTGGTCTTACAATCCACATGCACATTTATTATAGCATTTATTCTCCCCAAAAAGCAGTTTTTAAGCCAATCATGTATCTAACAGGTACTGTCATCTTAGATTCAAGAACATATAATATTTGAAATGAGTAAACAGTATTTATCTAATTTTTTACACTTTACCAGCAATACTTTGTTCCATGTATACAAGTTCCCTAGTCTCTCATACAATCACAGATCTTGAAATGGAAACCATGTCAGGTTACTGAACATCATCTATTCTTTCCTATTACTTTTGCAGGAAGTCACAAATGTAGTACATTTTTTATTTGCCTCGGAGTAGGATGTTCTGAATTAAGCCTAGTCTACCAGGTCTTACAGTCTAAGAAGCTAAGATACATGAAAGTGAAAAGTAAAAGGTGAAGTCAATTACTTTTTTCCTGCCATATAACCATTTAAAATAATTGTTAGGAGCTTACATAATTTTCTTGCATCATAAAGCATCTCATTTTGTCTTTCCTTTAACAAGTACTCTCCTTTTCTGTGGTATTTGAAAAACTGCTCCATGCAAAAATAACAGGGCACTAAGAAATGGATGATTGACAACAATTATAATGTGGAAATGTAACAAAAATTTCTTCAAATACTTTCTGTATTTGGAGAACTGCAGTGAGCAGTAATTACCTCAGGATTCAGTACTGTACTCTGTAAGTACCATGAAAGATGAGATCATGGACTGTCTTGTTTATAACTATATTCCCAACACCTATCATCATGCCTAGTACATAGTAGGTGCTTATTATACAATACTAAATGCACAGATGAATAAGTGGTGTAGGAAAAAAAAAGTATATTCAGCTGCAAACTAGATTAAAGACTAATATTGTCCAGTTCATCTCTGGGGAAATTTTTACTACAGAATACCAAAGGGAAATGTCCAAACAATATACACACTCCTGCAGGAACAATCATCTTACATTTACACCAAAATATTATCACCACATATTAAAAAATCAAATATACTGTTAGATAATTCTGAAATTATCATTTCCATTTGAGGGGTTAAGAATAATAGACAGAAGATTCTGGTCCACACACAGCAACTGCCCAAGGCTCCTTTCTCAGATGAGGTGCTTTATTTATACAGAAACATAGGTATACAGCAGCTTTTGTGCCATTCCAATATTCCCGCTGCTCTGATAAATGAGAGACAAGTTGTAGGCAATATCTCTCCGCAAGTCTAATTGGTCAGCTTCTATACCCTAGGGGGAAAAATACATCAATGTTTTTCTATTTAAAATTGCCAACTGGGACAAATTTTAGGACAAATAAATAGTTCCATAAGCTTGAGTTTTCAAAAAGCCATTAAAATTCACATACTAAAAGTATATTATAAAACTATTCATATACCTAGGATCTAAATTATCAAATGATGCTGTATCATCATACCTTTTTTAAAATGTCTAAGCAATGAGTTAAAGTCTCACGAACAGCAGAGTAAGTTCCAGATGAATTAAGGATTTAAGTATAAAACATGAAACCATAAAAAAATTAGTTGAATAAAACTATAACCTTGGGTAGGAAAGGGCTTTCCAAATACCAAAAGAAATATAAAGAAAAAGATCAACAGATGTGACCATAATAAGCCAGAGCAGGCGAAAGACCTATACTACATGACAGAAAAATATATGAATAAGTAGGTATAAGAGAGCATGCGCCCTTGTGGCACAGTGGTTAAAGCACTAGACTGCTAACTGAAAGGTTGACAGTTCGAAACCACCAGTAACTCTGAGGGAGAAAGATGTGGCATTCTGCTTCTGTAGAGATTTACAGCCTTAGAAACCCTATGAGGTTGTTATGGGTAGGAATCAACTGGACAGCAGTTTTCTTTTTTTTTTTTTAATGGAGGGCATACACCAAATTAATTACAATGATCACCTCGGTGTTGCTATTATTAATTTTTTTCTCCTTAAGTGACAAAGCAATGAATTCAACAAAATAGAGCTGCCCCGTGTTTCTAATCTTCCCCAATACAAAATTTTGGGGTCGACTTAAAAAAAAATCTGCCACAATAATATCTATACAACTCAGGTAGCAATATGTAAAGCCATTTATGGAATAAAAAACACAAAATATCTATATTTCATTAGTATAACTATAAAAGTATGTATTCATTTGCTTAAAGACTAAAATGAACAAGGGTAACAGGAAACAGTTTTAATGGAATGTGGGATTATGGGTGAAGCTTTAAAAGTTTGTATAAATTGCTGTTTTAAAATACATTTAATAAATCAACAATAAAAACACTCATACTTTTTGATTCCACTTACATGAAATAGGCAAATGTATAGAGATCAAAGCTTACTAGTGGTTACTGGGGTGGGAAGGAGGGGAAACGGGAGAAAGTCTCTGCTTGCGGGGGCACCATTCTGTTAATGTGGTGGAATAATGTGGAAACAGACAGTGATAATAGTTGCACAACATGATAAACATAATGTCACTGAATTGGACAGGTAAAAAACATGCTGAATAGGCAAATGTTCTGTAACATATATATTTTTACCACAATAAAAAAGAATTTCTTAAGGAATTAAACACAATTATAGTACTGGTAGTACTTTATCCTATATTACAAGAAATAAAATCCTAGATTAATACTTTCATATTTATAAATAAATGTTTGTTACTCTTTAACTTGGAAATGAACAATGGCTACACTGCTCAGTACTCAGGATGCTAGCTCGTACCTGTAAACCACAGGACTATCTTAGAAAAACTGAAATGGTCATAACCACAAATTATGTATGTTCACATCCTTGCTGATCAACTTATAAGGCCAGGATGTCAAAGATCTACTTGTTGCTGAGCGTAACTACAAATGAGGATTGAGTAAGAGAAAAATACATTTTAATATACAAGCTATACTTTATTTCACTGGCTGGACCACAACACCCAGCTAACTATATTCACTTACAAACAAAATGAAGTGACTCCCAGTTTTCAAAGTAAATCATACAATAAATACCTCTACCACCAATGGAGGGAGCTCCAGGGCCTTCTGATAATAGTGGATTGAAAGATGAATCAGCCCCAGTTGGTGAAGGCCACGGCCCAAGTTGTAGAATGATTCCTGGCAAGGCCCACGGAGACTTAGGTATCGATTAAGAAAGGAAAAGCCCTACCAAAAAAAAAATATATATATATATATATATGTATTTCACTCATTCAACAAATAATGTGCCAAGCACTAGAAAAAGAAATGTTTAAAAAAATCAGTCTTGCCCTAAAAGATCCTATCAAATATCACTGTAATGTGGTATTATATCACAATATAGCCCAGAACTCTTCTGATGTTGTACAAGATTTTAAGGACAAAAATATTCACAGACAATGAAGTCAAGTGTTAAGAACTAGTTGCCAAAAGATCCACCATAATCCATACGATTACAAAATATACTGGCCTCTGTGACATTATAGGCATGTAAACTTTCCGGTTTGAGATGTGTCTAAAAGTTTGAACAGAATATAAAACCTGAGCACTTAAGTAATGATAAGTTTAGAAAAGTTTACCCCCAGAAGCAAATTCAGTTGAGTCTATCTAACCTTTCAAATATAATGTTTCTAAAGTCAAAAAACTTGATGGTTTTTTCCCTGAGGAGCTTATGACTCAAAAGTCTTTATGAGAAACAGGTTGTTATGAAGCACAGCTATAATGATGAGGCTCCCTGAGTCACAGGATACAAAGAGCTATAATGATGAGGCTCCCTGTGTCATAGGATACAAAGAGCAACTTGCTTCTTCCTATATTCACTTTCCCCTTTAATGCCTCTTCAACATTGTCATCCACAGAAAGTTACAACCTGCAAAGATGCAAGTGTCCTATTTAAGTAACTAAATAAGCCATTACAGTAAATCAACTAATTTGTGACTACAGAATAGAAAATGTAATTATTCCCAGGGTGGTCTGGAACATAATAAATGATCACAAATTTTCACTCATGCATTAAAATTAATTAATTCTTTATTTTTTAATGTTTTTAAATGAATTCTTTACAATTAGTGTATCTTAGGGTTAAAAATAATGATGTTCAATAAAGAAATACTTTCTATGTTAACTAAGAACTCATTTATATATGGGAATATGACCTGTACTTTGCTGAAACACACAATTCTCTATTAATAGTAGACAATTAAGTTGTTAATCTCAGAGAAATATTAGATCATACCTAAAGGCGATAAATAAGACAAATTTAAGAGAAAAATCTGAGAAAGAAGGAAAAGTAATCCCAGATAAATTCTTGTAACTCGAACAAACTGTAGGTGTTCTGATACAATAATGGTAGTTACCTGCTGCATTTTAGAAATTTAGGGAAATAATCTCTTTCACAACTCTAAGACTCATCAGATAATATTTAGTGATTAAAAAACTATGTAATGCCACCATTTTATTTCTCAGGTACTATGAATCATCAAATACAAAAACCACAAAAAAAGAAAAACAAAAAAAAATTAAAAGTTGAAAAGAAAGAAAAAGATTCTTTTTACATTACCCACAATAACCATTACATTAGCCATGTTACATTTCCAGTATTTTCATCAGATTAATCCTTAAAGGAATCACTGTTTATACAATATTAAATAAAGGGAAAGGTAAGGAACCATGAAAGATTTTACTCTTACAGTATGATACAGGTAGGAAGATAGTAAAACTTTTGGAACTAGTTTTCTTTTAAGTAGTGCAAAAAAAAAAAAAAATACCCTGAAAACTAATTTTAGTCCTGAAGCATGAAGAAACAGAAATATAAGAAATTAAAACAATTCAGAAATCATGCCATTTACAATAAAATCAACTTTTAAGAAATTTTTTAGTATAGAAAATGCTAACCATGCTCAAAAGCAGAGAGATGAATACAACAAACTCTCACACACGCATCACCTCTTGCTTTATCTCTTTCCCCACCCTGCCACTTGAAACCTGCCACTTAACAAAAAAAAGTTGAAATTTGGCTTCCAAATTACTTTGAAGTACGTAATTCTTGTCTTACCAGGCAGGAAAATATTTTAACTATTCCATAATGAGTTAATCTGTAAAAATTTCATATCAATTTTTACAGTATAAATTACACAAGGGCAGGAAAGTCGGCCTGGGTACTCACTGCTACATCCACAGTTCCTGGAACACAGTGGGTGCTCAGTGCATACTTGTTTAGTTTATAAACAATCCTGCATTACTTAATACAGCAAAAAGTATCCACTAAAGAAAAAAAGAAGCTTGGAGGAATAGGTAGACAAAATTCTACAATTAAATACTTAGGAAAAATAAAAATTCAAGGGTTTATTTTCTTAAATGTTGTTTTTTACTTGTTATTATGGAAATTTCCAAATATACAAAACTAGACAAAATACTATAATGAACCCCTATCACTCAGTTTCAATAAATACCATTTTTATTTAGGCTTTTTTAAAACCATTTTACTTAAAAACAAAACAAAACACAACAAAAAAACCTTACTAGATCCTGCTACTCCATTCAATCCATCATTTTCTTCCCTTTCCTAATTGTTTTTAAAAAGTGTCTATATATTATTGTAACAAAATATAACCTAGGCGCATCCAAGATACAAACATAAAAATTACATCTTAAGAGAAAAAGAAGAAAACATGGGAGTATTATTTTATATTCTTGAAGTTAGGAAGATCTTTCTAAATATGGTGCAAAATCTAGAGGTAATTGAGAAAATTATAAGAAATTTGGCAAGATATAAACATTTAAAACTTCTATAAAGCAAAATAAAAACAAGGCACATACACACACACCTAAGTCAAATGATCAACGTCAATCTAAGAACAAAATATTTATAATTATGTGACTAGGTTTTAATACTCTTATTTTACAAAGAATTCTTAGAAATCATTAAGACAAAAACGGGAAAATAAAAAAAGTACATGAACAGACCAATGTACATTACAAATAATATAAAAAATAAAAAAGGCCCTAAAACATGAAAAGATGCTCAAACTCCTTTACGAAGAATAAATTAATTTAAACAATAATGACGTATCAGTCTTCACCTCTTAGATTAGAAAAGATTAAGTCTCCTAAGTCCCAGTATTCATTCATCATTCAATGAATATTTACCAAGTACCCAATCTTATTTATTTTAGGTGTTGAAGATACAATAGTGAACAGGAGAGGTAAGAGCTCTGATCTCAAGGATCAGAGGAGTCAAGCTACAAAAAAAAGTGAACAAAACAAAAAACAATTTGTTGGTGATGCTGTGAGGAAGCAGTCACACTCATATAATTGTACGTACGTATGCATTATTATTATTATACTTTAAAAAAAAAAAAAAAAAACTTAAATGAATCGTCTTTGGGACCAAGGATGGCTGGAGCCTCAGGAGCTCTATCTGGAGTATAAGGAAGCCTGCCCACGGATTCCTCCAGACTCTGCCTGTGTCTTTTTCCTTATGAACTGGCTGTGTATCCTCACTAAATCCCTGTAATAAATCTTAGCTACGAGTACAGCTATATGCTCAGTCCCATGAGTACTGAACACAGGGATGGCTCTTGGAGACCTCTGACACATGTACCAAGCAGGTATTGGAGCAGGATAATAAAAAAAGCATTACAGGGGGACAGTAAGTGGCAGTATGGAGTAAGGTGTATATAAGCTTATATGTGACAGACTGACTTGATTTGTAAACATTCACTTAAAGCTCAATAAAAATTATTTAAAAAAAACAAATGCTTTAAAAAAAAAAGCATTAAGTATATTCATTTTTAAGGCACAAAAAATCACGTAGTGAGACATCCAAATGAATTACCTGTACAATGAGAGCATGTCTCTTTAATACATACTTCTGAGATGCCATGTGAATAAAGGTCAGGCCTATACAGAGACTATAGAGAGGTTCATGGGGATGGGTGCGAAAGGCTTGAACATACTGTCCTGAAAAATGAACAGTGGTTACAGAAAGCATGACAAGAACACATTTATTTATTTCTTCAACACATACTCACATATATTTAAAACCCAACAAACAATACTGATTTTTAACATATACAAGGGATAATACATTCTATCATCTTAAAAGTCAATCAGGATACACATTAATTTGATTTTTAAAACAATGTGTAGCATACAACACAATCAGAATTTACTCAAAATGTATCCTGACTATGAAGATTAAATACAAGTAACTAAAGGTCACTTTCTTTTAGGCACAGCTAGATACGTCTATGTAGAGTAATACTTCCAAAATAAACAATTTATCAGAAAGTATTAGTGAAGTAATATTACCCAATAAACAGTTTCGCAGAATACTGAATATAGATCAAATTATGATCTTAAATTTATTTTAAAAGCAATCAAAGAATTTGTTCTTCTGGGGAATTCTTTTGTAAAACTAATTGACCTGTTTTATAAATGCAAATATGATGGATCATGGACGTGAAAAAGGAAAAACAGGTTTTTGTGTGTGTGGATTTTTTTTTTTAGATTACAGGTGCTGTTTTTCCCAAATGTACCAACTGCTCTGTTTTCCTGAGAGAAGTTAAATCTATCTAATATAATAAGATAGGAACTTGGGGTTTTACAAGTACCATGAGCAGTTCATACACATAACTACCTCATGTCAAAAACCTCACCATATAAGGTAGGAGAATTTAAGCAAATTTCTCTCATCAAGGAATGATCTGTAATTTAACATTCAGAGTACAAAAACTGACTGGGGCTTTTATTCTAAAAGAAATGGTACCATAAAATCTCTTCAGTAGCAAACATGGTAGACTGTCATTTGGACTTTTATATTTTTACTTACCTCTGAAAGTTTCTAAATATAGGAAAACAAATTTAAAAAATTTATATTTTCTTAATATTAAACTAACAATTCCAGAAAGCATACATATTAGAGGAAAATTTCAACATTTGATATTTAGGGTTACGTACTGGCTGAACGAGTATAAAACCATCAGCCATACACAAAGAAACATGAAATTATTAAATAGCCCAAATCAGTTTATTCAGAAGACATGAATCTGGTAACACTATCTTTTAGCCAGCAAGAGATATGTGGTCAAACTGAAGTTTAAACATTTCGTTAGGTATTTTCCTACTTGTTTGCTTCTCATACGTATTATAGAAATTTCATATTAAAAAAGATTAATGAACTTTCCGAGTTTAATTTGAATTAGTAAGCACCATGCAAGTAAATCTTGATTTTAAGACATCTCCTAAAGAAATGAACTACCAACAAATCCTAAATCCTTCTTTGGCATTCTACCACCAAATCACAATCAGGTAGGAAAGTATCCATAACTGATGCTGACGAAAATTATTTAAAAAACAAAAAAGCTAAGCAGGGAGAACTACTGGTCTTTAAAAAGAATTCTAAGACGTACTTCAGTCTTCTAAGACCAAAACTTAATAATAAACACAAAAATTAATGTTATTATTATTGCTAACATTTATATAGCACTTACTGTATGTGCCAGGCACTACTAGTATCTTTTTGTTTTTTTTTAATAATTATGGTAAATATATATAAAACAAAAAGCACTTACCATTTTAGCATTTTTTACATGTACAACTCAGTGTCAATTAATTACATTTATATTCATACATATTATACAACTATCAATACTATCCATTTCTAAATTTTTCCATCATCTGTAACAGAAACTCAGTGCTAGACTGTTTTAAGTAGTTTAACTCACATAATCCTCAAAATAGCCTACAAGGTAGGTCCAATTAGTATCTCCACTTTAAAGATAAAGAGATGGAGACAGACAGGCAGAATAACTTGCCATGGTACGGCTGCTATCTAAACCCAAGCAGTTTCGCCCCCGAGTTTAGCCTCTTAACCACCATACTACATGGCTTCACAGTTATGTGCCAGGACTTACTTACCAAGTGCATGTTTAAAACTTCCAGATACAAATGCATTGTGTCCATTTAAGACACAGAGGGCATGATTATCTGGGTTTTTCAGCATTAAACGGAGACAGAAGCGATGATGTCGTACATCTTGGGAATGCATGGTAACTTGATTGAAAATGTTCCAGAGGTGGGGTTTATTGACATTATCCATTACCATTATCCTAAAATTGCAGAAAATGGGTGAGGGGAAAAATAATATAAAAAGGAAATCTTCCTGATGTCTACAAGTAAGAGCCAAAGAAAAAAACCATTGCCGCTGAGTCAATTCCGACTCAGAGACCCCACAAGACAGAGTAGAACCGCCCTACAGAATTTTCAAGGAGCAACTGCTGACCTTCTGTTTAGCAGCTGACCTCTTAACCACTGCACACATTGAGATATACTATGCTACAATAAGAAAGGCAAACTGTTTCACTCTATTTACGCTAACCTCTTGCGCCCTGAAAGATTTTTCCCAGAAAATGCTGTTAAAGTAAGTTTTTTCTATATTTTCTGATTTTCAATAAAACTCTTAAACCAAAAAACCAGATCAAGTGATTTAAGTTTCCTCTTTTCTATGCTGCCCACTACAGATGCAGTGCAAAGAGCACTGAGTAATAACTAATACGATGTGTGCCAGGCACTGTTAAAAGACTTCACCTGTAATAATTCATTTAACCCTTAAAATAACCCTTGCATTATAGTACTTTTATATATGCATTTTATAGATGGGAGACCAAGGCACAAGAGAGGTAAAAATAAAATAGTTTAGTTCTTGAGTATGAGAGACTAAGTCAAAATAAATGTACATACCCTATCAAAGAATCTAATTTTAAAAAACTACTGGTAAGTCACCTGATATAGTTGTATGCTTTTCTGAAATTTTTGTCCAGAATTGCAGCAGAGAGACCAAAGTATTCTAGTTCTTTGCGCTTTTGCCTGTCATCATAAAATGAATAATATTCCAGTGAAGAATCCACAAGTAACTCAGCCTCTTCATATCGGGCTAGGTCACATAAGGAGTATATCGCCTTCAACAGAAGATTCCACCAGTCATCTTTTGTTAAGACACTTGTGAGTACAGCAAATATTGCTAAAATGAGACAAATGAACAACAGGACATTATACTTCCACAAATAGCAGTAGTAGGAAAAAAAATTCACATGAACAATTTTAAGGTAAACTTTATAACCACAGTCTTAGGGATCTGAATTCTTGCCAACACTATCCTAACAGTGATGTAAAGGTATACTGCTTGTTTACACTAATGCAACACCACCCCCTCTACTCTGCCTACCCTAACAATCTGCAAACCTACTAAATTCTCACTTTTGATTTGTTCTCTTCTTTCCAGAAAAAAAAAAAAAAATTTTTTTTTTTTCCCCCAGAACTGACAGATATTACTAGTGTAGCAGGATTAAGTCCACTACAAACTCAAGTTAACTCATTTTGTATTTCTCAGTACTAGTTAGAATATATGTTCCTCTAGGGTAAAATTACTGTGTTTTCCATGACTGGGAGCCTGTGGTTAAGAGCTCTGCTGCTAATCAAAAGGCCAGCAGCTCAAATCCACCAGCTGCTCCTTGGAAACTCTAAGGACAGTTGTACTCTGCCTACAGGGTCACTAAAGAGGCAGAATCAACTTGATGGCAATGGGTTTGGTTTGGGTCCTATGAGGTCACTATGAGTCGGCACCGACTCGACAACAATGGGTTTTTGGTACGGGTAGTCAGAGCAGGATTCTGCACATACAAGGCACTCAAATGTCTGCTTAGCAAAATGACCTCAATTCACACTTTGAGATTCAGGTTGTTCTTAATCTTCTTCTAATTTCAATTTATTTTTCTCCACTTCAAAATTTCTATTTTTCTGCAACAACCCCGTCATTCTTATTCTCTGTAAGAACCTCCTTTGTATAAGCCAAACCAAACCCATTGCCATCAAGTTGATTCTGACTCACAGCAATCATATATGACTGAGTGGAACTGTCTCGTAGGATTTCCAAGGCTGTAATCTTTATGGAAGCAGACTGACACATCTTTCTCCTATGGAGCAGCTGGTGGGTTAGAACCACCAACCTTTCAATTAGCACCCAAGCACTATAACCACTGTGCCACCAGGACTCCTTCTCCTTTATATAAACCAAACCAAAACCAAACCCATTGCCATCGAGTCAATTCCAACTCATAATGATCCCTTGAGAAATATCAAAAGCCATACTTTTTTTTTTTTTTTACTCTCTTTAGCCCAGTAATTCTTCTGGGAATGTTATCCTAAACAATTAATCCAAAATATGGATAAATCTATGTGCATGAAGATCTCAATGCAATATTATTTATAAAAGAAAATTACTGGAAACAACTGCATACCAAACAATAGTAAGGAATATTAAATAAATTATGGAACTGCTACCTGACAGATTACACATTCCTTAAAAATAATAGCTGTGAAGAGAATTGAGTAACATTGAGAAAATTTTTACAATAAAATGTTAAGTAAAAAAATCAGAGTACAAAGTTCTACATAACAGAGAGGCCTGGCTAGTCCTGCCCTGGAACAGTGTAATGTGAGCCTCACCACGATGAGATTAATCACGAAAACCTTGTGGGCCTACCTAAGAAAAACCAGTAATGGACCTGAAATAAGAAATTAAAGAGAAAAAAGGATCAGATATAGAGAAAAAACATAACGGCAGGAAATTTAGACTAAAATATATACTGCAGAGGTAGAAGCTGTTAGGATAAGTTCCAAGCCCAGAATCAATCAGCAGGACAAGTGGAAGGGGCTCTGAGGTATTTACAGCTAGATTATAAGCAGCTGAGCCTTCCCTCCACCCTGACTCCCATGCCTGTGATGTGGTCATTGCTCCCTTTCTTTGACTCTCCTCCACCACATCTCTCTACCCTGCTCAGCTTGTGCCTTTTATTGTATCTTATATATATTCATCTCTTCTGGATTTTAAAACCTTTGACCACTGAACGTTTCTATAACTTGTAACAATGATTTAATAAATGTTTGTTGAATGAATTAAGTAACAGTGAAATCATTTTTGGCCAGAATGACATTTCCAATTCATAGGCTAGGTTTCTTCCGAAGTAGCCTCAGTAATAACCTCACCCAAACATACTTGATGCTTTTACAACTAAAAATAGACGCCTTTTATTACTTAAGACTGAGTCAAAGCAACTTTTTTCCAAGTGTTTCTATGACTATTGCTATATTTATCAAAAACAAATTTAATAAGAGAATGAAATATATATAATTGAAATGACTGGAAACGTAATCTTTATTGTCATCTAATCTTCACAAATTCCTAAAACAGGGTATAATTTCTTCTTTAAAAGTCAAAATTAAAAGTTTTTAGTTTTTTCACAGAAAGACCCAAGCATACGTTTTCAATTTTTTTTTTTTTTTGTAACACCAAATGATGTTTATTATACTTAAGGGATTTTAGAAAATTTCATTTTATCTGAAAAGGGTATATTTTCAATTGGATTATTATCAGATGTTACTTCACGAGTCTTTTTCAATTCAGTCAAGTTTTATATAATAAAGTAAATGAAAGCAATTACCTTTTGCATCACAATTTGCTGTCTCTTGGTCATTGTTGTCTGATATTTTGTCTCTTGACACTTTAATAAGGTAGAGATGTCTCTCTCCAGATTTGGAACTGGATATCAAACAGACTTGAGCTCTATTCATTGCTACCTGAATTAAAGGTGACAATTGGAGATTTTTAAAATCACATAAATCTTTTAAAGAAAACCTAAGGGTCACAAGTACCACAAGTGTGCCTGAAAGCTCCCTAAAAAATAAAAATATAAAAGTGTTGCCATCAAGTCGATTCCAACTCATAGCAACACTATAAGATAGAGTAGAACTGCCCCATTGGGTTTCCAAGGCTATAATCTTTAAGGAAGCAAACTGCCACATCTTTCTCCTTCGGAGCTGCTGGTGGGTTTGAACTGCTGACCTTCTGGCTAGCAGCCGAGCACATAACCATTGCACCACCAGGGCCCCTGAAAGCTCCCTTAATAAGTAAAAAAGAGGCCAGATTACTATACATATGAACACATAAAGTAGAATGAATTGCTTTATTTTCTTCTTACCAAAGGAATGGTGGGTCACAATATTCACCTCAGTAAGGAAAAGGAGGGCAATTCACACCTTACAAAGATGAGTACTATGACCCAACATTCCTTTAATGAGAAAAAAATAAGTCAATTCAGTACACACACAAACATAGCCACCTCCCACAAAAAAGCCAGACTCAGGAAGGACAACGGACTTGGAAAACGCTTTTGCAGGGTGGACGGTTTTGACATATGGTACTGTCTACAGGGCTAATAACTGATACTACTACAATTCGGACTTTTCTAAACCTGCATCAGCAAAGATCTTATTTCACTGAACTATAAACTTGAAAGTTTATAGCTTCATGTAGAACTCTCAATATATACCAGTACTTTCTAAGTGTTTTGCTTTCAACTGACTTTAAAATGTTTGCTGAGTTTAATAGAATAAAATATGGCTTTAAAATAGCTATAACCTATATTTAAATCCGAACACTTAAAAGGTCAACAACGCTAATATAAAGAAAGTTCATTACCCACCTTTAAAAGCATGGCTAACATGGTAAGTAAGGTATCCACATAACCATACATTTTGCCTTGTGAAAACAACAGAGTAGAACGGTGAAGCAACAACTTCAGTTCCTAAATAAATAAGCACATGATAATGAGTATGCCAAAGATTCCTTTGCTGCAAGTTGATTTATTTATATATGAATGAACATGTTGTTTTAGAAACTAAACTTTTAAAACATTTGTTTTAAAATATTTCATAATAGTTAAGATCCAGTATTTTAGGAACTATAATTTACAAAGTCTAATAAGTAGGTGAAACTTAAGACTCAAAATCACTTTCAAAATCACTGAATTTAATACCATAAAACTTTTGGATATAAGCTATAGAGACATCCTTAGCTGAGGAGAAAGCTCTAAAATATAATCTACTAAGGAAAACCTTCTTCTCTTTTACATGGCCTACCTGCTGTGCGGCATTTGCATCCTGTGCTAAAGTATCTGGATCATACATTGGTTCCAGAGCTTCCAGAGCTTTCTCAGGACGGTCCAGCTGCTGTTGAAGGGTGGAAAGTGAAATTCTTGCATCCAAATGGAGGGGAGCCAAATCAACCACCTTGCCATAGCTTTCTGCTGCACGCTCCATATAGCCTAAGGCTTTTAAACATTCTATGATGATGTTAAAATAAAACATAAACATGAACTACTGTTTTGTAAACTGGTCAAAATTGTTATTTCTCTATTTTTTAAAGTAATATTATAACATTAAAAGAAATTATGACAAGAAAAAAATTCATATTTCTAGGACACACACTCCTCAGTTATCGACATGGTTAGGTTCAAAAGACCAGGTAGTTATACAAAAATTGGCATAATGAAAAAATGGAAGACAACCACATCAGATCACAAAATGGAAGATGACTGCATCATTACGTAACTGCCAAATTACATCATTACATAACTGCCAAACTACTGAGAATAATGGCCCAGCCAAGTTGACACATAACCTTCACCACCACAGCCCGCTTTACTCTCACCTCACACCTCAGCGTTCATTACTGCCAGACGTATGTTGTTAATACGCAAAATAATCAGACAGTAGGTTTTTTACAATTGTCATAAATACAAAATGTTGGATAACGACATAGTCGATAAGTGAGGAACAGGCTTTAAAACAATTATCCCTTCTAATTTCTATCTATCTACTGATTGATAACCCTATCCATCTATCTAAATTCAATTGCTATGAAGATGTAATCATCATATATATATATGTGTGTATATATGTGTATATATATATACACACAATTTTGGGTTCTGCTTTATTCACTAACACTGTACTTTAAACATTTTCCATGTTCTCACTGGCATTTTAAATGGCTGCATAATAATGATCAAATTGATTATTTAATCATATTATTCGACATTTAGGTTGTTCCCAAAATTTTACTATAATAAATAAAACTGCAGTAAACATATTCATGTACATAAGCCAGAGTCCACAAACAGGTAGACCCAATTTAACTAAGATGTGTTTTGCTAGACTAGGGTGTTTTTAAAAACAATTCATGACCAACATTTTTAAAAATTAGTGTATTTATAAAATCCAGATTACTAGATTATTTTGAAAAATCTGAATTTGGCAATAATAGATACTCTTACCCCCATATGGCACATAAGTCCATGCTGCAGAGCAGCAGCACCCTGTGGACAGGGCTCTCTAGTTCTCACCCCTCCCTACTACCCTCAGTTGTTCACTTTATTCATTTTTGTTACCTGCCAGGCACCTGAGTTTTGTTATCCCCAATATAAACCACCTCCCCTCACCCACTCCATCATTTCCTCAAGATAGGTTCTCAGGAGTAATGTTGTTGGGTCCTATTTCTCAAACGTTATGCCCAATCAATCACAAAGTCCTATCACTTGAACCTGAAAATGAGTCCCTGTAAGCATTTCTTCTTTTTGGCTCTAATAGGTGCAACCTTAATCTAGGTCCTTTCCTCTCTTTCCTCTTTCACTGCAATTAGCTCCATAATTAGTATTTTTGCTTCCAATTATTTTCTCACATGTCCAATCTCTCCTTAATATCATCTTCAAGTTAACCTTTGGTAATAAGGGAAGAATACTAATATGGATGGATCATCACAACATTTCTCATAGTTTGTCCTTTTGTGTTTTTGATATTTTGTTATTTTGCTGTTAAGGATTAACTTCTAATGATTTTTCTTATATACTGATTCCAAATTTCTTTATGATTTTTAGATTACCCTGAGGTTTTGCCTTCCACTAATCTCAAGCTACAGGGGGTCAAAATGGGAACAGCATAAATCAGCATCATGACCATAATTAAAAAGCACTTAAAAAATATCAACGACAGGCAGCATAAGTACAGTTTCAATATCACAGCCTTGGAAAGGCAACAACACTCTTACTGCTCATGTCTTTAAAATTCAAATAATACGGCATTTTATTGATGGCATTACATTTGTAGTCATGTTCACTCATCTAAACAGTGAAGTATTATCTTAATCATTAAGTGCTCTCTTTCCTATTTCATATGTGATAGAAGCTACTATCCCAAAATGTCAATCAATGCTTCTCTAGTTATAGGCCTCACGTTCAGTCCTTATGCAGTTTTTTAAACCAAAAACGTTCAAATCTTAAAAGATCTTTTATGCTGACTCAGTACAAAATCAATTCCATTAGAAAATTTTTTGCTTTCACAAATTTCTTTAAAGATTTAGCTGTGTTTCTTAAGCTGTTATTTCTACTGTAAATTATTTATTTCAGATTATTGTGGACTTAGGTACAATGAGATAAAATGGTAGCTAAAATCCAATTTTGAGCATATCTGTGGTTCAAAGAGCACTGAAAAATACATGCAATATTTTTTCTTAAAATAACACACTAAACATAAATCTGTAAAAATGCCTCAAATGTTAGATTTCACTCACATCTGACAAATTACTGGAAACCAGAGCCTATGGTTAAACTGCCCCAGATAAAAGACAGGAATCTGAAGGACATGTTAGTCCTTCTACTTCATAATTAGGTAAATTTTTCCCCCAAAGCATTACTGAGGGAGAAATCACTTAGTGGCCTACCAATTCAATTTAAAATAAAAAAAAAAACTGTCTCAAAATCAGAAATATTTTCAGTAAAATATTAACATTTACTTATTACCATATTGAGAATGTTCTTGCCTGATTATATTATTAAAACTGCCCCCTCCTCGAAAAAAGGATTACCTGCGTGCCGAAGCCAGACTACCGCAAGGTTGTATCGTTCAGAGCAGACTAGTGCACTAAGGAGCGGAAGAGCAGAATTGTATTCACCAACATCCAGAAAAGCTTCGGCAACATCTAAATAGAGGTCTCCCATATCTTCAGGATTCTGTTCCACTAGTGTTGTCAAGAGAGGCTAGACCCCAAAATAAGAGCCTAAAGTCAAATATCCATTATAAAAGTGCATATTTACGTATGTACAAATTTCTCTTTACAACATACATATTCATGTATCAGTTATATGAGGCAAGCCGAAAGGAGCAAGGTTGAATAAAAATAGCTTTAAGCGATCATTGTTTAAATTTGTTTCCCTATTAAAAAGAACTCATCCTTCCATCATCCGACCCGTTACTTTTGCGGACCTGTTATAAGACAGGCAGCGCAGGAACGAAGACAACGCTGATCCACCATGCTCCTGCTCTAAAGCATCAGGCATAGCCTGCCTCAGCAAGGCAGACCCCTGTGCTCGCTGTTCTTTTAGGGAAGCTGTCCCCCCTTCCTGTATGGCTTACTCCATCACTTCCTTCGGGCTCTTATTCAAATGTCACCTTTCAGAGAGGTCTTTCTTGGCCACCCTACTTAAAACTAAAATTCCCCAACACTCCCCATTCCTTTTTCTTGTTTGATTTTCTCCATAGCACTTATCACAATTAACATCCTATGTATTTAACATATTCATTTCATTTATTATCAATCTAATCTCATTAGAATGAAATATCCATGAGGGCAGGGACTTGTGTATTTTATTCAATACCTTATCCTAAGGTCTAAAAAGTAGATGCTCAATAAATTTTTGTTAAATGAAATACTTGGTCCAAAGCCAGCAAAAGAGAACAGCTGTCAGATTTATCACCAATTGTCTAAAAGGCTCGATCTCACATTCTGACCTCTAGTCTGTTCTCATTTAAAAAAAAACAAATTACTATAAGCCAATTCCAAAATACTTTTAGCTTTTATAAGACACTCATACAAAAATAATTTTATGCTTAATGTTACCTCTATGGTTTTAAGAACTGTGAAAATCTAGGATCAAGTTACAATTTCTTGACATCAGCAGAAAAAAGACTATTTTATCTGAAGCATCTTAAGTACAGAACTTAATTACTTACATTAAGTGGTTCCAGGATGTTGAGATGTACAAGGCAGACCATCAATTTCACTGTGATATCTATTGGAACTCCATCAGGTATAGTGCAGGAAACACTCTCACCAGCTGTCAAACAGACAAGACAAAAAGCAGTTCCTATATGCAAAGTCAGAATGCAGCACATATGAAGCAAATTCTATCTTCTATGTAAGATCTCATTAACTTCATTCAAAGCAAATGATTCAATAGTCCTTCTCAGGTAGGCCAACTCTATTATTAGGTTCTTACATTCCCCTTATCCTGTCTTTTGGTAGCAATTATCCTTCCCATTCTTTTCCTAATAAATTATCTACTTATCCCAAACCTGCATAAACTCCCATACCTTTTCCATCAAAACTACAGAACTAGAAAGACAAAAATGATAAATTAGAATGTATAAATCCTCTTTTTTCTTCCTGAATTAAAAAAGCACTTTTTAATCTTCATTACAAAGAGGTTAGGAAAGAGATACATAACACTGTATTGTTTTCTGAAACTTCATTACAGTAAAACAATTTTTAAAGCCTGGGGAAATTAATTTTTAATCTACATTTAAAGTATATTTTGTAAAGTCTAAAAAATTCCAAATTTACATGATTCCATTTCAGAGAACTCTGAAGCATGAAATCTGAAGACATCAGAAATGTGTCTTAAGTGGTGGAATAAAATTTAAAATTCCATTAAAAATCAAATAATTTCATCTGTTTTATGGGACATGTCACGTATAATACTGCCTAAAATTACCAAGTCACAGGTAGTTTTAGATGTTTAACTAAGAGATTGTTTTTAATCACAGAACTCCAGGACAATAACTGATACTGGAAATCTAGCTTTGATATATAATCTGCTCAATGAGAGTACTACCATGTAAATTTACTTTATTCGTTCATAGGTGCCCCCGAGTTGGTTCCAACTCATAGTGACCCTACGTACAACAAAGCAAAACAATGCCCTGTCCTGCACAATCCTCACAGTCACTGCTGTGTTTGAGCCCCTTGTTGCAGCCACTGTGTAAATCCATCTCATTGACGATCTTCCTCTTTTTCGCAGACCCTCTACTTTACCCAGCATGATATCCTTCTCCAGGGACTGATCCTTGCTGATAACATGTCCAAAGTACATGAGACAAAGTCTTGTCAACCTTGCTTCTACTGAGCATTCTGGCTGCACTTCTTCCAAGACAGATTTGTCTTCAGGCAATCCACAGTACGTTCAATATTCTTTGCCAACACCCTATTTCAAAGGCATCAATTCTTCTTCCCTCTTCCTTATGCACTGTCCAGCTCTCACATGCATATGAGGTGACTGAAAATACCATGGCTTGGGTGAGGTGCACCTTAGTCCTCAAGATGACACCTTTGCTTTTTGACACTTTAGAGAGGAATTTGCAGCATTTGCAGCAATTTGCCCAGTGCAATGCATCATTTGATTTCTTGACTGCTGCTTCCAACGGCGCTGATTGTGGCTGTAAGTAAAATGAAATCCTTAACAACTTCGAAATTTTCTCCGTTTATCATGGTGTTGCTTAATGGTCCAGTTGTGAGGATTTTTGTTTTCTTTATGTTGAGGTGTAATCAATACTGAAGGCTGTAGTCTTTGATCTTCATCAATAAGTCCTCTTCACTTTCAGCAAGCAAGGCTGTTTCATCTGCATATTGCAGGTTGTTAGTGAGTCTTCCTCCAATCCTGATGACCCATTCTCCACATAGTCTAGCTTCTCTGATTATTTGTTCAGCATACAGACCGAGTATTATGAAAGGATACAATCCTGACACACACCTTTCCTGTGTATTCCCCTGTTCTGTTCAAACAACTGCCTCTTGGTCTATGTATGAGTTCCTCATGAGCACAATTAAGTTTTCTGGAATCCCCATTCTTCAAAATGTTATCTATAATTTGTTATGATCCACAGAGTCAAATGCCTTTGCATAGTCAATAAAACACAGGTAAACATCTTTCTGCTATTTTCTGCTTTCAGCCAAGACTCATCTGACATCAGCAGTGATATCCCTAGTTCAATGTCCTCTTCTGAATCTGGCTTGAATTTCTCTTCCAGTCGTTTAGCCAGGTAGCTGTCTTTCAAATTTCTTGGCATAGACAAATTAGCACTTCCAGCACTGCATCCATCTGTTGAAACACCTCAATTGGTAATCCATCAATTCACGGAGCCTTGTTTTTCACCAATGTCTTCAGTGCAAATTGGACGTCTTCCTTCAGTACCATCGGTTCCTGATCAGATGTTACCTCCTGAAATGGGTGAACATCTACCAACCATTTCAGGCGGAAGCATATAATCAAGAACCGATGGTACTGAAGGAAGAAATTCAAGCTGCACTGGATCATAAAGCTCCATAAGGGCAAGGACCATGTCTATCTGGCTCAAAGCTACAGCCATAGCCTATTTCTTGCACAGACAATAGCTATGGTCATATATCTGAATAAGGATTAAACACAGTGCACTGGCTTTAGTGGCCCTTTTGACTTTACTAAAATGGGATGCTACCTCTATTATATATGGGTTCAATATTCCCAAACTCTATCATTTTCTTTCTAGAAATACTGTGCAATAAAATGTATCTGTGTTTAACTTTCTAAAAGAAAGATAAGGTTATAATGTATGAAAAAGTAGAATCATTAAGATACAGTAAAATGTATTAAATGATAATTGATTATAATGATAGTTAAAAATGAACACAACTGTGTTTAATACTTTTCAAAACAAAGGACAGCAATAACTTACAACAGAAATATAATTTTCTAGAAGATACATCTTAAACAGAAACTACGGCTGCAAAATAACAATTGTTAACCTAGTCCAGGTCCAGGAAAAGTGTGGAAACTGGCAGAGTCCTTCAGATGCCCTAATCCACTTTCATACCACTCCAATTTCTACTTCTTCCTCCACTCAGTTTATACCACCTGCTCCCTCAGGCTCCCCAGCCAAAGCACCCTAACTGACCCTGCCCATACAAGGCAATGCTCTCACACCCTGGGACCTCAGTCTGGAATGTGCGGATGTTTGCCTGAGGTCTGCTTAAACTGTTCCTCTATAAACCTTCTGTGATCCTTAGTATATCACCCATGGCGCCTCCTATTATAACTGTATACCTTTCATTTGAGCCTCTCTTCCTTCCCCTATTTCCGTGAGGAAATGGCATACTATATATTCCCCACACATCTAGCATAGTAAAAAAAAAAAAAAAACTTTATAAGAAAGTTTTACAGAATTGGGCTTTTTCTTCCTCAACAAACTTTCTGCTCCAGCATTAATCTGCTCCATATCCCACCTTAGTGCTTGCTATCTATGAATTAGCACAAGGTCATTTGTGTAAATGAACTCCTACTCCCCATTTTGATGGGATCTTTTAAATAAAAAGGTCTTTGTTTTTCAGTAATTACACCTTAACCCAAGGGTTACATAATGATGAAATTTTTAGGCATCATGACAGACCAGGGAGGGAGTTATTTTTAAACAAACAGTCCAACCATCCACAAGCACCATCAAAAATCTCATGGATGGGGTGAAAGGTACTACACAATTCTCTTATAAGCACACAAAGACGACCAGTTTTGTTACAACCTCAGGAAGGGTCCTACATGTTAGTATTTTCACAGAACAGGCTAATGAGTGGTACACAGAAAAGAGCCAGGATGAGAGAAACCTAAAAGAGACCCTGAAAACCACCTCTCAGGCATGACTTTCTAACCAGATCTCTAATTACATATTTACAGTTTTCAAACAATGCAGGGTCGTCATATTTGCTTCTACTTTTCATGTGAATGCTTAAATTTGAAGTAAAGTTTTTTAAAATCAGTGCATTTTTAAGCGTTTTTGAAAAGTAAACTGCTTTAGATCTAAAGATTTTTTGATAAGCAGTTCAGTAATCCATTCTTTTTCCACATAACACTAAGAAAGGCCCTAGGTCAATGAGAAATGCCATGTTCAAATGGATGTATCGAGAAATAAAAAGACTCAAACACTTCAAAAAAAAATTACTTTTGAGTCAACACTCAAAAGACAAAGATATAAAATCTCTCTGAGGAAAAAATGCTGCTTGAGAAAATTTATGACGTGAACGTTAACTATCAATTCAAAATACCGTATTATGAGCAAAAGGATCAATATACTTTTCTATGCAAAGCAAACTACAACCTTTATTCTCCTCCAGGGTGCCTTCTTCTGTAGTTCTTTTTTCCAGCACGATTCCAGAAAAACCAGTAATTACCTGAAAGAACGGGGGAAAAAAAAAATAGTAGTTATATAATGAAAAACCTTTCCATGATGCAAAGATTCATA